>NC_056739.1:260645051-260775430 GCF_019279795.1 Protopterus annectens
TGGCATGCTATATGTTGTAGGCACAGTGGTAAACAAACAATGTTCTGCAGGTTGACTGTATATACAAACCTCATTCTTCATGAATGGAAATAGATAAGAGAATAGTAGAAGATAACATTAGATTGATTTAGAAAAGGAAGTTCTGTTCATCTGTGATTTAAATATGTAAGCAAATACAGGTGTGCCTTGGCTTTAGGCACACAGAAAAACAGGATAATTGCTGATGCCCTAAAAGGGGCAAGCTTTAGACAGCCCATGGCATAGCCTGTCTGGGAAAGATTAGCCCTCAACTTTAAGGCTCTCAAATGAAGTTGAAGAGATGATCTTCGTGGTGGAACTGGAAACCTGGTTCAGAACAAGTGACCACCAAGCAGTTTAGTTCAGAATTAGATGAACTATTTATATAACCTATCAAAAAAGTGAACTGTAGATTCTATGATAGCATACACTGTTAAAGAGCAGAATTTCAAGAATGTTGCATTAAACAGTCATATGTGTAATGTTGGTGAATAATGGAGATATCACAAAATTATAATTGTAGATGCAACATACCTTCATGCCAAACTGTGTGCAAAGGAGAATGCAGCAAAAAGCCATGAAAATGTTTAAACAGTATGGCAACAAGTGCTAAGGAAAAAAACATACAGCGCTTAGGAAATGTAGAAAATGTGAAATACTGACAGAAATATTTTACATAGAAGAAAATCACAAGAGGTAATCACTGAATCGATATTTGTTAAAAGAGATTTACTTCAATCATGAAAATAGATAAAATAATTTTATACATGCACAAGGCAGCAAGAAAAAGGTTAATGGAGTGACAGTGAAGCCTCATAAAATGAATAGGGTTTAGAGACATGTTTGGTAAATAAGCAGAAGGTATGAAATGAAGGACCATGGGAAGCAGTAGCATATCTAGACAGTAGAAGAGTTAAAGATAAGGCGAGAACATGCAAGCTTTTCACAACAAAAATACATATAGGAATCTGAAAAAGTGAAGTTAGAAAAAAAATGGTGCATGATGGGAGTTATCCCATATTCTTAGAGAAATGAGTGGTGAGATTGTAATTTTAATAGTGAAGCATTTTAATAGATCATTGAAAGAGTATACATTTCCTTAAGATGGAGGCAAATGTGTTTAATTCATAAGACTGTGAGAAAAGCAGCTGTTGAAGGAAAGAATTACAAACTTCTGCTTCTTCTCTGCAGGAAAGTTATTCCCATGTCAGAAAATGAAATATCTTACTGGCTCAGAACCAGTTAATTAATAGATCAGAAAAAGTCTACAGACATGGTGTAATCATATTTTACGTAGGAATGTGACATGGTACCATGCAAAAGATCAGCTAACTGATACATATTTGTGATGACTACTAGCATAAGTAAAACACTGGTTAATCAGACACAGAGGACAGTAGTAAATGGAGTTCACTCAGATAAATAGTTGGAAAGTAGCAGGATACCCCATGTGGCAGGGTCAGGAATAAATGTTAAGTGGCACAACAGAAGGTCTGGAAGAATAACTGTGTTTTCTTACTCATGGCACAGATATCTGTAATGTATTTAATTCAAAAGAAGATGTAAAGGATGAAAAAGGACTTGAAAAGATTCTGTTGGTCAGATTTTTTTTTTTAACTTTTAAAGTACAGAAGAAAATCGACAGTTATGATGTGATGGTAACATTTAAGTATCTCACTTAATCCAGATAGGTCAAGTAGGCACCATTTCTCAGAAAAATAAGGAAAGAGGGCTTGATTTCAATATAACATATCCCATCACATATTAACTGTGTGTAAGAAATCTTTTTTTCCCTTCTTTATAGCACAGAAATGCAACAGATGTTAGAAAAAACTGTCCTGAACATGCTTGCTTGACAGAAGTCAAATATTTATAGGACAAAGTTAAAGCAATTCTTAGGATGCAGAATTTATTACGTTTATGTAAAAAATAACTTGCACATATGTAGGGCCTATACTTAATCTAATAAGTTTAGTTAAGTGGTCTTTATTTATCATAAAATATTTGTTTATAGCCTTCAAAAGTAAGTCTGGTCTCTGATGTTTTCAATTTGATCTTCTGTGGACTTCATACTTATATTTCCTTCAGACGTACTTCTCAACCATCCAGAAATTTGCAAAATGTCCAGATTTTGGCCTTCTAGTTTTTGATCTGTTTCTCCATAAATTTGTTTTTTTTCTGGCAAATTTCTGATGATTGAAGTTACTAAATAATAATAGATTTCAGTTTCAGACTTTGTATCCCTAAGAAATATAAAGCTGACACAAAACCTGTCCTATCTTGTTTCTGTGTGTATTAGAACAATATATAAAATCTGACCCTGATTTGGGCCTTAGCTCTCCCATTATGTTTAGCTTTGTCTAGAATTCAGGAACTAAGAGGTTGACAGGAAAATTTCATGTCCTTATTTTCTGGTGTTCCTTTGCATAGCCATGAAAAATTAAAAACTTGCTAGTTTGCTAGTTTGCTTTAAATTAATGTGGGTTAATGGCACCAGTGTAAGATGAACTCTTCAAATTTGCTGCAGAATGTGCACTTTGATTTTTACATATCACAATCTCATCTTATGAAAACATTTTTCTAATCATTTATTTTCCAAATATGGTTTAGATGAGATGCAGGATAACATTCTTTTTTCTACGCATTCATGATGGTCATAAGACGGAAGTACAAAGACAGACAGAGATAAATCATCTATATGAGTGCATGATCAAAAGCTGGTTGTAGTACAATTTAGTCATACCTGTGCACAGTTTATGACACTAGCCACAGTCCATATCTTTCAAAAGGAATGTGAGACTTGCTACTCCATCTCTACTAAGGCTCTCCATCCACTTCTCAACTGTAGACACAGTCCCCTGAATTTGGTACCTTTTCTGATACTATTCTGAATGCCTCACATGAATTCTTTATATTGCAATAGTATGCTTTCTGCTCTGCTGTTAGTGGACACCTATTAGATGTACATCTGTTTTTCTTTCTTTAATAAAAAGTTTTCCTGAGTTCATAAATCAGCTTTTTCTGGGAACATTGCTTTTCACTTAAAGACTGTTATGCTCTGAAATAAAGCATTGCCAAATTATATGGGATGTAAAACAAGTCCTTTAGGGAAATATATACTACTTCAGATGTGTTATGACTTCATGAATAGGTTGTGTGCAGTTTTAAGGTGTTGGGGTTTAACACACACACTGTTTTGGAGTCCTAACATTTTAGTAAAATGTTTTTGCAATATAGTGCAGCAAACTATATTATTCCTAGTTAAACTTTTTGTTTAATTTGCTGACCAATACTGACTTCTCATTTTATATCTGTAATTTCAGTGTTGATTAAGTGGGGTTGACCTGTTAAAAGTACAGAATATTCCAGTCTGACATCACAGTATAGATACATGGTTTAAAATGAGCAGGAGTACATTCATCCGCAGAATAGTAAAATGTCAACTAGAAAAAGAGCCACAATGCTTAAGAGAGAGGAAAATACACATTTGTGAATGGTGTACAGTAACACTCTAGAGTCAGAAGCATGAAGGGAAAACAGTGTTGGGAATATATAGAGTAACAAGTGTCCATTCCCTAAAAAACTTCTTCTAAGCTGGAGTCAGCTGTGGAGAGGCTCTGATACTTCAGTGGGAAGGAACAAATCTCCTAAATTCTTACACAGTCTGGAATTAAGAGCAGAAAACTTTGGGATCAGAAGTGATTTATTAATTTTGTTTCATTGACTGGATCAGAACCCACAAAGCCAAATACTTTGCTGACAAAGTCTCCACTGCTGCAAAACATAAACTTTATAAATGACTAATTGTATGCACTTTATGTAGGCAAACATTAATTGTACAGGAGTAACCCCAAATATGAATAGAAGAAAGGACAATGCTGTGTATATTTATTTATGTATATGTGTGTGTGTGTGTGTATATTTATGTGCATATATGCACACACACACACACACACACACACACACACACACACACACACACACACACACACATACATATTATATATGTATATATGGTTACATAGTACTAGCTGATCAAAATGAATATTGACCTTTGTTTTGTCAACATGCTTTGGTTGACAGAACAGATGGTTAATAGTTGCGTGAGACTGGACAATCACTGGGGTTGGCAAATATGTCCTTTCCACAGTGATTGTGTGATTTTGTGAGTTGGAATAAATAACTACTGGGAACAGCGGACACAAAACACAGTTTTATAATTTGCATATTCTGAGGAATAGCCTCTGAGCATGTGCAGAAGCATGTCAATGTTTGTTGATGTAAGTGTGCCGATGTTAGCAACATTATCATAGAGCCATTCAAAAGTTGCTACTTTTTCTGCACACAGACCCACAAATGTGTGTGTGTGTGTGTGTGTGTGTGTGTGTGTGTGTGTGTGTGTGTGTGTGTGTGTGTGTGTGTGTTTGGTGTGTGTGTGTGTGTGTCTTTATATGTAAATCTTATCTATATAATATTTCACCATTGGGATGTATTTTTTCTTTAAGTCCAAACATACACTAACTTATCATAGTTTTACACAGTGGTATAAATCTGCAGATGTGCAAGGTGAGAATAGTACATAAATATTTGACAGTATCCCCCTTTTAAATCTAATCTGTAATCAGGAGAGGGGATTATATATATATATATATATATATATATATATATATATATATATATATATATATATATATATATATATATATGTATATATATATATATATATATATATATATATATATATATATATATATATATATATATATATATATATATATATATATATTCACTTCTAAATCCTGAAAGCACAAAATCCTGAAACCCAAAATCCTGAGACGAAAATCTTGAAAGTTCAAAATACTGAAAACTCAAAATACTGAATCTAATAATACTGAAAACACACAGGATACCAACACTTACTATATTTCAGCACAAGTACATACAGAAAAATATTACCCTTCAACTATAAGCAGGGGGGAAGCCCCCATGCACCCCCCACACCCCCTGCTACTTAAATATAAACTCCGAGACTGCACTTCACTACACTAAATGTAATGTCGGAGTTGAAATATTTAAGTTGCAGGGGGTATGGAGGGTGCAGGGGGGTTTGCCCCCCTGCTTATACATGGAGAAGAGTGGTTTGTCTTTTATTTGTTTCTTTATGTACTTTTGCTGGAATATAGTAAGTGTTGGTATCCTGTGTGTATATATATAAATAAATAAATAAATAAATATATACATATATATATATATATATATATATATATATATATATATATACACATCATACCTCTTAACCGTACTGAATTCCTTGGTAAATACCAGTTTTGAGGGCAAAATATTTGAGTGCCACGAATTCCCGAGTGTGCCCTCTAATTTCCAAATTTCCCAGGTTTTTTTTTGCCTTTTTTTTTTAATCTGTTCCTGATGTCATCATGTGCAGGGCATGTGAGATGATATCAGCTTCACAAGGCAGACAGACAGGCTGTCAGAAGAATGCCGAGCCATTATCTGGTGGTCCACGTGTATCTTTCTTCCAGCCAGGTAAGGAATCTTTCTTCCACCAAGGTAAGGAAAAAAGTGTAGGATTAGAGCTTGTCTCAAGATACTTGTGTATGCAAGATAAGCTTGCACTTTTACTGTTACGGCAGCCTTTGAATTCTGATAAGTTAGTTGTACAGCTATTCTGGGTTAAAGCTGCATCCAAACATCAGACTTTGAATTCAGAAATACTTTTACTTTGGCTCAGCTCAGCTTGCACTTTGAGTTCTGTTAAGCTTGTGTGTGTGTGTGTGTGTGTGTGTGTGTGTGTGTGTGTGTGTGTGTGTGTGTGTGTGTGTTTGCGTGTGTGTGTGTGTGAATACAACACATACAGGCACTTAACAGCTTTACTGCCATCAGACTTTGAATTCAGACAACTTTCAGAGATGTGTGTGTGTGTGTGTGTGTTTGTGTGTGTATGTGTGTGTTTGTGTGAAATTCCCCAATTAGGTATAACTGGTAGTTAGAGTTACTCAGAATGAAACCCTCTACCTTAGGTACAAAGAGCAAGAGCCTAAATTCTCTACCCATACCATCACCACTTGTGACACACTGAGTTAAGTCCATAGTTTTCAACTGTCCAAAGTTTTACAGAATGTCTGGAATGTTTGGCTCATACTTTTGGTCTGTTCCTCTTAAAATTTGTGGTTTTCTGGCAAATCAGTGAGAAATTAATTCACTAAATAATGATAGCCATTTAAATTTCAGTCTTCCTATCTTTCAGGAAATGCATGGTAATGCAAAACAGTTTATTCTAGCAACTTTTCTAAGATTATACAAGCAATATTGTAAATGTGTCCTTGGTTTTGGGCCTTTGCCCCCATCAATACATTTTGGCTTTTTCCAGATTTCTTATGCTGCATAGTTCTTCAGGGGGAGAGAGGTTTAGTGCTGCCTATGCCAAGACTGTCTGTTTTGTTAGTAGCACAACAGGTAAAATACTTGCTTTTGATGCAGAAGGCTGTGGTTTCTACTCCCACAATATGTAGATGGATTGTTGATACCGTACTGTGTTGTACTTTTAAAGGCGGTAGATGCTGCAGTCCTAAGAATGTCCTCTTTGATGGCGATACCTAGTAACTTATGAACCTGTTATCAGTTTGCTATCCATTCCCTATTACAATATTACTAGCTTATTTTTTAATGTAACAGGCAATTTATTCCTCAGGGACAACAGGCACTTTATTTGTAGATGAAAGAATGAAATTTAAAGTTGTTTGCAAGCAGATCTATTTAATGTGGAATTATTTAGATGACTTTTACTTCTGCAGAGATTGAGCATATTTACTGATACTGGTGAATTTTAGACGTTTGAGTTGACTTTTATGATGGAAATGTTCTGAACTGGGCAGTTTTGTCATTATTAGTTCATGGATTTTGTTTTATTGCTTACTGGAAAAATGTTCAAAACAATAAATTTAAAATGAGCTCTAAAATGTGTGCTGTATTATACAAGGAATATAATTTAATGCAATCAGGAAGGTGTATCAAAGAACACATGTATGTTTCGTGTGCAAGGGCCTATGATTTGAAAACAGCCCAAAGGTAATCTTTATCCACCACTGGCCAGATGCATTTTCTCTGAATGTAGGTTTCAATGCTGTTTCAATGAATATGAGTTTACTTTCAAGGGCAGAGAAGTTTTAATGCTAAGTCTATTTTCATTGCATTTGTTTAGCAGATGTCTGTTAGTGTTTGTGCTATAAAATGTAAAATAAAAGTTTTAAATGAAATCCATATAATAACTGCGGTGGTAGTGCTGCGGTAGCATTGTCACCTCACAGTATGACGTTGTCCTGTTCGATTCTCAGCTAAAGCATCTTCTGTGTGGAGATGTGCATGAATGGGCGTACCTTCATTGAAGGTTGTGCTTCAGAGCTGGCAACTCGGTACGTAAAAATCTACTGCCAATCATTAGCGGACCGGAGGTCCGCTGTGGCAACCCCTAACCGGGAAAAGCCGAAAGATACAACAACAAATGAAACCCATATAATCACTGCAGAAGAAAAGCAATATGCACATTACCGTCTTTATTGTAAATGGGGGAATAGCCAAGTAATGGGACATTGGAATGGCTGCAGGGGGAGGGCTATGTATGGGGGACTCCATTTGACCATGATTTTGTGAGGGGGAAAGGACAGCAAACCCTCAAAGACAGCCCTAGGTGCCACAAACTCTAGCTATGCCACTGATCTGTAGGCCACAGAAAATTACTTTTGGCGGTCCTAGCATTAGCAAACTATAATATTCTTTTAATATTAGAATATTGCCTACCATTAAATGCTATTCTTTTACCACAAAACCCACATACTGCAAGTCACCAAAAACAAAATCCCAAGGTTCATCATCTTCTCCCTTCCCAGTGAACATCATTGCTATACATTTCAAATAAAAAAAAAAAATGGTTAGCATTTACTACAGTGTCTGGGGCCATATTTTGGTTGTCTGTTCTTCAGTTTGCATTTGAAAGTTGATATCCCACAGTTCTATAAGAGTTACTAGGGTCACACCCATAATTATGTATGCAAAGTTGATGTTAATCAGCATGCACATTTGTACCTATTTTGCATGGGCCTTTGTCCAGATTTTTGTTGTTTCCAGGTTGAGCGGTATGATATATATATAAATATATAAGTAAAACATATATAGTACTTCCTGTCTGTTCATAAACCCTGATTCCTGTCATTAAAAAAAAGTAAAAAAAAAAAAAGTGGTGATGCTTGATGCTTAGCTTATACCTACTACTTTAAATCATGGAATGGAGTTGTAATGCTAATTACTGGAAAGTTGCAGTTTCACTAGCCTTCTACCTGTGAATGCAAATGTTTGTTTATGTGATGGTTTTACACATGCTTCTAACTGTGAATGTATGAGTGGGCATACACATGCATTTCTATACGGACATCCTTGCATCTCTGCATTTGTCATGCCTTTCTTTATACAAGTTTCTTTTTGTGTATGTCTACAGTCATTTGTGTCAGCATATATTTTTCATGAATCTACATACACGTGCTTATTGTAGAGGCAGGTTGGTAGTGTCTGTATGAGATTTGTTGCTTGAAAGTATTTGGGTGGTGATGCTTGTATGTGATTTCTTGCTTGAAGGTATTTGCATGTGTGTGTGTGTGTGTGTGTGTGTGTGTGTGTGTGTGTGTGTGTGTGTGTGTTTGTGTGTGTGTGTGTGTGTGTGTGTGTGAGTGTGTGTACACATGTTTATTATAGAGGCAGGTTGATAGTGTCTTTATGTTTTTTGTTGCTTGAAGATATTTACACATTTCTTTATGTGTGCCTGTGCATGCTTATCATAGAGGCAGGTGGTAGTATCTCTATGAGATTTGTTGCTTGAAGGTGTTTGCACATTTCTTTGTGTGTGTGCTCTCATTCTTATTGTAGAGGTAGGTTGGTAGTGTCTGTATGTGATTTGTTACTTGAATATATTCGTGCATTTGTTTGTGTGTGCGCACGCATGCAGTGGAAGGTATAACTGTACTAGGCTGTGTTTGAATGTCTGTAGGTGAAAGTGTTCACACACAGGAAATTTCTGAAGATAAGTTTCTGCATGTGTGTTGCAGAGGTGAATGTGTACTGTAATGGAGTTTTTGTTTTGTGTGTGTGTGAGTGTGTGTGTGTGTGTGTGTGTGTGTGTGTGTGTGTGTGTGTGTGTGTGTGTGTGTGTGTGTGTCCATTTATGTAGGCACAAGTATTGGGATGCAAGGGAATAGTATTATGCATAATTATTGGCATACTCTTGTTAGGCAGTAAGCGTGGGAACTGGAAAGGCAGTAGCAGAAAGAGAAGGGCATTATTTAGCAGCTTAAAATAGCATGCGTTTAGGAGGTTGTATGACAGAGAATGATGATAAGAACAATGCAGCTACAGGGAAGACAAACGTTAGACATTCTCTTCATCAAAAATTGATCAGCTACTTAAAACTGGTTTCAGTTAAACCACATGCTGCCAACCAGATTTTTTATTATGTTAATTATTGTTGTAAGTATATCACTTGTATGTTGTTGTTTAAAGGAGGGAAGCAGTAAATATCCATTTACATAATCTGAGCTGCAGATTTTCCTATACAACATGAAAGTATGTCATTATAATGGAAACTGGCATGGAAAGTGCCATGCTCAGAGACTTACCTATCATAATTTCTTTTCTTTCCTTTGTAACAGAGTAGGATGCTTAAGCCTAGCAATTTGTTATAGTAGTCAAAATAATGTGCCTCTTCCTTTTGTCCTGGTTCTTATACCTTCTGTCCTCATCTATGTAACTCTGATCAACTCGATTAATCAGGCACTGCTCCTGGGTCACCCTTGAAAAGATATATTTGGGCCTTGTGGTTTGACCTGCTTAACACAGCAACAGAAACAAACAAGCCTGATACATCTGATTTCCAAGCTAAAATGTGCTAAAATGTTTATATTAACAGGAATCTTGGAGTACTTCAGAAATGGACATTATACGTAGAACAAACAAATGGTTAATACATACCTGGCCACTTTACAAGTAGATTGGTTTCCTTCTTATTCTGAAAGTACTGAAATCAATGTACATTCATTAAAAAATAAATAAATCATACTAGATCCACTGTGTAAAATGGGCATAGAGTATTACTACATATAGGCAGTATAAGAACAATTTATATAACCATTCAGACGGATCATCGCAAAGCAAGGCAAACATTTTACCCCAGAATTATCTGAGACAGGATAGAACAGGCATAAACACAGGGATCTACATTATTTCAAATAAATACACATCTTGCTACTACATAACAAAATGCATCCTGTAAAGCTTTAAAAGACTTTGTCACAATCATATGAAAATTCCTTTAAAGAACATAGAATAACATTCAGAATAGTAGGTGAAAGACGTATATTTAGGATCATATATCTCTCTTCTGATACTTATCTTTGCCAGTGCAAGAGTCACACTTTTTACCAATGAAAATCATTTAATGTTATTCTATGAGAAACAAAGTTGACTACCAGATCTTTGGTGTGTTTTATTTGTGAAGTCAATCACAGAAGGGTGCTTGGCTAATTGACTCTGGTCCAGGAAAGTCCTAGCCATATGATTAGGTTGGTACATCATTTTTTCTTTTAATTTTTAAAAACATGGTGTCAAAAGAAGAATTAGTGTGTCAACTATGAAATGCCTGGGGCTAAATTTTTTTAACAATACATCACCCATTTCTTATGAGATGAATGTTTCAGTTATTATCCAAGCTATATCAGCAGACATGCATTAGGCAGAAAAACAAATTGTATTAAAGCACCCATTTTCTTTTTTTTGCTGCTATATCCATCACATTTTCCTCAGACCAATTTCATTTTCATGCATAATATGCAATGTACTTAGAGCAATACTCTAAAAGTCTCTGTCCAGTACTATATCCACATGGACCTTTTTTAGAGTCAGTGCAGGAGCACTGTCTGTTTACATCAGTTTCTCAGTCACACAACAGGAAAATGTAGGCTGGAGAAATCAAACCCTGTCTACAGGAAACTGCTTGTTAACAGCTAAGTAGTCTTATATCTGTCTATAATATATGTCTTTGTCTGTATCTAATTATCTATAAAATGTGTATGTATGTATATATATATATATATATATATATATATATATATATATATATATATATAGAGAGAGAGAGAGACATATAGATATAGACTCATATAGATATAGATATCTGCATGTGAGTGAGTGCGCGTGTTTGTGTATGTGTGTGTGTGTGTGTGTGTGTGTGTGTGTGTGTGTGTGTGTGTGTGTGTGTGTGTGTGTGTGTGTGTGTGTGTGTGTGTGTGTGTGTGTGTGTGTGTGTGTGTGTGTAGGAGGGGTGTATACGACTCTACTACAGATAATCAAATAAAAAACTTAGAGTACAAAGTGCTCAAACAAATTTGTTCAAAACTGCGCTGCTCAAACTTCAGTTACAAAAAAATTGAAGTCAAAAATCATTTAAAACATCTCATTTTTGCAGGGTGCAAGCCCCTCGTACCCACTATTATGGGGTGCTGTGCTGTGCTCCCCACATTTCCTGCTACTTATGCCAACTCTAGGAATGCACTACAGTGGAAAAGGGCATATTTGTCCAGGTCCCCTTCAAGAAACACATTACACCGAATTACATTTGACGACCTTTATTGTTGTTTGTCTTTTGGCTTTTCCTGGTTAGGGGTCGCCACAGTGGAACTCTGGTCCGCTAATGATTGGCATTAGGTTTTTACGGTGCCGAGTTGCCAGCTCGACGCCCAACCTTCAACGAAGATACACCCATTCACGCATGTCTTTCGGAATGCCACTCATCCGCGGGGAGGACATGCAGACTCCACACAGAAGGCACTCCCCATACTCCTGCCAAAAATCGAACAGGAGAACCTCTTGCTGTGAGGAAACAACACTACCGCTGCACCACCATGGATTGCATTTGATGACCTTTATTAAATTTCCATAAACATAAATGTTAATCAAAATTCATTAATTTCAACCAAACTTGATACAGGTGGAATAACATCCATGTAAAATTATCTTAGGACAGGACTGCATAAACCTGCTCATCCTGATCAGTAAGCAGCATCCATTCCTCCACTCACTTACTTATGAAGCAGCATCCCGCTCACATCCGTTACCATTTATTGCATTATACCATCAATCCAGTAAGCAGATTCCTCCGCTTACTTATATACTTATCAAGCAGTGTAACCGCTCACTTTCATTACCATTTATTGCATTATACCATCAATCTAATAAGCAGCTTCCTCCGCTTGCTTATATACTTATCAAGCAGGGTAACCGCTCACTTCCATTACCATTTATTGCATTATACCATCAACCAAATAAGCAGCTTCCTCCACTAACTTATGTACTCGAGCAGCGTAACCACTCACTTTTCTTTTCAAACTTATTGAATTGACCATCCATCACCAGAGGGGGAACAGAAGAAAGCAAGTCTGGCCATCTTCTCCACCCTGTCCAAATTAAAGATAATCATATCCCCACTAATAAAAGAGGGAGGGCAGGTAGCAAGTTCACTTCAAAATGTGAATTCCAGTTACACTTGCCTAAGATCCTTTAAGCCCCTCCCTACCCCTACCTCACTTCCTCCCAGACCTCATCCATTCCTATTTAACCATATCCTCCCCCTATCCTCCCAAATCCTACTACTCTAACCCCCCCACCTGGACAAAATAGTCTGTTCCAAACCTAATTTCCCAGTCCTCACTGCACCATGATCTTGCACATGAAAAGACTGTTGGTTTGTAGTTTTTAAACATTCAAACACTTCTAAAAGTCTTTTCAGTGCTAGAACAAACAACAGTCCACACATAAATGTATACCATATACATAAGGTTGGTGTTTTTAAATGTAACTATCTTTTACCTAACTTCAAAATATCTAAGCCAAAACATCTAAAAACAAGGATGTTCTCTTACATACATTTCTAAAAGGAAAACGCTGCTGTCCTTACTGAACTTTGCAGTAAATTTTATTTTTATTTTATTTTACAAGGGGCACACTGCCCTGCCCTTTACTCCCCACACCATTTTATTTACACACACTAACACAATAATGGAGAAGGGAGGAAGTCCCCAAGTCACTTCATATTGGTCTTCTGTAGTCACTAATGACAACCAATGCTCTGCAGCATAAGCCAGACCTATTACTGAACCAGTAAAGTTTGAGCCCTTCTTCCTCACTACACTTACAGTGCTTAATAAAACCAACAAGTGACTTCTTATACCAGTATTATGTCTATACTTCAGACATAGGCATTAGACTATTAGTGACTTTAGATATTTTTTTTAGATCGGTGAGTTTAATAATCTTGATTTTGATTAAAAGTTGCGCCACTGTGTGAATGGTTTGCTAAGCAAACAACACTTGATATCAAACTATCAATGTCTGAGGCAAATTGTAACTATTTCTTCCTTACTGTGACTCTCTGGCCAGAGTTTTAAAATCAGCCATGTCAAGGCATTGAGTACTTTCCATTAAATTAAGTGATCATTGGCCACTTAATACCCTACAGTTTTAATTCTGTTTTTGTAATTTTTGGCTAGGTTTGTGCAATCGTTAAATTAATTATATGTCTTATACATATTATTTAAGGGGAATGCTAACAGCAGTTATTAGATAGTGTAATGTGATATCAGTATCATATAGCTGACTCATTCAGTTAAGTCTTCTGTGTCTTTCTTACTGTGCATTTGCTATAATGTTTTATTTGCTAATTGTATATTTCTCCTTTTGTCGTGTCATATTTGTAAGCTTTGTTTAACCTATTGTTGCAGTTTTGCTTGTGCCTTGGATTGTGGATGAAAAAGATTTATGATCCAGTCCACCTATCCATTTAAAATACTGAAAATAGAATTGCATTTATGAGACAGTATTTATGTTGAATAAAGTGTCATTACACTGTTTTTTCTGATTTTAACCAGCAGAGTCTGTCTTATATAAAGGCAGTTAATCTTTACATCGTCTCTTGACAAAATATTTTTTTTTCTTTTTTTATTGCTTCTGTACTATCTTCTCCTGACATAATCATCTGGTGACCAGTGGATCTTGTTCCTAAGATCGTGAGAAAGCAAAAGGCTTACTTGCATAGCATTTAAAGTAAGTGTAGAGGATATTTGTTAGTTCTCCACTCAGGACACACTTTTCAGATGTTCTTTCCAGTAGGATTCATCTAGTTTTGCCAGTCTTCATAAACTGTTCCACTAGGCCATTGATTTATGTCATAGCGGTGTTACTTTGAGGAATAGTTTGGCATTCAAAAAATTAATTTAAATGTTGCCTTTTGAAGGGTTTTCCAGTTCTTATTTTCTCTGATACTGAAGTCTTGCAACTATATTATCATTAGCTATGATATGGACAACGTCAACTCCTACACTATTTTCTGTAGGGTTTATTTATGTGGTTTAGCATATTTGTTTACCATGCATATGGAGAGATAATAAAATAATTTTCAGCCACTAATCAGGCATACCATGAAGTGCATACAGAAAATTTAAGAACATTTTCATAAATGCTCTCTTCAGAGCCCATATACAACAGTTGAGTTCAGAAAAAAATAGGGGCACAAGACAATTGACAACCAAATCACTTAGAACGATTATGTTGTTAAATTTCAATGTATTATGTTAAACAAACCCAGAACAAAACAAATTTAACCACATAGTTTACATTTCATTAATAATCAGTTTTACTCATTTTGGCTATTACAGGTCAAATAATATCACAAGATGATGGCTGTTTTCCCCACAGATAATGACAACTGCAACTGCAGTCCTTAAAACGAGAACAAAGTAAATGCAAACATAAGGAGCACTGCCTAAATTGGAATGTGCAATTTCTAAGCATATTCCATCCAGAGTACCGCAGTCTTAGACATGGTGTGTATGTATGCAGCAGGGGGTTTAGAGGGCTCAGTGCATCTTGTCATTGAGCATGGTAGGATGGAGGTCTCTCGCTTTTTAATTTCTCCAAATCTTTTGGGTTTCTAATACCATGATGGGGATGGACCCCATTCCTAAGTCAAAGTATGATTAAAGTTCATGTAATTAGTATTGTTTCAATCTTTGATGTCAGTCAAAAGTGCTGTTTGCGGCACCCACAGTGTGCCCACTAATGACTCCTTCTGCAATTAGTATAGAGTTGCATGCATCGGTAACATGTCTAAATATGATTGTAGATTCTTTTTTTATAAGACATTTTGCTCCTACTACTATTGGAACTATCTGGGTATCTTTCTTCCACATTGCTCTCGTTTCTGCTTGCAGATCCTGATATTTTATAACTTCATGTCTCACTGTACGCAGGACACTATAGTCACTGGGTGTGGTGATTTCAATGATCAATGCTATTTTTGTCTTCTTTTCTTGGACCGCTATATACATTTTTTTAGTTTCTATCTTTTGAACTGCAGGTAATAAATGATCCCATGTGATGTAGACTTCATCATTTTCTATGATGCTTTGTGGCTGATGTTTCCAGTGTTTTTCAACCTCTTCAATACCATAATGTTTGCACAATACCCTGTGCAACAGTCTTGCCACATTATTATGCATTTCAGTATACAGTCCTTCTGCCATTAGTATGTGACAACCAGCAACCAGGTGTGCGACTGTTTCCAATTCGGTTTTACAAAATATACATTTGTCTGTTTCTCCCACAGTTTCATTGGACTTTGTAAACCAGTGTGTACCTAACCCACTGTCTTGGGCCACCAATATTAACCTTAGATTTCTTGGTTTGAATTCACCTCTCCTTAACCATTCCTGCATTCAGTGCTGATCAACATAAGGTTCTTCCAGAAGGTTTCTATACTTGCAACTATATTTATGCATTTTCCACATTTCTTACCTTTTCATCTGGTCCTTCACCTTATATTCTTTATTTTGTTTTTTTCGCACATTCAGTTGTTTCCTGATTTTTATCTACTTCTGGTTTGATTTCCATTCCTGCTTGATGCTGATATGCTTCTACTAAGTTAAGCAGAGAAGTCATCTTAGATTTATTCTCCTCATGTTTTAACACTTTCACTATGTTTGGGTCTTGTGAGGTCAGCAGATATGTGTGGAGTCCCACCATTGCAGATCTATACATGTAATCAAGATCAAGGAGGCCCATCCCTCCTTTGGAAAGGGGAATATATAATCTTGGTATGCACTGATTTTTATAAATCATTTGGTGAGCATGAAGCATCCGTTTTCTTTTAATATCTAATCTATCCAACACATTTTGGGGCTAATCAGTCATTCCAAAACTGTAAGTTAGGACAGGAAGAGCACATTGGTTTATAGCCTGGATTTTATTCATATATGTCAGTGCTGTTTTTGGGATTAATTTAAGTCTTCTAAAGTATTCCTTACTAAGTTTTGTTCACATTTGTTCATGTTTTATTGTTGATCCTTCATCAGTTCCCAAATATTTATACACCCCCTCTTGTTCAAGTTCTTTTATATCACATTCTTGTCCCAAACTGATGTTTTCCTGGTGCTGCAGTTTTTCTGCTTTAAAGGTTGCTTTTGCACATTAATCAAGGCCAAATGGCATTCTAATATCATCTGATAAAGGTTTGACAACTTGCAGTTGTGCTTTCAGTTCTTCATCTGATGAGCTGTACAGTTTTAAATTATCGACAAAGAGAAGATGAGAAGTCTTTAGACTTTGTTGTTTTCTAGCAGCCAAATTATAGCCATGGCCTAAGCTGTTAAGTAGACAGCTTGTTAAGGGCAAGTCAGAATAGCAACAGTGACAGAGAGTCACCCTGGAATATCCCCCTTTGAATTTTTATCCCTGGGATAATAATTTGTCCTTTATCATGGCTTAATTGCAAAGTGGTCTGCCACTCTTTCATGGTCACTATAATGTAGTCGATCAGTGTAGGGTGTATATTTTAAGCACTCTTTTATCCATGAATATGGGATACTATCAAATGATTTTTTGTAATCAGTCCATGCCATACTTAGATCCTTCCTCTTTTTACAGTTCCCAGCTATGACTTTAACAACTTTTCCTTTGTTCTATATGATTTTCTTTTATTGTCCTTTTCTTCTACTGCCATAATTGAGTTTTCTTCTAAATAACTATAAATTCTGTCAGCATCAATTCCCATGTATAGTTTATATGTCTTTGGAAGGCAAGTTATTGGTCTATAATTTTTGGGATAGCTTGCAGGTGTACTCTTAAGTAGGAGCATTGTTTTACCTGTTGTTAGCCAGATCGGTGTCTGTTCAGGGTGCGTATATAAATAGTTCTTACTCATGGCTAGAATTCATATCTCTCAACTGTCCAGATTTTTGCAGAATGTCCAGATCTTTGCCTCATATTTTTGGTCTGTTCTTCATAAAATGTGTGGTTTCCTGGCAAATTGCTTAGGATTGAAGTCAAAAATGGTGATATACATTTGAGTTTCAGACTTCATATCTTTCAGAAAATGCATGTTAACCCAAATACTGTTATTCTAGAAACTTTCTAAGTTTATAACAGCAGTTTTTAAATCTGTACCTATTTTTGGGCCTTTGTTCCCCCATTATTTTAGGCTTTGTTCAGTTTTTTAGTGCTTAGAGGTTGAAAGGTTTGAGCTAGATCTTCATGCAAAGAAGCTGGTACTTTTAACCAAATGTTAGGTACTGCATCTGGGCTTGGGGTTTTCCATTTAGAAGCTTTTCTTAACTTTCTTTCAATCTCTCATGCTGTTACTTCATCCCATTTCATATCCTGTACCTTTAAACTTCTTATTCTTTGTTTTACTTCTTTTATCCATTTAGCATCTTTCTTATGTTCCACAGGATTTTTATAGATATTCTTCTTCTTTTGGCTTTTCCCGGTTGGGGTCACCACAGCAGATCACTTGTCCACTCATGATTGGCTGTGGAGTTTTACAGTATTGAGTTGCCAGCCCAGCACCCAACCTTCCACAGAAAACACACACATGCACCCACTCACACCAAGAGCCAATTTAGAGTGTCCAATCCACCTACAGCATGTCTTTGGGATGTGGGAAGAAACCAAAACACCCAGAGGAAACCCATGCGACCACAGAGAGAACATGCAGACTCCACACAGAAGGCACCCTAACTGAGGATCAAACCAGAGAACCTCTTGCTGTGAGGTGGCAACACTAACCGCTGCACCACTGCAGCCAAAATGCATCAATTTGTTCTTTTTTTAGTGGTCTTTCAATTCCTTTTACCTTCTTTCCCAATTCTCCATAAAACCTTTTTGGGCCACCAATAAATTGCTTATTTTGTACTTTTCCTTTATATTTACCTGTGTATCTTTTAAGTTTTTCCACCTGTGCTGAAATGTTTTGCTTGTTATTTACAATAGCACATGACAGATCCTAGTCTGTTCTAATACTGCACATTGCTTTTATCACATCTATCTTTCTTAATATTTTTGTTGATATATTCCCTCTTCTATAGTCTTCTAACAGTGACACTTGTCTTAATTGCTTTATAGTTTTCTCTATTCAATATTTACATGATGGTTTTCAATTTCTCCCCTTCCTTTCCCTTACTACCCTGTGTTCTTGTGGTAGAATTTTATCTATTAATTTAGCTGCACAGTAATATATCCTGTTTACTTCTGTTATATCGCATGGATCTCTATGGGCAGTCCTAATTAATGTGTTCATTTGTTTTATCAGACTTCTGACTTTTGGAGTTTTATTGACCTTCTGTAGTCTATTTCTTTTGTTGATCTTAATATATCTGTCTATGTCTATTAAATCAAGCAACTCTTCTCCTAGCTCATTTTCTTCCAAACTGAAGGCATATCCCTTGTTTTCCATTTCCTGTGGGCATTCTATTGAAAGTTCTATAGCATCTTCCTGTGGCACCTTCTCTTCAGTTTCATCCTGTGTCATCCGTTGCTCTGTTATATGGGAACTCACTAGCCTATCACTACTTAACATTGACTGCATCAGAGTTTCCACAGTTTCCTGTTCCTTTCCTTGCTGTTTAGCTTCAGGTGAACTTTTATACTGGTCTCCTGTGGAAGGCTCCAAAATATCTTGATATGGCACCTGACCAATTACTTCCTTTTCCACTGGTTTCCCCTTAATTTGGATATCCATTACTCTATGCTGTTGTGGTGCTTTCTGCACTAGATTTTCTACATTGAATCCTTCACTTTGCAGGTGCTCCATAACCTCAGTTTCTATTTCTTTAACTTCTCCATTACTAATCTCCTTTTCTACTTTTCCTCTTTGCCTTCTTATTTTTTGCATTGTAAAGTTTTCCATATCCGGATTCCTTTGCCTGTATTTTGTATTGGTTAGTTTTGCTTTCTCCTTTGCATAAATATTACACCATATTAAATCTCTTTTTCTTTCACATGTCCATATTTTTTTCTTCAGATGTCTCCTAATCTTCCTGCTTCTCCTTACTTTGGGGACTCACTCCATCATGCTGTGATGTAATCTGTGTTACACCTTCTGCATTAAATCTTTCACTTCGCAGACATTCCATAACTTCAGCTTCTATTTTTTTAAACTTCTACTTCACTAATCTTTTCTATGTTCTATCTTTATGATACTATTATTTTATTGTCAAATTTTTCATATCTGGATGCATTTGCCTGTATTTCTCTTCAAATATCTTTGAGGCTGCTTTCTTTATATTGATTAATTTAGCTTTCTCCTTTGCATAACTCTTGCACGATATCAAATCTCTCTCTCTTTCCCATGTCCATATTTCTTTTTTATACTTTTCAAAAATATCTAGGTTTTGTTGTTTACATTTTTGCACTTCCTCAGATGCTTCTTTTTCCAAATAGATCAAAGTTTCTTGATTTATATATTGTTTTCCAAAAATCTGTTGTATTAATGAACGCAATTTTTCATTTGATGCTTCTGACAGCTTTTCCTGTGGAAGTATTTTTCTTTCCTCTAATTTATCTCTTATTCTTTTTGTATATCCTCTGTCTGGAAATGCTGGGCTTTTTGCATAAGAGTAACAATACATAATTTCTTTCTTATCCCCAATAGTCCACTCTGTCATCTTTATGGCTCTTCTTTGGCCTATCAGTTTTTGTGATTTTTGTGGACTGCTACTTCCTTCTACAACAGGGAGCCATCCTCCGCCCTGGGCCTGGCCTAGCCCCATTGTAGAAATGTTTTCGTATTTTGGGGAGTCTACACTGTCATTTTTTCCAGTCATGGCACCAGTGCGCCTACCAGGATTGTTCACTTTTTTATCCTGGGTCTTGTACACCCAGCTATCTTTTTTGATTTTGACTTACTTCTGTCCATGATATATGCTATATAAATGCAGTCTATATTTCAGTGTCACCTTGGTGAGATTTTGTGAAAAATTAGAGTCCACCTCATGAAGGTACTCACCAAGACTTGAAGATTAATTAAATTTCAGCACTACTACTCTCCTTTGCTTGATGACTTTTCATCTCTCCATTAGGATTTCATCTCTCTATTAGGAGGTCTGCTATACAGACAAATTAATGTTACATCAAGTTTCAGCATTATAGATGATAGTTATTAGGCATGCAGTCCAGGAGACCACTAAGGAACCTGCCGAAAATTCCTAATTGCCACAAAGTACTGTCTGGTTAAGTGAATTACTCAAGGTTACACAGTAGGTAAATAAATGTGGGAAGATTTAAACCATTCTCTCTTGGCAAAGGAAGCAGCTTTTTAGCAAATCAGAGCTTTATTCCTCTGTGATAACAGCCAGACATACATTCACACTTTTGATAAGGAGCTTTTTCCAGCTCTATTTTCTGCCTTTGCATTTATGTTTTTCTGTGTCAGTTTTCACTGCTATTCTTTCTTATGTGTTTCCTGTATGCTTACCTTTTTTAATGTTCTTTATTTTTCTTTACTTTTAATCCTTGATAGCCTGGGGACATGGCATATTGTATCAAAATGCTTAAGGCATGGATTCCCAGACTGTGTTAGAATAAATCTGATTCAAACAGAAAAGAAATTGAGTTTCTCTTCAATAGCACACACACACACACACACACGCACACACACACACACACACACACACACACACACACACACACACACACACACACACACACACACACACACAAAAACTTGCTATAAAAACTCTGTATGCAAATCCTTATGCTGCATTTTGAAATCTTCACAAAGTGTACATACACAGTTTCATATGCATCTCCAAAATGATTGTAGGTCTGATAAGGGATAATACTATGAGGTACTACTTTAAAAGATGGTGCTAAACTAATTAATAGTTTAACTTCCAATTTCCAATTGTGAAAAAAAATAAAACAACTGAAACACAACGGCCAGGAGCTCTGTCACTTTTAGTAAGTTCAGTTACTGGCCAGTAAGTACCCTGTCTGGATGCCAGCAAGCAAGGAACTAAAAAGCCTGAAAGAAACTCAACTATAATAAGTAAAGAGAAAACACTGACTGGGATGAATCCTTCAACTGTTCAGCAAAAAGTTCAAGCTCCAGCATTGGAGCAAGACATGACTTCCAGTAATCTAGATCTAAAAATATGTCAAATGTGCTCAGACGTGATTAAAATAAGCAAAGCACTGAAGGAGTATATCATCTCTAACAACAAAAGGCTGGAAAAATGGAAGAACCTTTACACAGATGTTGATATGAGCTGATACAACTGCAAAAATCAGAGATCTAAATGAAGACAATTCTGGTTATGTATTAGATTGCTCAAGAAAAGATGTCCAAAAATGGTAGAATTAGAGCACATAGGAAAAATCTGAGATTTTCTGCTGTACCAGAGACATTAGAAGGAACAGATTGTGTTAATTTAATGAAAGTACATATAAGCAATTGGACTGGTATTCCATTGCAGGAGCTGTTAACTGAAGGAGCACACTGTGTGCATGCTCCAAATCTGGCCATGAGAAAGCAGCTCAGACCTGTATTAGTAAAGATGCAAACCTACCAGCAGAAAGAGTTGATCCTGAAAAAACTGAGGCAAAAGGGTACAGTAAAAGTTGGAGACAGTAGCATGTTTGTGGAAAATGATTATTCACTGTAATCAGAAATATCGAGAAGCAAGTGTGAGATTCAAGCTGCTGTATCCAGCTATCTTCAGAGTATTGTTTTCCTGGAGGATCAAAGCCATTATTTGATATAGAACAGGCTAAGGAGGAAATAAAAAAGTTTATCCAACAAAATGTGAGCCAGAAGAGGACTCTGCTTCCCATTATTCTGATAATAAAGCACACAGAGAGACTTCACCAATGAAACCTTTCACTGTTCTGAAGCAAAATGCTTGAGACAAAGAGAAAAACACAGGAGTTGACTAAAAGAATCAGGAATACTTTGTAATTAAACTGGAATATGGAGTTGGGGGATGGAGATGAACAGGAAGAACACCAGCAACTTGGAAATTAGGGAATATATGTGAGACTGCAAATCATCAATTGCATTTGTGAAATATGGCTGTATTAAAAAAAGTGAAAAAAGTAAACTTTTGTTGACTCTGTTAATCTTGTGGGAAACTGAAAATAATTAGTCTCACTTCATGTCATTAATGTGCAGACACTGATGGACGGGGAAGGAGGAGGAATAAAGTAACTGTAAGTAAAACAATTTCTATTCCTAACAGCATTTCTTTCAATTTATACACTGGTTAGGCAGAAAAGTTGTGGATAGCAATTAATAGAGTTAAATAATATTAAGTGGGAGGAAAGCAGGGCAAGAGTCAAGATGGAGGATTAGGATTATCTGATTTGAAGGGATATATTACAGCTACATAGTAAAGGCTATTATACATATTACAAGCAAAAAAATGTAATTCAGTGTGGAAAGAAATAAAGAAAGACTGGAATTTTGGATGCAGATCCTTAAGGAAAATAACAGTCATACAGAATATTATATTCATATAGTAGCAGAAAGTATACTAAGAGCATAGCCAACATGGGATGGAGATTCTGCCAATAGGGATGATTGCAATTAGGTGTACAGAGATTAGACAAGAGGTGGATGGGATTTACTGGAAGAAGCTGGCAAAGAAAACTAGGTATTGGGAGCAAATAATTAGAGAGGGAAAGGCAATAGAAAGGGAAGAGGCCAAGAAGGCATTTGGATTGCAGGATGGAGATTGCCTTCTCCATCAGGGACTGATATCAGAGTATAGACAAAGAAAACAAAATAAGGGAATCCTAAATGAAAGCCCTGCACTGATTGTGTTTTTAATTTAATCTAGACCTGAAGCTGTTGTTAGAAAATGGATAATTTGGCGGGCGGGGCATATAAAATATTAGCATGCTAACTATATATGTCAATCAGAGGATAAAAGTTTGGAAAGACAGATTTGATAAGCAATTCACAAAGAAACAGTGGGAGGAGATATGTAGAGCACCCAGATATGGAACAAAACGTAGAAGATTTATGATTTTTTTCCTGGAAGTATTTGCATAGATCCTATTATACCCTAAGCAGATTCCAAATAATTTTTCCTCAGGCAGATGGCAAATGCTGGAGGTGTTATGGGGAAGAAAAAGGTACCTGGGAGCATATGTTTTCTGGCTGCAATGAGTTGTCAGACTTTAAAAATTCCCTACAGAGTACTCTGTCAGGAATACTGGGCAAGAAAATGAGTGGAACTAAGGAAATTATTGTTTGAGCTGGGATGCATGATCTGAATTGTCTAGACATAGTAGGTCAGTAAGTTTAATGCTGGTGGCTGCCAAAAAAGTAATTACTAGAAAATGGAAATCAAAATCTAAACCAGCTATACCTGAAGTAGTGAATATTGTAACAAAATAAAAGAACAGGAAGTGGGATCCTTAGAAAGAAGTAGGAGGAAATTGCATAGAAAAAATAGAAATGCTGCTTTGTGTGCTGCTTTTGCTAGTCTGCAATGTTTTATTGAGCTGCTTGAACTTGTCTGTATTTTATCTACGCTAATTATCCAGAGAGAGATACTGCTTTTACGTCTTTTCCAGCCCAAGTATACAGGTTATGTATTTCCCGCATTAAATTATTCTACTTAACACATTATCAAACAATATGTATTTATAAAGTTCCCTATTAAATCATAGAAAATTAGTGTAACACGGTTTATTCTAGAGAATCCTGAGAGATTGAACTGCTTTTCCCAATCCCCATATGCATTTATATTACACAACTCTTTTTCCCAAATAATTCTAAACTTATTTGTCCTTTGACATTACCTTCTTTTAACATTTCATGTAGCTTACTTATGATACCCCTTTCACCTGCTTGTTTGTGTCTGTTATCTATTAAAGGACCAGTTTGGGACATTTCCCCTTTGGATGTGTGCAGTTTAAAAGCTTTCAAAGCTTTCAAGCTTATCTGATAATTTATTGCCAGTTTCTCAGTTAATACTGTGGTCTACACCCCATTCATGTACTTTTCCTGTCATCATTTTTCATCCTTTCATTTATTGATCCCAATGCTTCAATATCCTACAAACCATCAGACTTCTGGAAATTTCTGTGACATTTCTGTTGGGTCCAACTCATTACACCAAGTTATTGCATTTTTTTGCTTTTAGCAAGTTTTATATCTTATGGGAGGTTTGCATAAGTGTGAGTGATTGGCATAAAGGTTAAGGTATTTGCCTTCCAGACAGAAGGTGCAGAGTTTGATTCTCTCATAAGGTAATTGACTAGACTTAAAATGGCCATCAGGGCAGTTAGCCTAGTACTAACATATGACTCACCTTTATTTGCTCCATTGTCCATGAATATTATTTGTAATATGAATCAATTGTACTATTTTTATTTAATTGTTTCTGTTCTGTGGAACATTTTCTCCTCAGGCCTTTGCTGAAAATGCGTAATTATATGCCAAAATGGGCACTTCTAGTAAACGAATATAAATAAATAAATAAACTTTATTTGCTCCTCCTACACTAAGATTCTGCCCCTTTTCCTGTTTTGTCTTCTAACTCTTAATCAGTTTTACATTCCTTGTGTCCCTCAAGCCACAAAATTCTTTGTGATGAGGGTCTATAATATTTCACTTTCTCTTTGTTGTGCTTTAAGTAACCCTTGATCTGGACTCAGCCGATATTTTTCTTTCTTTCCATGCACTGTCCAAAAAAAAAAAAAAAAGGAATTGGGTTGCACTGAGGTCTTCATTACTTTTGGCCTTCAAATGTTTTGTGCTGTTTTGAGCTTTTCTTGGCTTCTCTGATTTGCAATAATTTGGGAGGGATATCCATTTTAACATTAGTTTGCTATGAACTATTGCATACCGTGTTTGTGCTTCTGATTATGACTTCATCTGCTGGATTTTACTGCACTAAAAGGCCCATGTGGTGTGATATGAAACTAAATTGTTAGTAATTTGTGTCCCTGTCCTGACTTCTCTTAATTTGGTTCTGTTGTAGTCGTACTTTATCTTACTGCATTTAATTGACCAGAGCTGCTCCACAAGCCACATCAGTAGCTATTCTGCTGTGGTTGCTTCACTTGCTTCATCATATCTTTTCTGTATGCTGCAATGTGCTGCTTGTTGCTGTTTTGTCATAGTTCCTGCAGTTAGCTGACAGTAGGTGCTCTGAGTGCCATGCGGCAGTACTAGATGCTGTTCTGTTGCTTTTCTCTGCTGTGCTGCTGCTTTCTGTGCTATGTTTGCTACTCTGCAGTATTTTATTAGCTCCTTGTATGTTTGCTACTCTGCAGTATTTTATTAGCTCCTTGTATGTTTGCTACTCTGCAGTATTTTATTAGCTCCTTTTATGTTTGCTACTCTGCAGTATTTTATTAGCTCCTTGTATGTTTGCTACTCTGCAGTATTTGACTAGCTCCTTTTATGTTTGCTACTCTGCAGTATTTGATTAGCTCCTTGTATGTTTGCTACTCTGCAGTATTTGATTAGCTCCTTGTATGTTTGCTACTCTGCAGTATTTGATTAGTTCCTTGTATGTTTGCTACTCTGCAGTATTTGATTAGCTCCTTGCATGTTTGCTACTCTGCAGTATTTGATTAGCTCCTTGTATGTTTGCTACTCTGCAGTATTTGATTATCTCCTTGTATGTTTACTACTCTGCAGTATTTGATTAGCTCCTTGTATGTTTGCTACTCTGCAGTATTTGATTAGCTCCTTGTATGTTTGCTACTCTGCAGTATTTGATTAGCTCCTTGTATGTTTGCTACTCTGCAGTATTTGATTAGCTCCTTGTATGTTTGCTACTCTGCAGTATTTTATTAGCTCCTTGTATGTTTGCTACTCTGCAGTATTTTATTAGCTCCTTTTATGTTTGCTACTCTGCAGTATTTTATTAGCTCCTTGTATGTTTGCTACTCTGCAGTATTTTATTAGTTCCTTGTATGTTTGCTGCTCTGCAGTATTTGATTAGCTCCTTGTATGTTTGCTACTCTGCAGTATTTGATTAGCTCCTTGTATGTTTGCTACTCTGCAGTATTTGATTAGCTCCTTGTATGTTTGCTACTCTGCAGTATTTGATTAGCTCCTTGTATGTTTGCTACTCTGCAGTATATGATTAGCTCCTTGCACTTGCACTGCTCTGCTGTAGCTGCTTCTGTTTTGTGGTTGCTGTTGGCATTGTTGTTGCTGTTTGTCTCTACTTGTCCCGATAGGACACAACTCTGTAGTTGTTGCTGCTCTTACAATCTAGTACTAGTACTGCTGTGACTGCCTGGCTTGCTTTTACTTAGCCTCTTGCATTTCTGACTGTTGCTGCTGTCATGCTTTGAGCATGGCTTCTTGCATGTAGTATTTTATACCTGCTGATTAATTTACACTCTGTTGGCATTTAACCCTCTTGCTTGTTCTTGTTCACATGGCACAGGCCTGGTAAACATTTGAATCAATTTCCATGTAACATTCAAGCCTGCTGACTCTTTAGTAAATAGGGCATGGTACCAGAGCCTGTTAACTCTTTAAAATAAAGACTGTGTGGCTTCTGAGACAATGTCTGTCTTTATACTATTGATGGCATCTATGCTTGCTTTCCTATAACTGTATTCCATATGTATTTGCTAAAACATTGGCTAGAATTGTCATATTATACTGTAAGTGTATGCTAAATGGTACATGTACTTTCCTTCCATATCTCATTATATTCAGTGTAATATTCCTGCTCTTTTAATTCTGCCCACCTGACTGAAGTAGAAGCTCAATCTGTTTTCCTCCACTTTACTCCCAGCATCTCATCATTCTGTATTCTTAACTAGTGCAGAAATACCTAATGCCCAGTGACAGTGAGCTAGTATTAGACCTTCATGGTATGATTCATGAGAGATGTAAGCATCTATTCAACATGGATGCCACCATTTCTCCAAAGTAGATGATCGTAAAGCAGCACACAAAGTCACTTACACCCATATATGAATACACTGTACAAGCATGTGCTGATGTCTTTAAAAAAACCCTAGGCCTTCAAGAACTGGAACAAAAAGCACCAGAATCACATCACTAACACTGTCACATGTATCAGTGATTCACCAAACTGTAAACTTCCCATTACACCTAATAATTTATATACAGACTCTATAGTTAAGCACACATATTCCATGCTATCCAGGCTGGAAAATGGGAGGGTGTCTGTGCATTTTTTTTTGTTAAAATCCTTGATGTTTTGTAGGCCCTTCAGTATTTCACACCAGACAATTATAAATAACTAGCTGGTTGTAGCCTGTATGGGTGATAATGACTTGAGGTACTTGACCCAGTGGGATGTGCAAAGAAACATGTTAAGATCTTGTTATGAATGTGTTAAATGCAAGTAAGACTCTGGTCCTACATGAGATCCTAGCATCACCAAGAATGATGACCAGATAGAGGGAAAAGATACTTTGGATTTCACAGTTGACTAAGTAGCAGGTGTTATTTTAGTGGGGTCCAGTATGTGTAGCTTGGAACATGATGATGAATAGGCCATCTTGCTTCCCAAAGAATAGCCTGCACATTTGTTCCATGGCTTCCACTTATAAGCCAATGCAATTACTTCCTCCAGAGTGGCAAGGCCTACCTACTAGACATCACAACTTAGCAGATAGTATTGTAGCAAACTTTACCCACAATTCTCTTTGAATGAGCTGAAATTCCAGGAACTTGTACCACTGAGTGTTAAGTGTAATTTCAGCTTATTACTATAATTTTGTTATAATTCTTAGTCTAGCTGTTTAAATGCAAAAATAAAGTAGATCTTGAGTTTAGGTCAGTGAATAAAGCAGTAATTGTGAGAAAAATATATGTAACAGTAAATTAATTTTCCAGTCTCAAATGTTTATTTTCAGGAACTCTCGTTTATTTCAGTATTGAGGCAGTTTATGTTCTAGAGGTTTGTGGTATATTCCCTGAAAAATATAAAACAGTATAAATGGGTATGGCAAGGAATACAACGTTACATAAGGCACAACATACAGGATTTGAAACTGGCTAGGCTTAAAATGACCTACAAAAGAAACTAGCCTAGTATTTGCCTATGAACCTATGAAAACAAGTTATATGCAAGGAAGTATCTGAGGGAAAAAAAAGGTACAGCATAATTTTTGTTAGAAAATGCAAAGGCTGCTAGAATTATGGAGCTGAATTTGTCAAATTAAATGCTGCCATCACTGTGGCAGTATTTTTATTAGTTTGTTGATACAGGCATCAGATCTCATGATGAAAAGATTGTTTAAACAGAAGTATCAGAAACAACTTTTTGAGGTTGAAATGACATATTTTGGCATAGGAATTCTAGAGAGAAATAATCACAATAAATTTTAGGAGAAAATATTTTTAAATGCAGAAAATATATGTCTTTGTTTATCTAATTAGATGTACTGTCAGAAATTTGATCAGTTTTTTGCAATTTACTCAGAGATTGAATGTGATTTTGTCCTAATACTTTTTCAAAATTGCACATAAAAAAACAGAAAAAAATGGCATGTGTGGTTATTTTCAGTTTGCAGTAGAAGAAATGTCATGTTTGTATGGAACATGCAGTTTTCCCCTGGAGGTAAAAAGTGATGGCATTAACATTGACAAAGACGTGAAGAAATTGTTTTGTAGTATGCTTTTGGAATAAAATGTTCTAGCTTACCAAAGTTGCAAATGAGCAATTAATTGTTAAAATGCAGTATCATAACCTTTGTGATGTTCTTAGTAGTTTTGATGCAAAATGTCAATATAGTGCCAGAGTGATATTTGCTTATGAATGAAAGAAGCAAAATTACACAGAAGGTAAATTTAAAGAGGAAGAGAGGCATATTTGAACTAAGAACAAAGAGTACTTTTCTTGATCTGAAAAATAAACTGTCCTTTATATGAAGAACTGTAGAGATGCAACCCATCTGTTTTCAAAGAAAATATTGAACACTTCCAGCTGATTTTGCCCATCTAAATAACTCTGGCCATTGTCAATATTATCCTATTGAATTTTCATTACAGCTATCATTACATCTTTACCTCCATAATTGTATGGTGGAAGCTAAGAAAAATTATTGCCTGCAAATTAGTTTTACATAGAAATCTTGAAAATGATTTAACAGATAATGAAAAACATGTGACATTGCAGATTCACTCCTATGGAAAGGCAGCACATAGGTCAACTGGTCAAGAATAACATACTAAGACATGTCCTTGTAGTGACAGTGTTTGAAATGCCTCTGGTAATACATTTAATTATTATTCCGGGTAGTTAACACAGTCTGTGGTAAATATTTAAAAGTGAAGGTGGGGCTCCACCTTAAGACAAGTGAGCATCCTACCACAGGGAAGCTTTGAATGCATGGAATAATTAGTTGAGTGAGTCTGTACTGGAATGCATGGAAAGGGAAGAGAAAGACAGTAGCCGAGTCTTTTCTTTTTTAAAGGAACAATGATAATTGTTTTCATTGTTTTGTGGATTAAACACTTTCCAGTTAGGTATCCAGGAGCATTCATAGAAAGATTTTTGCAAATGGGCAACTGAGCAATACAGTGTTGTTGTAAAATATTTTGTTCAAGGTGAGAAGAAGGAAAGGCACTGGTAAATTATTTTAGTACTTTAAAAAATACTCTTGCAGTCTGTAAATGATGGTTTTATTTGTTTCTTGGAATTGAAGTAGAAGATTATTTGACTGTGTTATTATGGGGACCGGTGACAGACAAGAATGAGGGCATCATGACAGCCACATAAACAGGTGAACTGCACCACAGTACTAATGCGTACTAACTCTAATCCAAACCCTGTCCCTAATGCAAGCCCTTAACATCGCATTCTGATATTCTTCCTTAACAGTACTACTAAATAAGACACTAACTCACACAAAGCTAAACTTACCCCCTTACGTTAACCCTAGGGTGCAAGCACTCAGCACACAAACCTACCCCAATGCAAACACTCTCATTATGGCTGAAACTTTTGGCATTAATGCACACATTAATTTACCATAAACAAAACTACTCCCCCAACAAATGCAGATTTGGCAGTCCCGATTTCAATAAACTCATTACTCAGTGAAATGCATGTTCAATAAGAAACAGTTCAGTGTCTCAAGAAAATTAACTTTCTTCAAAATAATCTAAACTGCTACCACACACACAAAATATATATATATATATATATATATATATATATATATATATATACATATACACATATAGGTCTTTATTAAAAAGTTGACTCGACATAATGTCGAGTCTTAAAACACCGAGATTAATTTTTCCAGGCTTTATACATCAAACTGTCATAATAGCAACATTCCATTCATAATATCAACTTCTAATGGAAACATGCTCAGTGTAGTCAATATCATAGACCAGGGAGAGCATGAGCCAACATGGCAGAATTGACGAACCTCATACCAGGATCTTTCAGGACTATCTTCATTGTATACCAAAAGGAAAAGGAGGTACTCTTCATAGAAGGCTACATCTACAATTTTGAAAAAAGTGTAGAAAGCACTTGCTTGCTGTCTAAAACTAACAGAAAGGTATAAAGGTCATGCAACAACAAATCACATTGACTGGAGAAGAGATACAACATCTACGGAACATCATCCCTGCAGTGACCTCTCCCTCCCAAATGTAGAGAGGTATAGATTTCATAGATTAGTACTAAGCTAACTGCCCTTGTGGGCCATTTTAAGCCTAGCCAATTATCCCTTGTGAGACTCAAACCCTGCATCTTGTGTTTATAAGGCAAACACCTTAACCATTATGCCACCCTCCCAACCCCAACCCTGTTTTGATCTGAAAAGAACAGCTTTATCAAGTAGATGATATGGTAGTTAGCATGCCCTTGAAGTGTAGCGTGCCCCTGTCTAGTAGAAAAAAATGATTACAGCAGGTAAATCGGGTGTGTAGGGAACTTCCAATAACAAGGGATGGTCAGTGAGTCTCATTTAGACTATATATGTGGCACAGTTTCCTTTGAAATGTGGCTACTTTTTCAGAGATATATGTCTGACACAGTGAGGAGTGCACATGTTGTGGTGTTGTCAGTAGAAGATAATCTCAAAGATTTTAGCTAACAGTCTGCCTAACGGATGAGATACTCATGACTAAGGGTACTATAAGTAGGCAGGTATACAGTATTCATGGCTTTGTGCATTACTATGGGTTGACTACAATAATGTTTTTAGTCTATTACCTAATGTCTAAAGTCTTTAAAGGTCTACAGTTTCTTATGGCAGTGCATGTTTAAAACTTCTGTGCAGCGTAAATCTAACTCCCACGTGAAATATGTCCTGTGTGATTCTGAAACTGATGCCATGAAGAGTATTACCGGCAACATCAAGGAAGTCATATGTAAGGGATGTTTATTTCATTTTAGCCAGAACATTTAGCTTAAACTACAAATATTAGGCTAATCACATTTATTTGGAAAATGTATAGAATTTTGGCTGTCTGTTAAACTTGTAGCTGTATCTCTTTTGCAAGAACATGAAATGCTTGATGCTTTCTCTACATTGAGTATTAGTTTCCCTTCTGAAGGCAAACAGTTATTACAATACTTTGTAGATTGGTATATTCTCTGCAAGCCAAAAACGGAATCTGCCACATAATTTCCTTCTTTACTTCCCATATCTGTCTGTAATATATCTATCTTAAATTAGTTTTGTCTACAACATGCACAACTCTGTGGAGGTGCGGCACGTTTGATTATTGCCTAATAGGCAAACATGTATCAGAACAGATAGCTGTGGATGAGATGCAGATCAGCATGTGTGCTGGGTGTCCATCAGCACCGAAGAAGATGAAACTTAAAGAAAGAACTCAGCAGTTCAACTATGTACTGTAGTTTAAAACTGAGTATTCAACACAGGAGTTTAAGGTAGTTGCCATGCTTCAAAAAAATCTGAGCAACCAAATGCCTTCTGATGTTTCATTTGCTCATTTTTTTACCAATATGTATATGTCTTCTCCTATTTTATTTGTGTGCTTTATCCTGTCCCCTTAAGTACCTTGAAAAAGTTAATTTGCTGCACTACGCTTGATTTGGAGCAGGCTACATATCCCAGCTAAATTGTGTGCAGGGCTGTGTTTTTATTTTATGACTTAAGCATCAGTTTGGTACTTGCTGTCACAGCAGTGCTGTTTTTGATAATATGCACATAACTATTATGACAGCTCATTGATGATAACAGGCAATAATTTCATCTGGATAATTTAGCACAATATTATGGTGACTCAACATCATATAGGTCTACATCTATCTATATCTATATATATATCTATGTATATATATATATATATATATATATATATATATATATATATATATATATATACATATATATTGTTCTATTTATCTTATGCAGATTTCAAAAGTGGTCGAACTGTCAGTTGGTCAAGTGAATGCAGAGTCAAATGCTTGGTAAATAGCTTTAAGAGTGGGATTGTATAGTTATAATGAAACTTTCATTTTTAATGAATGCTTTAGCATTGGTGCTCTGTGTGCATGTGATTGTATGTGTGTGTAGGAGAGTTTATGGGTTACCTTTAGAGAAGGGTCTGTTAAAAGGGACAGGTTTATTGTTTGGCTTGTGTACTTGTATATGTGAAGTGTGTGCATGTGGCTAGTACTATTAGGGAAAGGAGAATTAGAACCTAATGTATAGAGTTAGAGTTAGGATTAACCCACAAGATGTTGTACGTGGGCAAAGCTGTTTCAATTGCAGTAAGGAAAAATCTAATTTCTGAATCCATAGCTTCCAGTATTCTTTTAATCTGCTTTGCATTGACAGAATTCTTAGTGACTGCTGCTGGGTAATTTTTTTGCATATACTTCTGTACTTTCATATACAAAAGCTCTTGAACAGGAATATATTTGTTCAGTTCTTTGGGTATATGTCTAAACTCAAACAGCATGTTTGTTGTTGCTGTTGTTTTTAAGAATACATTGGAAGCAATATTGACATTGTTGATACGTTTTTCATAACCCTGAGTTATTTTTTTATTTTTTTTTATTAGGAGTGTCTACCACATGACATGAAGGACTACATAGTTGAATGTTAATAAGTTAATGGTACATAACCTATGTAGTACTGACCCTATGTGGTACTGCAGTTCAGTAGTACTAATGAAGGGGACAGTTTATGCGGCAGAGCTGAACTCTCAATAGTAATCACTGCAAATACTTCTAAATTTGTTGTGGGCCAGTCAAATGTATTGAAAGGATGATAAACATTTTAACTGATAGCTCTAACTTTACAATAGGGTTTAGTGAACCCCCTGGTCCTGTTAGGCAAAAGATTTAATTTCACATTTAGTCTTTTATTGTACAATTTGAATACCAACTGTGCAATCTGGATGAAGGAAAGACAGTTTATATTTATCTTTTTCTAATTAACTGAGTTGTTTGTTTAAGAATGTAATCTGTTTCTTAGTCTTTTATAAATCTGCATTCTTTCTGTACTATCTTGAAGTTGGCTCATGGCTAGAAATGTCTTTAAGATTTGAACTACTCACTTTGTTAATAAATTACTCAATAAGTAAGTAAATGATTGATATATACAATCTAAATTGCACTCTGAGGGAGAGTAGTTCTTCACAGACTTGATTAAATGCTGCTTTTCTGAGAATGTGGTAGGCTCCTGGAATATTATACCTAAGGCAAGGGCCACAGTTTATCTCATCAGAAGTGTTCATGGATATCCAGGAGGGAAAAGAAAAAGCAGTTGTCAAGAAATGGTGAGGGATAGATGCGCATAAACTGCAGCGCTTAGCAAACATGAGTGACCATATGTCTTATCCTTTGGCATATTTCTATGTTTAACAGTTCATATGTGTGCATGCCTGTTCCCTGGTCATGAGCCTCCATATATATTTAATTGCCGTAATGCCAAAGGGTCATGGTTCTTGGTTATTTCAGAGACAAGACATCATAGCAGAAAAATCATTCACATGATGATTTAGGTTTGTTGTGAATTTCCTGCATTAACTAGCTTAAACAATATCAATGTTGGATACAACTTGTGCTGATCAATTGCTATGGAGAGCTTCCTAAATAAATTGAAGAGGTAAAACTTAGGCTGCATGGGATAATTAGGTTTTGTAGAAATATATAATATTTGGTAAGAAGTTGCTGGCATTTTGCATTTAGTGGCTACATTGTAGCAGATAATAATTCATTAATGTTTTACCTCCATAGTGACCTTCCCTGCATTTGTGTCCAGAGTATAATTACTGGTCATAACCTTTCACCTGGAATGTGAAGCACGTATCTTGGCACTGATATCCATTTGCATTCCTTTCATTAGTTAGTCTGTTATTGCTAGAGTTAGCCCTCCTAGACATTTTGGTTACAGTAGGAACCCATGACAGGGAAGATGGCCTCCCACTATGTTTTGCCATTTGACTGTCTTGAGGAAACTGAAACAGTTAATTAAGTGAGTAGCATTCTTAATAGAACTTCATGTTCATTTTTCAAGTAGGAATCTTGTTCATCTTAGTTGAATAATTCAGCCACAAGCCTTAGACTGGTTATGCAGGCATGCCTCTAATCCATTTCACATTACTGACAAATTCAGAACTATTCAGTCTGCCAAAGAGTTTTCCCCGTCTTTTCTCCACTGCTTATCCTTTGTTATTGCAGCACACGAGCCTCCTCTCACCTGCATAGTCTTTAACTGATGATGGCTCTCCCGGCTGTGTAGAATCTCAGGGAATCAGAGTGCATAGATTTGTCCTCATAACTCTTAGAGCCCTGTTACAACTGCATGTGTGTACCTCTGTTCTTTTAGTGGACCCAGAATACACATTCTGCTGTGTTACTTCACGTTATTCATGGTGACTGTACCTACAGTTTTGTGCTTTTAAAGTGGCATTCAAAAAGTGTAAACTGATAAACTGTATTTGTAAATAAGCAAACAAAAATGGTTTCCTAATATCTGTTCTTTCTCTTTTGTGCCTATTATGTCCATTGTCAGTAGAGTAATCAAACTGTATTATTGCAAGCATCCTAAAGTAAGGAGGTGATGTAACCCTCAGCTCAGTTTACATTACACAACTTGTTTTTGGAGCTTATTCGTCTGTGAAGTATATCAGAACCACGACCTGAGCTCAGTGTAAAATCCCCAAAATGGTGCACTCTCCCAGTGAATTACACTACTAAATGCAAGTGAGCCCACTGCGGTCTTCAGTGTACCATTATTAAGCCATATGTCATTTTCCTATTATCAGTGCAGTCTTACATTTCAAAAACATGACTGCAGTATATTATGTCTGATTGAATATCCCTTTAAAAACTTTTTATTTTGTTATTAACATACACAAAATATTGTTATCAGGCCTTGAATGGCAGGAAAAATGTTGATTACCATACTAGAGTGGAGAATGATTAGTAAAACTGTGCAATACCTTTACGTGGGAGAAAAAAGGGACAATATCTGGAAATTATGAATGCAGCAGGATTTCTTTCTGTTTCTTTAGGAGAATGATCCTAAAAATAGAAGGCACAGTGATAAGCTTGCTGATGGCAAGCCTGTTCATAGTAGGCCTTCTAATATGTCAATAAAATAATTGTACTGTTCCCTAACTGTAAAGGTAAAGATTTCAGCTCTAAATTCTGATAGAATAGTAAAAGAAATTGAGAACTTCTAATTAGCATAGTTCTGTCAAACCACTGCTTCTTACATCCCAAACGTAACTTGTTCATCCTGCTTGCTTGCATATTATATAACTTGATAATTATTGCAATGATGATTGTATGCCTAAATAATTATTGTGTTATTCTTTTCCTCTGATATCGAATGTCTAATTGCTGTTGTAATTGTCCTGTATATGTGTCTAGAGCTTTTCTCCCTGGGCCACCTCTGAAAAAGGGCTTTTGCTCAGTTGGACATTCCCAGTCAACAAATGTAAAATAAAAAAAAATATAAATATAATAAATAAATAAATTCTGAAGCAGAATATGGAGGAATTCTCTGCTTAGTGATGTAACTAGTATTCACCAATAAATACATTTTGAGTATTACTGCCATATGCCCTTTACACCTCAAGGAGTGATAACAGCCCCTGCCTAGGGCACTCTTCATTTATGCTACAGGTAAATAAAATGCACACACCAGCACCTGTTACTTGAACTGGAATTACGGGAGGGAGGGAATATGTTTGGGAAGGGGGTTCGGAAGTGCAGTATTTATTTTATTCAGTACACAACAAAATTAAAATGAAGGAGAAGAAGATAGGATAATATGAAATGGAAGAAGTGGTCTCCTGAGGGAAGGTGGTCTCCATGACAACACAGGTAGAAATAAAAACTATACAAAACAGTGCAGTCTATCCTACTGTTCACATCACTAGCTATATGTATATCTCCAACTTAACCCAGTCTCATGTTTCAATAATATCAGATTTAGCTTCACATGCATTCATATGGGGGGGGGGGGGTGTTAAAACAACTGTTTTTTTCTGTTTGGCTTGATTCATGATGATAGTGTTTCATACATTGATCATTGAATGAAGACATTTCAGTGTTTTGATGAAAGCTCTGAAAAAAGTGCTTTTCATTAATATCATAAATTATAAGGCAGAAAACTTCATATGATTCATAAGGAAAAATCATTTACAGGATGTTCTCTTGGGGCAGCATAAGAGATCTGTACCTCAGGATATGACAGATGTCTTCTGAATGCGGTTTAATTAGCATTTTATGATTTCACTGTAAAGATGTGATAAAAATCCATGCTTAGTTGCCAGTATTTTACTTCTTACTGTTTTATATTGGTAACCAGCTAACACTAAGCATTGCAGTTGTGAATCTTTAAACACGTTTTTTTATTTTTTATCAGATGACAGTTTCACAGACATGCAAATGAGATTTCTCTTGGTTTGCAGACATTTATACTATGCCACTAAGCTATGTTATTTAACACTCTTGAAATGTATGGTCAAGTTCTAAAAAGCTTTGAAGGATATTTTGTTTATACATAATACAAACATTTTATTTGGCCATGCTCTTTTTATCTTCAGTTATTGGAAAAGTGCAAAGAGGGAGAAACAGAGAAATATGAGGGTGCAATGAAGAGATAATTGGCAAGATATTTATTTGCATTTATTCATTGCACTGAGAAAGTAAATACCTGTAATCATAGTTATTATGCAGGGAAACACTAGAAAAACAATGTCTCCAGAAAAAATGCCATAATTACATCTGGTGAGATGTAGCACAATTTATGTTTCCAGTAGCAGTAAATGAGATACATTGGTAACTCTCCATTCTACAACAGCATTAATACATGACAAAGCATTAAATACCCAGTATTAATGTAGGCATCTTGGAAGAGTAACTTGTATATTGTGGCTCATGAAGCCAGATGGTGTAGTTAAGGAATCAGTCAAGAAGGGTACCTAGAACAGATATCCCATACCTCACAAAGGTAACAGTCTTCATCTGTGATTAGTAATACAGAGCAAAATTTCAGCAACATACTGTGACATGAACGTGTGTAATAGTGCATTCTGCCCTGTTTATATCCGTAACATAGGCAATTCTTTATCGTGAACAACTTAGTGAAACTTCACTCAGTCACATGCACATATGCACTCAGCCACATTGACTGACTCACTGATTCACACGTGCATGCTGTCTTATTCGTTTACACACAAGCTGCACACAGACATACTGATTTAATCACAGGCAGGTGCACACACACACACACACACACACACACACACACACACACACACACACACACACACACACACACACACGTTTTTGCTGATGTGAAACAGTACTGCATTAATTTATGCTGTAGAGTTGCTGTGGAGTCTAAATAGAAATACAGCAAATACTTTGCTGGGTTACCATGGACATGTTATCAAAGAGGATTAATTAATTTATTTATTATTTATTGATATTTGTTTACTGGAAAAGTCAGACTGGGTAATAAATATACATTTTCAGTGGAGGTCTAAAAATCACAACAACAGTAATTAAAAATACATAATGACAATGATTTACATAGGATGCAAAATGAATAAGGTGCACAGCCTATGCAAAATAATTTATAAGATGACTGCAGCAACACTAACAGTGACGTTTTTAGTGTTAATTGCAATATGTCTTCATTTTTTTAGTAATTCATGCCTATTTATTTTGTATTTTTAATTACTCTGATTTATACACATGGAAACTCATGTAATGTTTTTATTGCCTGCACCTACCCGATGGCTCCCCTTTGTGCTTCTGACTGTCTTGATTGTTCCTGTCTTCAGGGAGAGAGACAGATCCTTTCACCCTTTAGGAACATTGAGACCATCGGTCTCATTTGCTCCCTGCCTAAGGCAAGAGTCATATTAGCCCATATTAGTAAGAGATGGGCCCTAGGGATCAGGCCAGTCTTGCAAGTCTTCCAGATCCCAATATCATACACAGCCTCTACACTTCCCACAGTGGATGTGACTGTTTGCTACTTTCTTCTGCCTTTGAGGGCTACTACATGCTCCTTCGCAAGTTTCCTTAACTGAATGCAACATTGTATCACCCAGCAAACCCTGTGCTGTAATTAAACCACTTAACTTCTGCATTGGTATCTGGCAATAGGATGAAACTGCCTCCCACCCTGCTCTTAGGATGAATGAGCCATTAAATTCCACTCACTCCTACTCCCTCAGTGTGAATGAGCCATTAAATGCCACTCACTCCTATACACCTTCCTGTTCCTTCCAGCTTCCTGTGCTGGTACTTGAAGATGGGACACCTGGGGAATAGTCTTGCCTTTACGCCTCAGAGCCGGGTAGGAAATTTATATTTTTATCCAGTGCTGTAATATAACATTGACAGTCTATCCTGAGGTAAGGAAAAGGCATTGACTTAGTTGTTAAAGCAGTCTATGTTTTCTGTCACAATTTGGTAATTGATGCATATATTATTAAGAGAGCAATGCTTTCTTTCTGCTTCTTCCCATCATGTGCTCAGGCATCTAATACTTTGATATATACGCCTTGTTGTTGTTATTAATTTGCTGTCATGCACAAAATTCTATATGGAAACATATGCTGTTAACATATGTGTGTGTAAAACTAACTAGTGTATAACTTTTGCAGAAGAAGGAAATAAAATCAACCTTGCTTTTGACCAATGTGTCCATTGTTGTAAGAAAGTCCTTCTATACTGCACAGATTATAAATAGAGGGATTGTCTCTAAATTTAGGGATGGCATTGTCCCCTTTACTGAGCACTCATTACGTCAGCCATTGAATATTATGTCCCCTTTGGCATGTATTTGTCCAGACACATGCAACAACTGGAATGCCCAATCAGATATCTCACTGAACTGATACAAGGATTAAACATTATGTCTGTCACTGTAATAAGTATCCCACAGACTGCTAAGAGGTATTTGGCATATGTGGAATCCTCTGACCCAATACTATGGATTTATAGCAGATCATTAAGTCAAATGGCATCAGAAATACTCAGTCTATGGATATAAACCTCGTTTGCAACATCAACAGAATGGTTTAGAGGAACAGGTATATCTCACAGAGGATACTGCTGCTATGGAACAGACTCTCCATCCACACAAAACAAAGTTCATCCCTATCCATATTCAACAGCAACTTGGACCTATGGATGGGAAAACAGAAATTTTACCCATGGACTGTCCCCTGTACTACTAATGGACAGAGGCATCTCCTAAATGCTTTTTTCCCATGCATGGATCACTTCAAATTATCTGTGATATAATCCCAGTTAGTCTCATTAGGGGTAACATATAATTATCAACCATGGAATGGATACAGCCAATCTCTAACCAAAAGTGATTAATTTGTACACAAAAAGGGAAATTGGCTAGGCTTAAAATGGCCCTCAAGGGCAGATAGCCTAGTGCTTTCCTATCAATCTACGAGATAAACTGCCATTTTTCACTAGTGGATGGTATGTGTCAAAGTTGGCTGTTCACTCCCATCCCCTTTTTGGACCCCTCCAGTGCTTGTGTCTCTAGTTGAGCAAAAGTCTTCTTGGTCATGGTCAAAACATTATTCATCAATGCTAACAGCATGGCCAAACTCCATATTTCTTGTGTAGTTTCTGTAGTTTAGAATAACCTACTTTAACTGTTCATCACATTGTTATAAGACACCTATTCAGAAAGTATCTCAGTGTGTATTTCCTTTCATCATTGAGGGGTTTCTGTCATATAAGTATTACACAGGTAACTCACAATATATGAACATATAACTAATATTTTAGTGCAGACTCAATACAAATTGTGTTTTAATATCTATACCTATATCTATATCTATCTATATATATATCTATATATATCTATCTATCTATATATATATATATATATATATATATATATATATATATATATATATATATATATATATATACACAGATATTTTATATATATTTATATATGCAGAAATGTATATAATGTACTATATGCACTTTGCTTTTCATTGATTATGATCATAATTATATTAGAATCTATACATATGTATGCATTACATCTGTGAAAAAAGTCATTTTATATATCATACATTGTACTGTACTTTTCAGTTTCAGTTATTCAGCATTGTGATGGAGTTTTTCTTCTCTGGCAATCACTGAAAATGGGTCATGCCATTCAGAATATCCAGTTCAGCAGATGCAAACAAAGTATAATCTGCCCAGGTATCTTGCATTTGTCATCTTGGTTCAGATATTGGCTTGGAATGGTCCAAGAAAAATCAGTTGTTAACAAATAAGGAAAGATCTGTCAAGTCAGTTTTCTGCAGTTTCTTTTTTTTTCTGTGAGCAGGCTACAAGTTAAATATTACTATCACTTTAAATAAAGCACATAATTTTCTAATAAATGAAAGTATTTTACATAAGACCATTGTCTTTAATAATAACATCATCCCTACTAAAAGGCATTGTAGAAAGAGTAGACTGTCACTGTTCCAGAAAAATATTTTCTCAGAAATCAGTATGATTTTATTTTACTGTCTCTGGCCCTTACAGAAGAAGAAACTAAACAGGTTATCTGGAACCCATGGACAATCGATTCCAACTTCCTTCCTTCAGTCTCTTTCTACTTATATGTGCCAGATGTATGAAATGAGAAGGACCATTGTCTCAAAGCTACCGCTCAGATTTCTGGTTGACCTCCATGTAGCCAAGACATGCAAATTCCCAGAAGCTACCATATTTAAAGGAAAACACCCCAAAAGAAGTAGCAGTGTCACTGTCTGTACCTTTAGGGATTGCCCAAATTTTAGTTCTTGCAGCAGTAAATCTTGTAATTGTCTAAATCACAAGGATTGTGTTTCACGTAATGCTTCTTCTAGGCATAAGTCAAAAACGCTATAGACACACACTCCTGGCTCATCAGATCACAGCCTCTGTGACTATTGTTTTATTTCGCTTATGGAAAAGAGTTTTGTTCTCTACTGGTGCAGTTTTCAGTTTGATAGCCCAGGAAGCATTCTGAGGCAGAGTTGACCTAATATTTACCTACTGTAGGTATTCAACTTCACTGTCTAGGAGAAGTTCCAATTTCTCTGGCATTCTGTGCTTTCCTATTTTCTTCCCCACTTGGATATTTCTTCTTGGTAAGGAGGGTTTGAATTTTTTTTTTCCATTATGAGACCTGATTTTTTTAGAGATTGATCACATGGAAAATGTTGTGCTTAAGTTACTACTTTTTGCAGCCAAGCAAAATGTCTTGCTTTTTTACATCTGAAGTTATACTGTCCCACTGGAAGCCTAATTAAAATTTCATGCATGTACTTCTAAGCATTGCATTAGTGAAAATTCCTCTCAGAAGTACAAGAGCTGATAATGCAAGTCCTGACACTATGAACATTTAAATGCAGTTCTGACAAAAGTTGTCAAATTGCAAAACTTTGTTGCACATTTAAATTATCTTTAAGCATTGGGACAGGCTCCTGCACATTTCCACACCCCTTCTAATTATATATAATTATATATATATAGGTTCATAGGTTCATAGGTAAGTACTAGGCTATCTGCCGGAGGGCATCTGTAAGCCTAGCCAGAATGTGTTGGCTTTCGCTGCCCCCTTAGATTAGTTCCCTGTGCCTCTGTCCAGCAGAGCCATTAGTTCCCTGTGCCTCTGTCCAGCAGAGCCAATGCAGTGATCCCCAGGGTAAATTTTCTGTTTCCCATCCACTCGTCAAGGTTTGTCTTGAAGAGTGTTAGTGAGGGGTTCTGCCTAATGTAGATTGGAATCCTGTTCCAAAGCATGGGGAGTCTCTGGGACAGGAATCTATCCCTCCAGCATGTCCTGTTTATCGTTGTGGTGAGGTTTAGATCCCTAGAATGTGTGGCTCTCGAGGATTTGTTTTTTTTAGGTGGAGCATGTCCATCAATTCTGGGTTGGACACTGCCTTGTATGTCAGGCAGATATCACCTCTGAGTAAGCAGTATGCAACCGAGTACAGCTAGAGTTTCTTCATTCGGGCTGCATAGGGCATCTGTTTGAGGCCAGCAATCCTCTAGGTGAGATACTACTGTGGTCTTTTCAGCTGTTGCAGGTGTCTTGTAAGGTACATCCCAAATGGGGCATTGTACTCTATGATGGGTCTTATGCGTGATGAGTAGAGGGGCACAATAACCTCTTTTGTTCTAGATGTGAACCATTTTGTGATTAGGTGGACCACATATAAGTATTTTCTAACCACCTTGGCAATATGGTTATCAAAGGTGAGAATCTACTTGGGTCCCCAGATCCCTTATTACATTTTCTGTATTCAGGGGACCACCATGTATGTGGTAGTTCATGGGCACTTTGTTTTTTCCAAAGGGGATGACTATGCACTTTTTGGCATTTAACTTGAGGCCATGATTTTGACACCGGGTATCTGTCTCAGTGAGACCCTTCTGGAGGATGTCTGTATCAGCTGAAGAGTCAGTTATAGCCCCCAGTTTGCAGCCATCTGTGAACTTGGTCAGCCATAGACCTCCTGTGCTTGCCTGTACCTCTGAGAAGTATATACAGAACAAGAGGGGTGCCAGGACTGAGCCCTGGAGGACGCCACTTGTAACCGGTTTAGACTCGGACCTAGAGCCTGCGCAACTGTCACTGTGTGGGTTCTATTCATGTGCCAATTGGCAACCCATCTCATGATGCTGGTGAGCTTATCTATAATACCAGAATGGGGAATGGTGTTGAAAGCCTTTGCGAGGTCTAAGTAGGCTGTGTGGACCTCCTTTCCCTCATCTAAAGCCTTGGTAACTGTTTCAAAGAAGTCCACCAGGTTTAGGAGGCATGATCTGCCCTTAACAAAGCCAAACTGAGTAGGGTCCAATGTTTGGAGGTTCCCAATGTCTCTGTTAATGAGTTCCATGATGATGTGCTCCATTGCCTTGCAGACCAGGCTAGTCTGGCTTATAGTGCGATAGTTCCCGGGGTCTGTTGTGGCTCCACCTTTTTGAAGTGGGGTGACTGTTGCTGTGCACCATTCTATGAGTATGTGGCCTGTAGAGAGGCTGAGTTTGAACAATGTGTTTAGGTGAGGGGATAGTTCATTTTGGAGTTCAGGTAAGACACAGCCTGGACACTGTCCAGTCCCATTGAAGCTGTGTTTTTGGCTTTGGGTAGGGCTGTTTTAACCTGTGTGTCAGTGATTGCTGGGGCTCTACATTCTTCTGGTATGGTTATGGGCCCTTTAGGGGGTGAGAGGGGGGTGAAGTTTGCACTAAACCTGTCTGCCAGAATGTTGGCAATATCAGTCGGTTCAGTGTATTTTGTGCCATTCTGCACTAACTCAGAGCAGAACTGAGAGTTTCCACTTAGGTTCTTGACATAGCTAAAGAATGCTTTGTGGTTATCTTTGGAGTCCTTGGCAATTTTTCTTTCAAAGCTAGCCTTGGATGATTTTATGAGGGATCGTAGTTTCTTGCTGATACTGATCAGGGATGTCTTTCCTTCTTGAGATTTTACTCTTTTCTGTACTAGTTTCCTCCTTCTATTGTATAGCTTGTTTATGGCAGGGGTCCACCAGACTGGTTTCCTTTTCTTGGAGGAGTGAGTCTTGGTTTTGCTTGGGATAGCATGATCCATGCATTCTTGCAGGTGCTCATAGAGTGCCTTTGTAAGGGATTCAGCAGCTTGGACAGCATTGTCCTTTAGCATGGAGGCTGTGAACCTTTCCACCTTAGTCTTAAGTAATGTGAAGTTTGCTTTTGAAAAGTTTTTCATGGTGGTTTCCTTGATTTGCGGTGGGAGTGAAATTTGGATGTCCAGAGTGATTAGTCTATGGTCTGATCTAACCAGTGATATGTTGACCTCCGGTGTAGAACACCGGTCGCCCATGTTGGTGATGACCAGCTCCAATATGTTGTCACCTCTGATGGGATCATTGATCAGTTGATCCAGGTCATTTGTGTTTAGAAATTTTAGGAAGCATTGGGCAAGAGAGTTAGTACTTGAGTAGTTCTCCCAGTTAATGTTTGGGTAATTGAAATCACCCAATATTAAGGCATTAGGTAGGACCTTCATATTTAACAGTGTCTCCAGAAATGCAGAATGGGGATCCTGGGTCATGGTGGGTGATCTGTAGCAAGCTACAATTTGAATTGCAGTTTTACTCATTGTTAGTTGCACATGGATGATCTATGAGGCATTGTGCTGTGTCACTAACCTGGAGGTGTGGGTATCCTTGATGAATATGGATACACCCCTGCCTTTTCTGTTTTGGTCTGGGTTCTGTGGCCGAAAAGTATGGTATGAGTTATAGCTTGGTAGTGCTGGGGTGCTCTCTGGAGCCTTAAACCAGTTTTCTGTTACTGCACAGATATCAATGTTCTCCATACTGAGGAGTGCCTTGAGTGCATGCATTTTGAGGTTTAGACTTCTGGCATTGAGTAGCATTACCCTTAGTTTTTGGTTACTTGTGCTATTTATGGTGATGGGTTTGTCTTTTGAGCCTTTCCTAAAAAAGGCACTGTGGGGGGGGGGGGCAAAAGCCTTGGCCAGTATTCGAAAGCTTAAGAGTGAGAGGTGTAAGCCATCCCTTTTGAAGCAACATGGCTTGTCAAGCATGTCATCCCAGGCAGACAAATACTGGATCCCCTTTGAATGACACCAGAAACTTAGCCAATTGTTGAAATTGATCATTTTTTCTTTATACTGACGCATCATTCTTGGTGAGGGCAGGATGCTACTCAGGGTCAGGATCATACTGGCCTGGGCTACATGATCAGAGAGCTCTTCCATGTCTCTTTTCATGTAGTCCAGTGAGTTACGTCTCAGATCATTCACACCAACATGGACAATGACAAAGTCGTATTTGTACTTGTTCTGGAGTGACCTGAGAGCTTGTGTTATGTGGTGGATCCTGACGCCCAACAGGCAGCTAACTGTAACCTTCTCCTTATCCAGCCTAGTTAGTGGGACATCAGTGTGCCTGACTATAGAGTCCTACTAGTGTGTTGGTTATGTTATTTTGCCTTAAGGGCTGTGATTGCATGGCACACTAATTATGTGAAGTATGTGTTTCATGGTTTGTGATGGGGTGTGGAGGTTTCTTAGGTGTCTGCTTTCGAGGTCTCTGTTGCTTTTGCAGATTTTTATTTAGAGCCTCCGAGTATGTTTTCGTGTATTTATGTGTGTTATTTGCCGGTGTTGGTTTAGTAGGTCTGTGTGAGACGGGTGGTGTATTGCAAGTATTTTCCTTCTCCTCTTGACTGTCAGTTCCAGTCTTGGGTTGAGAGACCTTTGCCTCCAGTTTGGCTGTATAATTGCATCTCTCACATATATTAGTGTTTGGTGGCAGGAGGAGAGGGTTGTCTGTGTACATGAGGCTGTTGTAGCATTGCCTCAAAATGCCCAGATTCACCAGTTGAACTGGAGAGTACACCTGAAACTGCCCTTTAGACATACCTGAATAGGTAAAGTGAGCTGTTTTACTGATTGGCTGGTATGGACAAATAGAGAGCCATGTCCTTTTGGACAGTATAGGGGGGGGGGTCTAGTGCTAGGGTTAATTAGTGCTTGCTATGAGTTTTGAGCAAGTGCTAGGCTATGAAATGAATGGTTTGAGTACTTAAGTTGAAAGTTTGTCTAGTTTCAAGGCAAAATTTGAGGAGTAGACTTCGTGAAGCCGGGAATAGTTTAACCCTAGCTAACCGCTGCTGCCCGGCACGCAAAACCATGCAAATGCAATTTTTATAGCAGGGAACTGAAAGAGATAGAAATTAGCCCAAAATGGCCAATAAACTACTAACTTCTGGGCTACAGCAAACAAGGTGCACAAATTTCAGAAAGAAACAGTTCAAATAAGCAGGCACAATAAGCCTTTAACCAGAAATTCCCAGCTCAGAATGCCAGAATCCAGCCTCTCCTCCCACAAGAGTGCAGACCACAAACCTTCTTAATGTAAAATAACTGGCCTGAAGCCCAAGTGCTTAAACCAGAACTAATGCAATTTTAGAATAACAGACACTGAGCCTTCAATCAGCAATTCCCAATTTAGAAGGATGTAAGCTACCTGTCCTGCCACAAAAGCGCAGACTACAAACCTTTTTAATGTGTGTATGTATATATATATATATATATATATATATATATGTGTGTGTGTGTGTGTGTGTGTGTGTGTGTGTGTGTGTGTGTGTGTGTGTGTGTGTGTGTGTGTGTGTGTGTGTGTGTGTGTGTGTGTGTGTATGTGTGTGTGCATTTGTGTGTGTGTCACACACACACACACACACACACACACATATACATACATATATTTGCCTATTATCACTTGAATTCTCACTGTTCAGGGTGTCACAGTTAATGTCCTTGGACTTGCACTCAGTATCCTATTAGTGGATGTAGGGAAGCTTCAGTGTTTTATGTCTGGCCATCCTTTGTGCTGATGACACAAATGGAAACATATTTCAGTGTCCTAGATTGTGTTTTGAGGACATTGCTTTGTACTCTGTTCTTGTCTTTCTGATATGTGTGTGCCATTTGTGCACTGCCTTAATTAGCTGTAGGTAGATCACATGATGATTGACAGCAGGAGTGTACTGTTTCTTCACACATGAAGATCTAGAACAAAATGCAAAGTTTAAAAATGCAGTGTTTCTCCTTTTCTCGTAAGGAAAGACGGAACAAAGACATCACTTGTCATGCTGAAGCAGGTTCCTTGCAGCCCCTGTTTATACGTGATCAACAATTGCAGCTTGGAAGAAATGTCATCTTAGACTTTGGCCATACAGAAATGGTTCTTGAGGAGACAACTGGCTTTCGTTTCAGCCAGATGAGACCAAACCTGTTTCTTCTCGAAAGTCAGATGGTGGATGGCAGTCAGGTCAACATTACTTGGCTGAAAGCAACCTGATAGGAGTGCAAAAGAGAGATGAAAACTATACCTGAAGGCAAAATCATGGAAATAATTTTTCTGAGGGGAACAAAACTCACTACCCATTATGCAGGGGTTGTCTCCTTTGTACCACCCTGCTTAATCTAGTCACTGTGAGTTCATCTTATTTTCTTTGAAAGAGGAAATTCTGTTTAGTGCTTTATCCTGTGGCAGTATTTTTGTGCCAAAAGGTACTCTTGCTCAGCATGCTTTCACAAAAGTAACTTCCTCCCATGGTAATCAATAAAATATAAGCGCTTTCGTCTCAATATTCCAAAATTACAGAGACTTCATCAGATACAAATTTTAAAACAGCCCAGTTTGTTTTAAACCCTGTAAGGATGACATCATATCCTGAAACAGACTTAAAAAGTTTAAAGAAACAGTATGTCCTAAAACAAAATCAGATATCAGCAGTATTCTAGTTCAAAAGTATATTGTATATCATGGATATTTTAAAAAAATTTAAACAATATAATAAAACCAATCCATTTAATATAATATAATTAAATATAGCATTCTGTTACCCCAGTGAATATGCTAATAAAAGATAAACAAATGAAATTGTAAAACAGTAAAAGTAATGAAAAGTAAATGAACAGCTTCCACTAGGAATTGAACCCAGGACCTTCTACATATCAAACAGATATAATAACCACTACGCTATTACCTTCACATAACCTATTACTACAAGTTCAATGTCTTATAAGAGGTTTTAGTTTTCAAAGGCTACTAATAGACAGTTTGTCATTCAGTCCTTACCAGTACATGGAATTCAGTCTCAAATGCCATGCGAGTTTCAATTTTTCTAATAGGAAGGGCCATGTGCCCCCACGAATTCTAGGTACCACACATTCCAATATAATGAACTTAAATTCATGTTGTGGAACCCCTATAATATGTCTCTCTAAGGCATTCCCTTCCCAGCTATCTCATATGTGTCTAAAATGTTCACTAAATCTGGTTTTAAATTTTCTTTCAGTTTTGCCCACCTAAAAACATGGGCCGAATACACAAATAGCACAATAAACGACCCTCTCTGTAGAACATGTAAATTTGCCTTTAACCCAGATATTTATTCCATTAATCTCCACACCTTTATCTGTTTCAATAATGTTATTACAAAATTTTCACCTACCACATCTGTGCATAAACCCTTTATACTGCTCACCTTTCTGTGTCTTGAATATATTTTTTAAGCAATGTCCTTTTTTGGATACACAAATGAGATCCTCTCCTAAAATGTCCCTCATAATTTTGTCATTCCTAATAAACTCACAGTTTTTAGTCAAAATATTCTTTATGTAATTTGCTTCCCTATTAAATGTTGTTAAAAAAATATTCTCATAGGACTTCACTGTAGCTGATACACATATTGTGGTTTCATTGTTATTATTATTAATAGTGTTGAATCCTGCAGTTGTTAAACAGACATTTTCTAATGTTTGTACTACATTAGTGTTTTTCCTGTTTAAAATAGGGGCAACATGCCCAGACCTTCTCTTACTATTCACTTCATTAGCAATTTGGTCTATTAACGAACTTGGATAACCTATCTTGAGAAACATTTGTTTCAGCAAATTACACTCCTCAATGTATGTCTCCCATACAGTTGTCATACTGTCTCATATATTGTCGCATGGACAAACTGCCTCTTTACAACTGCCCATTTTTGTTTGAATGGGTGACAACTACTAAAATGTAAAAAACTATTGGAGTGAGTATTTTTATGGAAAATCTTTGCTAGAAACCTGTTCCCAACATCATCCTTCGTTAAAAGGCCATCCAAGTATGCTATACTTGTATCATTTATTGAATAATTGAATTTTAGAAAACTAGTTGTGGTGTTAATATATTCCAGGAAAGCATTTAATGTATCTCTAGGTCCATTCCACAATATACACATATCACCCAAATAACGCATGTATGTCTTACAAAATTGAAAATATTCAGATGTCTTTAAATATTGTTTTTCCCACTCAAGCATGACAACATTGGCATATAGGCCCCCACAGGCAGAGCCCATTGTCACTCCCTCTTTCTGTAGGAAATATTGCCCTTCAAATAATATGAAGTTGTTCCTTAATATTAAATCCAGCATCTGTTCAAAAAGACTAACCCTATCCTGTGCTAGATTTTTAGAATTGAGATACACAAAACCACTGTGAACCAATATCATGTGGTATCACACTGTACAGGTTAACCACATCAATAGTGACCAACAGGTATTCTTTACTATGGGTCTATATTATATCCTTGAACGCTTAAAAAAGCGAACGCTGATTGATCAAACTTATTTTCGTGAAACTGCAAAATATCGAAGCAGCAGAAACTCAATTTTTTTCCTAGGGAAAGAATTCGGTTGTCCGTTTCTGTTGCTTCGGTATTTTCAGTGTTATGGTGGAAAGTTACCGGTCGGATTCAGGTAAGTGTGCAATTGTGTGGATGTGAGTGTTAGGGTGATTTAGGTGAGTTAGGGTTAGGGCTCGGGTTGGGTGTGTGTGCGATTGAGTGGACATGAGAGTTAGGGCAGATTTAAGTGAGTTAGGGTTAGGGAGCGGGTGAGGTGAGTGTGCGATAGTGACGGACCTTAGAGTTAGGGTTTGGGTTAAGGTAAGTGGGTAGTTAGTGGTGTGTGCATAGTTTAGTGTAGGGTTAGGTATCAGATTTTAGGTGTATGTGTGTGGATTTCTGTTTGTTTGGTGTGCTTGTGTTGTGTGCATGTGTTTTGGATCAGCGATTTTTTCCCTGGGAAAAAAATCGCTGATCTGACAGTTTGAGATTGTAAGCTTTCGCTTAAATTAGGTAGATCAATCAGCGTTCACTTTTTTAAGCGTTCGATGATATAATATAGACCCTTTACTATAACTGATGTCATTCATTTTTCTTAGAAAGTCCCACAAATCTATACAGACACTAGGCTCATCCCATACAAGTTTACTTAATTCCTTGTCCAAATACTTTGCCAAGGGGTAGGTAATAGAGCCTCTGGCGTTCACAATAGGCTGCATAGGTGGTTGGTACATATCCTTATGTATTTTTGGAATACCAAGAATACATGGGATAGTGTGAAAATCTATCGTGAGATAGTGCAACTCATTAATAGTGATTAAACCATCAATAAACATGTATTGGATGAAACCATTAATTCTCCTATAAGCTACATTCTTTTCATTCAAGGAGCTCATAGTGTATGTGTCAGTGTTCAAGATCTCATGCATCTTATTGTTATAATCCACTTTATTCATAATTACTACTCCTCCACCTTTGTCTGGTTTCATTATTCTCACTCCATTGTTATGGAGCAGGAATTCAAGCTCAAAATTCTCTTCCAAATTCAAGTTCATATGTATCCTGTTCCCATTCCAGACTTTTTTGTGTAACTCTCTTAAATCGAGTTCACACACCCTTTCATAAGAAAATTAAGGTGGGGTGTAGTGGTGGATTATATGTGCTTGAAATCCTGAAAGGGTCACTAACCGATTCAATTTTATTAAACAGAACATTTAAATTTAATTTCCTGATATAACGCTTTAAGTCCATTAATGTATGGACTAAATGATTACCGTGGTGGTACGGCGGTAGCGTTGTTACCTCACAGCAAGAGGTTCTCCCGTTCGATTCTCAGCTTGGCTTGGGAGTGCCTTCTGTGTGGAGTCTGCATGTCCTCCTTGCGGTTGGGTAGCGTTTGAAAGACATGCGTGCGTAAATGTGTGTGCCTTCATTGAAGGTTGGGTGTCGAGCTGGCACCTCAGCGTTTCGTAAAAATCTACTGCCAATCATTAGTGAACTGGAGTTCTGCTGTGGTGACCCCTTACTGGGAAAAGCCGAAAGACAAACAAACAATGTATGGACTAAATCAAAAGATCTATCAGGAACAAAAGTAAATCCTTTTGCAAAAATGTCACATGTAGTTTCGTTAAAAATCAAGTCTGAAAAATTGTACACTTAGAAATCATTCTCTGAATTGTTACATAATTTTAATGGCGGTAAGGCATAATGTCCCCCTCCATTGTTCTCAGATAATAATGTCACTATCTCCCTCTCCAGGAGTTCCTGGTCATTCCCTAATTGTTGGACGTACCTCTCCTCGACTGGTAGTTGTTGAAATGACCCCTCCCCGAGTTTGTTGGAATGTCTACTGGTTCTTAATTCGTTCTGACCGTCTCGAAGGTGGGGATGTTCTTCGTCTAAAAAATCTTTGTCAACTGTGTCTAGGTCATTGATTTCATCATTATTAGCCATACCATCATTATTGTCAGACCCTTCTTTTGTTGTGTTGCCATTCTTGGGATGGGGGGGGGTCTAGGGTATACTGCATGGTTAGCATACTCTTTCTCAACCCTGACAAGCTTTTTCAATTTTTTATTTTTAACTATTAACATTTGTTCATCTATAGTCTGAAATATACGACAATTTTCAAACTTGTTAGTAGAAAAAGCTGCATTGCATTCAGGCATCGGATCCACACTCTGAACCTCTCACTGCAAAACATCTTCCTAAAGGAACAAAGAGGGGGAGGTTGGCATAATGGTTAAGGTGTTTACCTTACAGACACAAGGTGCAGGGTTTGATTCTCACTTGGGGTAATTGGCTAGGCTTAAAAATTGCCCACAAGGGCAGTTAGCCTAGTACTAAACTATGAACCTATGAACTATAAATGGGGGTGAAGGGACCTAAAATAGGGATCTCTTGTAATTATTGCCATTATCCCTTCCTCCACAGCTGAACTGTTCTGCCTTGCAAAAAAATAACCAGCACTTACAAGTCTTGAACACAGGACCCTGCACAACATAGCCACAACAAGTTACCAGTAAGTCATCTCAGCTGTAAGGTGGTGGGATGATTTCTCTAACATATCATGCAGAACAGTCAGTCTACCATAAGGAATGTACAATGTGGAATCACTAAACATTCTAATGATATATATATATATATATATATATATATATATATATATATACACACACACACATACATACATATATAAATACTTATAGATATATATAAAGAGAGTGTGTATATATATATATATATATATATATATATATATATATATATATATAAACTGCAGTGGTGGTGCTGCGGTAGCGTTGTCGCTTCACAGTAAGACGTTATCCTGTTCGATTCTCAGCTAAAGCATCTTCTGTGTGGAGACATGCGTGAACGGGCGTACCTTCATTGAAGGCTGTGCGTCAGGGCCGGCAACTCAGTACGTAAAAATCTACTGCCAATCATTAGCGGACCGGAGTTCCACTGTGGCGACCCCTAACTGGGAAAAGCCAAAAGATACAACAACAATATATATATATATATATATATATATATATATATATATATAGAGAGAGAGAGAGAGAGAGAGAGAGGCTGCACAGCATATCAAACAGTCATTATTCTTACAGTTGCCACTTTTTCAAATGGCCAGTGTCTGATTCTTTACTACAAATGAGAATTACTGCATGAAACATATACCCACACACAATGCAAAGGACATGGCACCACACACAGTTTGCATACATTTAAATGTTTATTTGTGTACTATTTCAGTTGTTTATGCCATTTCTTATAGCATTTACGTGTTTGAAATACATAACTGATTAATGCAACTCTCAAAGAAAACATATGATACAGTAATCTGCAAAACATGGCATACTTTGCTGTCTAGGCTAAAGCTTTCAAGTAGTACAAGTGTAAAAACACACTTTCCTTGAAGATAAGAATCAATCAACACTTAATTACATATGTAGTTCAACAGCCTCCAATTACACTCTGTACTCACCCCCCTAGCGGGAAAAGTATCAGTTGTCACAGTGTAAATGTATCCATTACATAACAATGCTCAACTTAAAACATCACTATCCCACTGACAGACCAAACTGTGTGTAAGACAGTAAGCTCTAGCCCACCACTGTTCTCAAGGTGAAACATATGAAAATGTACAGCCATATACCTTAATGTTTCTTATTACTGATATCCCTCACATTTTGTAACAGCCTAGGTTAAAATCATTTAATACCCCTCCCCATAAAATGTTTTACTAGGGCATATAACCGTCTTCTCCATACACTGACCTCCAGACTGTCCAGGGTCACACATGTTTTGTCCAGCTGTAGCCCTCATATATATGGACCCTATCCCACAACTTGTGTGGGAGTCCACAACATCACTGGAATGATAGCATGAATGTTAGCATTAAATAATGATAGACCAGAGGCTGAAATACAGGGCCATATTTGAAATATTGCTGTTATACATTGTGAAAGTTGATAGTGTTACAAGATTGGTTGCAACATACCCTTACTCAGGAATATGAAGTCAGAAACACAAATGGATGTTGCCATGTACTGATAGTAATCAACAGAGAGAATGCCACTGATATGTCAGGGACAAGACCTGTGTTGGGAACAGAAAAACATAACAGCCAATCCTCTGGCCACCATGTGGATAGGCTCACAGTTGAGAGCTATGCAGACAGAGTGCATTCCATGAAAAACTAGCATGTACACACAAACCCTGTAAAACTATCAGTATTCAATGCATATAACAGCAATACTCACACACTGTCCCTTGGTCTGGAACCTTATACAAACATGCAGTTGGCCTGTGTCCAGAAGTCCTGTTGTAAGAGGTATAGCTACCGGGTGTCTGTAACACTGCTGCCTACACACAGGAAGAATGTCTTCTGTACAGGAAAGGTAAAGGGACAATGCCCACAGGATGTAATTATTTATAGTAGTGGGTTGCTGTGACATTGGCTATTAGAAGATCTACACAGCTGTCTGTATGCAATTAGCAAGTGGGGAACAGCAATTGGTGCAGAGGTTATCACCTGAAATTGAGCATCACCTTCAAACGCCATGCCTTAACCTACACAAACAAGCATGATCCCAGTGATGGAGAGAGAGAGAGAGAGAGAGAGAGGGAGACACACACACATACACACACACACACACACACACACACACACACACACACCAAAAAAAAAAAAAAAAACATAAACAAAACCTCGAATTACAAAACAGGAAGACACCCTGTACACAGAAGGAACCTGAAAATAAGCCAGGTATGTGCAACATGTAAGCATGTAATTGAATGTAGTAATTGGTCTGTAAAAATGGGATCAATGATTATGAAAGATGTATATGTGCCATCAATACTTGCTGTAATGATGTCCTGCTGAACAAATGCTATGGACATAGCATATGGCTCTGTCTGCAGTGGGCCATACATGTCAGCTCTGCAGATCTGCACAGAATGTCAAGATTTAGTCATCAAAGTGTTTGTTCTGTTCTTCCAAACATCTATATTACTCTGGCAAATAGCTGAAGGTGGAAGTAATGAAGTCATGTCAGACACATGAGTTTCAGACTCCACCACCTTCAGAACTCGCATGGTAAGGTGAAATGTATCATGCACAAACTTCATAGGTTTTTAATAGGCATAGCTACGATCTGTCCCTATATCTCCCCTCTAATGTTAGGCTTTGTCCACATGTGATGCTCTAAGAGATGGATAGGTTGGGTCACAGCTGCGGAGCCTGACACACCCTGGAAAAGGACAGCTCACATACTGCAACCACTGGAGTGTCTGTCAAACAGTCACATCTGTGCCATTGCTAGGCCAGTTAATGGGATGTTGCCCATATAAATATATTACCTGTGAATATGAGTATTCTACATGTTTGTATTGTAACTCTAGGATACCTATATAGGGCATGAGCATAGTAAAGCACTGTTGCAGATGTGCATGTTAAACTGCATGTAATATATTGAATTAATAACAGTCAACTGTACAGTGTTCTTCTGGACAAACTTCACAGTTGTGACAGATATCTGTAGTCACTTACACATATACTTGTGTTATGGCAGCTATATTGATACGTTATCAAAACTGACTTCCCTGTTTTGTCACCCAGTGAGGTGGACCAATGACCAGAAGTCCTGGTATAACAGGTTGAGATGTATTATTGAGCTGCAAGACTGTAAATACAGTGTGCCATAATGACATAGAACACAAATGTGTACCAGGTATCCCCTGAGCATGTGTATGTATGCGTATGTTCAGCTGATAGGCACAAAAGTAATAACATGGGTCACACGCAGTCCGGAAAATAGGATGTGCATGTTGCACATTTGTGTAATATCACTGTCACTCCATACAACAAAATAAAATGTCTACTGTTACTGATTGTTGCATTGCCATGACACTGATATGGGTATTACAGTAGGCATGCTTATCACGTAGTGATCAAATAAGTGTACAACTGTATTATGACCCACTGTCCATGCCTACCACTAACAGCTATATCAGCACCTATGTACACTGGATAACAAAGTGTACATACCCCTGCTGGAATGTCAGGTCTGTGTGCTGTATGCCAATGAGACCACAGGAAGTCATGTCAAAATGTGTCTCACCTCAAATGTGACCCATAACCTGTAAAATTCTATTTAAAAAAAACAAAGCTGTTTCATGGAAGGTGAGCAGCCATTGCCAAGTGAAGATGTGATTTGACGTTAGAGTACAAACCAAGACAAATGGATGCTGTAATCATCTCTGCAGGTGTTTACACAACATACCGGTGTAAGGGTGTACACACACATTCAACTGGCTTACTGTACTGAGTATTACTTACCATATGCTGGAGGGACAGGTTCATAACCCAAAGACTGTCCCTTCCATGGAATAGACTTCCCATACATGTCAAGCAGAGCACTTCACTGCCCTCTTCAAGAGAAATCTTGATGAGCAGATGGGAAATAGAAAATTCACCACAGGGATCACTCCAGTGGCTTTACTCAACAGAGGCACTGGGAACTAAGGTCGGTGACACGATGTCAGGTTAATCCCATGGGTTAGGCGTGTAAAGGCTCCAGGGCCATTAGCCTAGTACACACCTATGAACCTATGAACCTATATGTTTCCACAGGACATGTTGTTATGTTCCCTATTGAACTGAGCAGGCTACAGGACACTTCACAGGTGGGGATTGTGTTGAGATGTGCTTTTGTGGGGTCATGTTTCAATTGCGCAAGTACCATGCATTGTAACAGGGGTGTGTACACTTCATATCCACTGTAGTTATATGGAACCAGCAGTACCTTACCTGTACAACCATCCTTCACCAACAATAGAGTAATCCCCCTTGTTAGATACCACCAAGACACAAAGCACATAATAGGTTGCTATCATGACTGTACAGGGACACATAGGTGCAGACTACAACTTGGAAGCAAGTGCACCTCTATCTGAGCAAGCATGTAGGTTCACATGTGACCTCCTGTAAGGCTGACTATGACTAGAAATCAGACATATGCAAACCACCAAGGCCAATTGCAACCATGTCTACACATATGTACACAGTCTGAGAGCCAGTAACACAAGGCAACCTGTACTGGGGGTAAAGCACACTTCATACTCACATGCCATGGATACAGGAAACCTGCATCAAAACAGGATAGGTGGGAACAGTGGCACTCTGTCCACAACAGTAGTACAGGGGAATATGCACATCACCCAAACTCCTGCCCACATCAATGGTGAGCATGGACATAATGCTGACTGATGGCAACAACAGCAAGTGTCTATGGGGCATGAGAACATCAGTTTGCCTCCTACATGAACACAGACATGTGCTCACTGTCCCATCACACACTACAGCCAAACACAATCATGCCACCATCTACACACCATCCACATGGAAGATGACCACTGTTATCCCTCTACACAGAAATGAATGGTGTGTAGTGGATTATGCCATTAAGAGTCCAACACTGGGGGAACTGGACAGGTCAGGGCCAGGAGTGTAATGCAAGATACACAAGCCATAATAGCTTACAGTGTTATGGTATAGTCTGGATTATTTGCAAGTAATACCCACTGTTGATGTACATGTGAACAACTGTATGAGGTCCTCTGACCTTTTTTCCTGTTTATGTCTTTCAGGTACAATGTCCCAGGAGCTCCTGCCCGCAAACACACCCATGGAAAATTATGCTATAATCCAGCTCCTCATAGTCCATCATGCCATCCTCTTCAGGCGTAGGGCCCAGGATCTGCAGGAGAGGACCACCTTGTGGAACAAGCTCATCCACAGGGTAAACGATGTCAGCCTGCACAACTGCAATTATGAGCAGGTGTGGCATCGCAGCACGGATCTGATCTGCCACACCTGTCAGCTTGCCACTGCAGTTAGGCGGGACCAACTAGCCCAGGTGGGGATCATGCCATCCAGCCCCCACTGACACATGCTGAGGAGCTCCTTGCCAGCCTTGGGGCACCCACCCACCAGCCAAGCCAGCAAGCTGAAGACAGCATTGTAGAGGTGGGTGACACCCACACAATAGACAAGGAGCATGCAGGTAAGGCCCCAGGCACATTAGTAAACCAATGTTGCTTATCCATTTTCATCTGTAAAGTATTATATACATATGTCAGATAAGATAGTCTGTTACTGCAGTGCAGTAATGAACAGATGTGCATAATCTCTAGTATTGTGGGTTTGTACTGTTGATGTGCTGAAATGATGCTCCCACCCTGTACCAATGCCACAGGTGTGGCTACTAACATTACATCTCTCACACAACTATTTAGGTCCCTCTGGTATACAACTGGGGCAGCAGCCTGTAGCTGGTGAGTATGGAGTTGTTTTGTTCAGGTTTGCCAATACACCGGCCATGTTATGGCCATGCTATTTGCCATGTACACATTTAACACACCTACCCATAATACATGCTGTACATGTTCACTTATTGTTGCTGTTAACTGCACTGCACCACAGTGGTCACCATGGTGGAATATCTGAAGGGTATGTCAGAGTCCTGCAGTATACCTAACAACCTGTCAGTGTAAGATGAGTGGACAGAGATGAACATAATGGTGGGACAAATGGCCTACAGTTATGGACCTGTCTGAAACATTACCCTTATACAGTGGCTACAACAGTGTCTACACCACTATTACAATGGCAACTGTTCCTGATCTAAACAACAGCAAATCACAATGCCACATTCCACACCTTTTACAACCTGTAATGTGATCCTAACATGACCAATGAATGTGTAAAATGGAATCCTATTTTAGGACAACAAATATGGGGAATACATACCTTAACAAACACTGGAAGCATATGTGTACACCCACTCCAAATATATTGTGGAAACAGCTTGTGAGATACTGACAGCATTCATTCTTCTTCAGTACGGATCTTCCATCAAGTACAGGGCCTCAATGTCACACCAAGTAATATTCTGCTGTCCAAGAAGTATGTCCATGACATTTGACCACTCACCTGCAACAACAGCAGCTGTGGTTTGCACACATCTTACAAACCATGAAATGGATCTCATATCCAAAAGTAGCACTCAGGAGTGGGAAAAGTAGCCTTACCTCACCATTGCATATACCATGGCAAACAGAGCAGGCAGTCATGTATGTATGTATGTATGTATGTATGTATGTATGTATGAAATATGGGACAGTATTAATGTAGAAAATAAACAGATGCCCATCCAAAACAGATGACAACACATATTGCAAACTGGTCACGGAGGCTGCCCAGAAACATGCAGCATCACTGGTGGACTTGCAGGAATGTCTAGCAAGTACTGCCTGTGCAATACCTGTGTCAACAATTGCCTGACATTTGCATAAGTGTGGCCTATGGCTTAGTGTAATCAGATGGAAGAGTTGTTCCACAGGCAACATCATCCAGGGCTCTCTATAGGTAGCATATGCATAACATCATGTCTTCCAATAGCATGTGTTGCAATGTGTGATGGTGTTATGAGATCAAGGATGAAACCTACAGACTGTATTCATAAAGATACATGTGGTGCACAAGCAACACCTCACTCCACCTCAGGGCCATCATCCTTATCTTTACCTTGCTGAAGCCAGTGTACACCTTTAGGTTTGATGTTCATTAGCAGAAACTAGGCCAGTAGACATGGCGTGCAGAATTTTGAACACTGAAAAATAACAGTCATGTGTGGCCCATAGTTGTCAAGCATTAGCAATAAGGCTGAGTATGGGGAGGGGTGTCATCCTGAAACACAACAGTGAAGTGAAGCATACATCCAAAGCTCACTAAGAATGGCTGTATCCGAACACAGTCAAGGTCATGAATTGTGCCAGACATAACCCTGACTCCACAGCAATAGTGAAGCCACTGTGTGACCTCCACGGGCTGTGCACATGAGCTGATCTTGCAATCCGGCAGAGTTGGGGGACATTTGTAGGGTGGAGTGACCAAATAATGGCAAGTGAACATGGGCTATGCTAGTATACCCCTTCCAGGAATAGTGACTGCTGTAGTTCACTTAACAGGTGCTGCAACAAACCATTGTGTTAAGGGTGGGCACACTTATGTAACCCATATATTGTATGCATCTTATTCAGTATCTGCATGACTAACACATTTTTGATACTGCATTGGATTGCATAGGTCATATGTCACATATCAGGTATGTGTAATGTTAACATATGCAGTATTGTGGCCCCATTACATATTATGGAAGAGGATGGCATGTCATCAAGGGTGTGTACACTCCTTATATCCACATTAAGCTTTGAAGGTTGTCAGTGTAATCAGATTTTATTGCTCATACATGCACTGCTGATGATGCGATCTGCAAATCAGAGGTCAGGAATTAGCTATTGACATTAGTCCTCATATCATCCCAGGTATGTGTCAGACAAACACATAGGGGCTGTAAGCAACAGAGCAAACATAACTGCAACACATATACACATTCAGCAATGTTGTGTACACTTGTGAGGTATGGTGCACAGTACATGCCTGTGTGCTGTACAGGTGCACAGCAATACTGTGCACATGGGTACAATTTGTTCCAGGGAAGGGGCATCACCAACTAACACAACTCATGCATCACAGAGATGTATAATGTTGGTAACAAGGATTGAGTATGGCTCCAGTGCATGCTGTTGAGTGCCATATGTCATGGCTGTTGACTGTTGGGTAATGAGGGGTCTGTGTAATATCTTTGTGCCACCTCACCTGTAAGTGTTTGTGTGTGTGTGTGTGTGTGTGTGTGTGTGTGTGTGTGTGTGTGTGTGTGTGTGTGTGTGTGAGTATGTGTAGAGATAAACCATAATGTAAATGTATTGGTCTTAAATTACATTTTTTGTTTGCCCCTCACATGTGGTGAGGTGGGTCATGGTCCCTCCTGCAGGCAAACTGATGCTAGTGTCCATACATACTCTGACAATGATGATTGGCATGGTGAGGCACAGGCAGAGTTGTCAGAGGCTGAAGCTGTGCCATTGGTTGACATTTCATTTTCATCCACCCCATCCCCACACACAGTTTCAATGCCCATACATACCCCATCGACAGTGGCAGATGAGGGACAGTTGGCGGGTGGTGGCATGGGACAGCAGAGTGTGGGGACTATGGCAAGTGTGTCTGTACACAGCAGCCATAGCCAGATGACTGGCGAGGTACCAGACAGGCAGATGTACAGGGGTGCTCGTAGGAGAGCTGCTGGCATTTATGCCCCTGCCAGAAGTGCCACAGCAGGTGTCACCAGATGCATGTTTAGGCCATCATGGAGGCACAAGCACATATTGAACATTACACCAAACAGAATCTGAGGCTCCAGAGGGCTACTCATTCTGCTCTACTTGACAACATCCGTGATCTTGCAGGTGCCCACTGTTATTTTGCAGAGGTCCTGGATAGACAGTTGCATGAGACGGTGGGAATCCTTGACCATGTGGTGTCTCTGGTAGAGCATGTGGTTGGAGTAGGGTGGTGGGCACATAGACGTAGGTCAGCAACACCAACAGGTGGAGGTCTATATGGATGTGCAACAGCTCACGACCGCTCCCATAGTGATATTAGCAGCACCAGCACTGTAGGTGGGGATGCTGTCCACACCAAAATGCAGCAGGCCACTTGCAAGTTGTCCTGGCCTGTCCCAATAAAGATGCAGATCCAGTGGACAATTGCATCATCAGGGGAGAGTAACATATCTGGGCTTCTGCCTGGCAGTGCCTGTGAAAGCCCCTGGCAGGCACAGTTCCCATGTCCATGGCTGGAGACAGTGAACTGTACACCCTGCCATGTACAGTCTGTAGCTGTCCAGCAAACCCCTGTATAGGGCAGCCACATGGCAGACATGTGTGCATACAGACACACACACTTCACCAACACAGCTAGGGCACCTCCATACCTACACACACCACATCTGCACAGCCCATTTAATAAAGAAAACCCTAACCCACACACATGATGTCAACCAAATGGCTCAGCCTAGGCCTCTGGCAAACCCACAACACACCCTGTGTATATGATGATACCCGTGCCACATCCCTGTCATCTATACCATTGATGCAGGGATATGCTGATATGGTTCTGATGCACAAGGAGAATGTCCTAAGATTTAGCAATTTAATGCTGTTTAACATGTTGTCACCTGGAATAATTAATGCTTACACATCAGGGTGTGTAGCTGTCCAGCCATGATGCATTATAGATGTTATTAACACTGACTGATTGTGGTCTCCAAAATGAATTCTGTTTGTGTTCTAGGTGTGTATGTGTCAGCAGGATGTTGGTCTGCTGTCCTGTCCTACAAGGGGTGCAGCACTGTGGTGATACATTGACTGTGTCATATGCCGGGTACAGCTGAACACAGGTAACAGGTCTCTATAACACTCACTGCATGTGCCACATGGCTGATAGGTCTGAGGGGTGTATACAGTTGAGTGCATGGTGGCTGATGTCTGAAGCTCTTCTACAGTGGACAATTGTAAGTGTAGTGTGTGGCATACACCAAATGTCCATGAATAAAACACACACACACACACACACACACACACACACACACACACACACACACACACACACACACACACACACACACACACAGGCTTTGGTGTTGATACAATACACAGACAATACTGTTCACATGGATGTACTTGATTTTGCAGTAAACTCATTCTGGCCTATGTAATTCCACCCAGACCAAATTACCAAAACATCACATCAGGAAATAATAATTTCACCAGTTTAATGTCATTGTCGATGGTACTGGCAGGGTATATGTCCTCTTACCCAATGTAGTGCAATCCTGGAGTTGGTAAACATAGGTGTGCTGGTGTGGGTGGCACAGCCCCTCACTTTGGAAGGTGTGGGGAGGTATAGAGCCACACATAGTGTGATTAATATCTACTTAACCTGTTAACATATACTGTACAGTATAACAGCACACAAAGAAGGGGGATACCCACAACAATAACCCCAATGTGGGTGACTAACGCCACAACAACCAAACCCATGTATATATACCAACTCCTGTATCACTGTACAGCTGTACAGTGGGGAAGAGGGCATGTACACATCTACTACTAGTTTAGCTTGTATGTATTTCTACAAGATGATTGCTTTGAAATGTTACCTTTAGCCAACTAGTTCTTGGTCAAATGAACACCTGGAACATATATTTTTAGCAAACTGAAGTAGATCCCATCACACACACACACTTACTTGGCAACACTGAGAGTAGAACCCCTACCTAGGTACTTATTGCTACTGATGTGTTTGATTTTAATTGCACACACCACAGAGCTCTTAGGGTGAGGTGTGTCCCGAGTTTCCTTTTAAGTGAAGAACATCACCAGGCCTTTTACAGTATGGTAATGGAGGATGTACTGGGTGTTAATACACAATACATAGTCTGACATACTGTCATATATACACATTGACAAACACATACAGTCATAGACACATTTGACAGACCTGGGTTTAGCAGTGCTAACTACCTTGTCAGTGAGTCCATTCTGTTACAGAGATTTTGCACACAGCATATGTATCATTGGGCTGGATAGTGTAATCAGGTACCTGTATGGTTGATAGTGACAGTGGTCCTCCTACAGTGGACCTTGGGACATGTACTGGGGTTACCATGGTGTAAAGACAGTATACCCAGCACCCACACCCCACATTAGATATTATACTCACTGAAACCCATGATAATACTCTGACATACCCACAATCACACATTGACCAGGACTGCAATGCAACCCCTTGTCTATCTAATCAGTGCTGCTACAGGGATATGCATTTATTGCACATGCCACAGCGATAGTAGGGTGAGGATTTGTCATGGCTCGCCTAATGTCAGCATCATCACTATCCCTTATAATGTATGACAAGGTTTATTGCATTAGGAGAATGTGGCCTCAGAGTGCTGTCTCCTACAAGTATGCACAGTCACACACATACACACACTCGCCATGACTTAGAGGGTAACCCACACCTATCTACCCATTTGTAGAACAGTGCTATGCTGGTACTGCAAGCTCCAGGTAACCCTTAGGGTGAAGAGTATAACAAGTACCTTTGTCAATTACAGCAGCAGTCATTTTTAAGTACGGCAATGGGAGGTGTAGTGGGTGAGAAGGCCCTCAGAGTATTGTCAACTACAAGTTTACAAACACAGACAATGTTATTCTCAGTAATGCACACTGACACATTTGTCAGTACTGGGGTTCATAGTTGCAGGTGTTCCTAGGTGTATACCAGACTAATGTCCATGGAGAGATGAGAAAAGTAGGGCATATGGGTACACTGGTATCATGCCACCTGACATTTGTCAGCAGGTCATCTATCAACAGATGCCACTCGAGTGATCCCCAGGGTGACAGTTAAATCCAACATCCAATCATCTGGTTTTCTCTTGCATAGGGCCAGTGAGGTGCTCCAATTGACATGTATACAACATATATTACATAACATGGCCAGTGTCTGGTTTAGAGACCTGTACCCGAGCATGTTCTGTGACTGTGGTAGTCTGGTTGAGGTATCCATGGCATACTGTGCATACAGGGTGGGGTTTCCTAGCTGTGGCATTCATAACACAGCTGGGCAGACAGTGTCAGTCAATCATAGATTGCCTGTAAGCAGCCAAGATGGATACCTGGCATCTGCACATCTGCACAGAGGACAGACAAAAATCAGCTAGCCAACAGGTTATGCATTAGGATGAATGTTTTGACAGATAGGCATGCAACACTGATAGGTATGCCATTACTACATGATAGCAGCCCTCAATGAAATGTCCTAAACACATAGTAGTCTACAGTTAATATCCACATATCAAATCAATATCCAATAGGAGATACTTAATAACATACAGCTCACACAGGTGGTGGAACATGATAGTCAGTACTCAGAGTCCAGTTTTGAATGCAGGGGTGTATGGTTCCAGTAATACAATTTGCAATCTACTCTTGCTTGGAAAAGCACTGTTAAAAGTAGTAACGTAATGATGCAATACATGCAAGTGTGACTGCATATAACCTGGGATACTACCGATGTATGAAACACATGCAAAGAGAAAAGATTGTTGTACTAGCCATGTATACTCTGGTGCCCCATACAGTATACTCACACCACATGCTACTGTAATGACAGCACATAGAAGCATGTTTTGTGCATGGAATTAAATACACTTATTAAATATGTCATTACCCTGCTATTTTGTCAGACTGGAATGTGATCACTCGTTACCAGGGCTAAGCTATGCTTAGCAGGTTTAAGCATTGCTGAAATGTAAATGCTGAGCACATTTGTGCACTGGTAAGTGAAGCCTACATGGTGTAAGGGCTTATTCGTTTAACCATATGTTAGCACCACTTACCATCACGCAAACCAGTGCAAATCCACTTAAAGCTGCTCAAAACTGCCTTACCCACTCTGTATCCAGCAGTCCTTGTTCTGCCTAGCAACAAAATAACCAGCCCTTGCAGGACTTGAACCCAGGACCCTGCACACTATAATCACAACAGTTAACCACTAAGTCATATGAGCTGTAAAAAATGTCTGTTGTTTTTTTCAAATATATCATTCAGTACTGAATAGTAGTGAAAAACTGCTTTGACTACTACCATTGTTTAGTACTTGTAAGTGAAAATAGTGTTGAATCAGTCATGTGTTTATATCTAAATATACACATATCAGATACATATGGTGGGATACATCTGGGAAGGTATATACAACACTCATGTTTACACATAACAAGGATATGGGTATATATATATATATATATATATATATATATATATATATATATATATATATATATGTATACATGTACTTACACACACACACACACACACACACACACATATATATATATATATATATATATATATATATATATATATATATATACAGAGAGAGAGAGAGAGCTGTATGTATGTATATGTAACATATGCCCATACCATGTAGTGGAGTCATACCTCAGCACCATAAGTCACAACCTCTTAGTGCAAGGGAATGTAATGTAAGTATTGCAGGTATAAATGTAGAATGTTGTTACAGTAACAGCAGTTTTGTCAACAGACATGTTGTGTAAGAAGACACTTCTGATACTGACATATACGCCATCAGTTACTGACAGACATCATAAAATCATCATAGTGAAGTACCACACAAATCACAGTAATGATCCTGTGGAATACAGCTGAAATATGACCAATACACATGGACAGTCTGAAACAATCTGGTCAGTGCAGAGATATACACAGAACTCCTGAGTGCAAAACGTGTGGACCAACCTGACAAAGGGGATGTTTACAGCCATGAAAATGGGGATCTCACACAAATACTTGAATAGATAATCTCACACAGTTGATGCATTCACACCCTCCTTTCTGTCCTAACACATATTAACCAGAGGAGCAGAGGTTCCAAGCCCACATACTTCCCACTAGTTAACGACATACATCTTCATAGCATCCCATTGCTTTTTCAGAAATAAACAACGCATATGGTGGCCAGGCAACAGTATATCTAACAAATACCTGGACATAACATCACATTAGGTAAATACACTGAGCTGCTAGGTATGTCACAAAGCACTGTGCAAACTACAGGCAGACTGCCACAACACTGACCCAAGTTTCCAATGGGAAAATGCACATGTACTTGCAAATATAGCAGGCACTACAGGCATGTAACAGCATGGAGTAACAGACACCAGTGTGAAAGTGCATACCCACAACCAATCCCAACACAGTCACAGTCAGATTATGATAAGCCCAATTAATAGTACAGTATATGGACTTTGTGAACAAAACCATCCTATTTGCCACTCACACATAAATTATATATATACTGGCCCAATTAACAGTGTAGTCTGATGTCTGACTGTGGTATGGGACATGTCTCAGTCTGGCCCTACAAACATATACGCTGATAGGGTACTAGAAACTGGAGCAGCATGCAAAGTCAGATAGAACAGGACCAAGAACACTGACATCTAACTCAGTATGTACACAGACCAAGTAACATATTCACAATACACTGCTACACAATACTGACACTCTGTCAAAAATCACCATAAGTACACAGATCTCACTACTGTACAGACTGCAACAGAATGTCCCAGTTTTGTCCTCAAACATAAGGCCTACTATATATAACATGTTTAGCAGTCTGATATATCACTGGCTTGTTATCAGGAATGATGTCAGCAAATAATGGTATACTGTACATATGTACCTCTTACTGCATGGCATATGGACAAAGGGTGACAGACTTGGGAGACAGAGGCACAAACACAGGGTCAATATTGACATATTGCTGTGATAAACTGAGAAAACTGAGAAAATTCTTGTGACATATCTCTTCTGAGGGATATGAAGTCAGTAACACATATATATATGTCACCATGTACTGACTGCAATCATCAGAGTATGCTACTGTATTTTTAAAGGTAGGAAATGTGTGAGTAATACACCACATCTAAGACTCAAAACTCGGACCAGTCTGCAGATAGCCCTACAGGTGAGAGTTTCCTCAACCACATAACACTGTCATGCCAGACTTTAAATCATGTAGAACAGCCATATCCACACAAACCCTGTCTAACCAACATTACTTCAAATGTAGAACAGCAATACTTCCATTCTGTCCACATGTCTGGAACATCCCCCTCCAGTTTGTTGGCCTGTCTCCACAGTGTATGTTGTAAGAGGTATTTCCAACTACCCTCTGTGATGCTGTTTATCAGACACCCACATGAAGTCCTGCTCACAGTGAAGGAAAAGGGCCAACACCCACATGAAGTGCTTAGTTATAGAAGTGTGTTTCCATGCAATTGACTATAGGAATGATACCACAGCTTTTCCACATGCAATTACCAAGTGGGGGACTCCAATTCGTGCAGAGGCCATCAGCTGATCATGAGCATTACGTACAAAAGTCAAGCTAGAGACTATGCAAAATAGATGTACTTTTCCACATCCACGAGAGAGGGAGTGTAAGCGAGAGAGACAGAGAGAAAGTAAGAAGGGAAGGGAGTAAGAGCTGAGCGTGTTTGTGTATGATCTATGGGTGGAGAGTGGTATCTGGGTATTACAACAGTTGCCTATATTGTTTACTAATCCATACTGTCACATAGTAATTGCACATGGCTGAACACATTTATGGCTGTGGATTGTCTGCAACATCCTCTATAGTGTTTGAAAACCGTTGGCCTTGTCATGTGGACATTGTGACATATAGGTCCTCAATATAATGATGTAGCAAAATCCACATGGCAATGGATCCTGTCATTACACAATCATCCTAACAGGATACTGATCACATCACACACACACACACACACACACACACACACACACACACACACACACACACACACACACACACACACATACACACACACACACACACACACACACTTACCAGTTCTGAGTTTCAGACTCCTACCTGACTATGTATTGCTATTATAGTGTTACGCAGTTATTACATGCACCACGGAGCTTACATGTTGAAGAGGGGTCTGCCTACTGAGGGGATGGAACAAGGTGCCTTGTCCTTTTACTTGCTGGATAACACACAGTCAGGAGATGTAACACATCAAAGTATTTTCTGATGTCAGTTGCACTGTTGTGGTCAACAGGCATGTAGTCCACTGCAATCACACCGTGGTTACTATCTGTGAGGCAGCATGCAGGGAACTACCAATATTGTGGTTGCTGGCTAGCCAAGTGTTTGTGTATGAGACGTGGGTGGAGAGTGTTCTCTGAGTAATAGAAGGGTTGCCTATATTGTTCACCAGTCCATAATGTCACATGTAGGGCTATGGATTGTCTACACCAACTTCTCTGGTCTTTGGCATCTGTTGTACCTGTAAGGTGGACATTGTGACATATACCAGGTCCTCAACATAATAACTTAGAAAGACCCACCCCACAATGGATCCTGTTATTGCACAATCACAGCAACCTCCACACAGGTTACTGATGACAGACACACACACTTGGCAGTACTGAGATTCAAACCCCTACCTAACTATGTATTGCTACTACAGTGCATCATATTTATTGTATGCACCATGCAGCTTATAGGATGGATGCTGTCTCGAGGTACTTCTAAGGTAAGGAACATCATCAGCCCTTGTAAATACTGGGATTGGGTGATGTAGTGGATGAGAGATCCCAATAATAATTTTACCATGCACACACATTTACGTTTGCAGGGGTGAGGTTCAAACCTCTATCTAACAATCTTTATGAACCATTATGGTTACGCATTTACCACATGCACCACTGACCTTACATGGTTTAGGGTTGGCAACAGGTACTTCTAAGGTGGTTGATATCTGCAGGACTGCTAAAGTCAGGCTCTGAGATGTGTACTGAGTGTAAATGGGGCCAAAATCCTTGAAGTACAGACATACAACACACATAAACACTTGACATGGATGAAATTCAAACCCGTACCTATGTAGTTACTGCTTCTACATTGATCCGCATTTATGGCATGTGCCATGGAGCTTACATGTTGGAGAGTTATGCCAAGGTATCTTTGAAGGTGACTAACATCAGCAGACACACTCTCTCACACAAACACACACAGTTTCACAATTGCCATGTATGGGATTAGAACTCCTACCTAACTAGTATGCTATTCTATAACATTACACAGTTATTGCAAGCGCCAAAGACTTTATATGTTGGAGAGCTCTCCAAATGTGTCATTGAAAGTGACTAACAACACCAGCAGTGCTAATGGAGGGGTAAGGGGAGAGTAGTAAGTGTCAATGGCCATAAAACCAGGTATCATCAAAGACATGCCCACTATCTCACACAGATATATACAGTTTCACAGTTGCCATGTTTAGGATTAGAACTTCTACCTAACTAGTGTACTACACTACTGTATTATGCTGTTACTGCAAGCACCATGGAGCTTACAGATTGAAAAGCTCTCCATATGTATCTTTGAAGGTGACTAACATCAGCAGCAGTGTTAATGGAGGGGTAATCGGAGAGTAGTAAGTGTCAATGTCCATAAAATCAGGTATCATCAAAGACACAGACACTCTTTCACACAAACACACACAGTTTCTATGTCTGGGATTAGAACTCCTACCTAACTAGGATGCTACACTATAGTATTACACAGTTATCCCAAGCGACAGAGTTTATATGTTAGGAGAGCTCTTCAAAGGTATCTTTGAAGGTGACTAACATCAGCAGCAGTGCCTATGGAGAGGTAAGGGGAGAGTAATAAGTGTCAATGTCCATAAAATCAGGTATCATCAAAGACACACACTCGCACACAAACACACACAGTTGCCATGTCTGGGATTACAACCCCTACCTAAATAGCATGCTGCACTATAGCATTATGCAGTTATCACAAGCACCATGGATCTTATGGGGCTAGCCTTTGTCCACAGGGTTATTCCATGGTGATTGACATCAGCAGTCTTGCTAATGTAGGGCAATGGGAGGTATAGTGACTGTGAATGGCCTCAAAATCATTAATCTTCACACACACACACACACACACACACACACACACACACACACACACACACACACACACACACACACACACACACACACACACACACACACACACACACACACACACACACACTCACACAGTTTCCATGTCTGGGATTAGAATTCCTACCTAACTAGTTTTCTACACTACAGTATTACACATGCTTCGCAAGCGTCACACAGCTTATAGGGATGAAACTTGGCCAGAGGCTTATTTCAAGGTGATTGACATCAGCAGGAGTGCTAATATGGACGATGGGAAGTGCAGTGTGTGTGAATGGGCCATAAACCAATCCTCTGGAAACACGCACATACTCAGTCACACACAACTTTACATTTGACAGGACTGGGTATGCAAATGCTAGATGAATACTGATTTGTACTATCGTGTTACACAGTTATCACAAGCACCACAGACACTATAGGGCTAAGCGCTACCAAAAGCAATGTCTACAGTGATTGACTTCAGCCCATCATGTGATATCAGCCAATTGGATGTGTGGTGGGTGGGACAGGCCTCATGATGGAAATCTCCCTGTCACTGTCTGTCTCTCTCTTTCCCACATTTGTGTGTGTATATGTTTGACATATTATAGTGTGTTGGTCTGGGATATGTGTGAGTATTCTTATCCAATGTGTGTGCAAAGCACGAATGGTGTATAGTTTGGTGTGTGTGCACAGACATATGCGACTGAAAGATATGTATAATCCACTGTGTTGTCAGACATGGGCTTCATTTCTCTAAGTGTAGGAGCATGCCCAGTATGACCTTCTGTATTGAGTGTGTGAATCCATTCCAGGTATGCTGTGCTCCAGTTCAGGGTTTGGTGTTCTACACCTACAGCTAGCAACCTGTTTCTGCGAAATATCTGTAGATAGGTTGACAATATGAAGTCACAATGGGTGACATATAGTGGGATACTGTAACTAGTGTGTCTGTACTGTTTGTGTTACATGGTTGGTGTTAGGAGAGATATTCAGACATATGTACTGTTTTACACTGTGATGTATTATGTCATCAACTACTGACATACATACTTATTTGCTCACAGTTATTGCCTGGGAAATACAAGATGAATGAAGCTGTGTCCAGTATTGTGGTCTGCAGCCAACATATTCTTGCACACTCATGCCATTCTGAAGGGGGTAGCTGCAGACACTTGTTGATGGGTCTGTGTAAATGGTCCAGCACCTTGGTACTGTGGTGTCTGAGGATCCCCTTCTTGTACATATATCAACGTAACAGAATAGCTATATCCTGCTCTGGCCATACCTCTCAGCTGTACAGATTCACCCAGGTTACCCTGAAGCAGGGCTCATATATATCTGGTCAGTTTTCCTTCACATTGTGGTTTATGAGCAGGTTTGTAGCCACCCATAACTGGGTTTGCAGGCAGGGGTCGTATGGGCACACATCGAGTTTCAGACTTTGCACACTCCATGATTTCCATGCTTCTGCACCCCCACTCTGTTATTCTGTCCTTTTCCTAACATTATGCAAGTGATATCTGAGAAGTATCCCTATAGTTGTCCCTTCATCCCAGTGGTAATTAGGGGTTGGTCCACAGTTCATGCAGTAGGACATGGTGGACATGCTACTGGGATTTGTCAACCTGGCCTTGCATTTGTATTATGTTGAATGTGTTATGCTGTTAGTTGGAACCCCATGAGATAACATACATTGGCACTATGGGTGAGGCACAGGCCTTTGACAGAGGACCATAGGCCATTTGGTAGTGATGCAGGCCATCTGTAGCAGGCCAGTGCATTCTGTCACTCCTACATTCCCAGGCTGCAAGCCACTAGATTCTCCTGGGGTGACAGGGTAAGTGTGTGAGGTGTTAATGCCAATAGTTTCTGTCCATATTAATTCATTGGTTTGGATGCTGGGGTGCTGCTTACAGCTAGGGACACACCTGCATTGGACACCTCTTCAGCATGCTGCATTGTGTGAGTATTCCCATACAGAAGTTGGGGTCATACTGTACTCATTCTCAACATCAAGGATATGACCTGTGATAAACCTGTGCCTGATGGTGGGGTGAGCTGAGTGCATGTGTAATATGGAAGCTTATTGCAGCTGACTCACAGATATACCTGGGACATTCCCCTTATGTTGCCTTGTGCGGAGACATAGGCAGTCTCTCATTACTTCATAACTGTGCCATTTGTGCTGCTAACCTGTATGTACAATTCTAAAGGTGTGTGCAGTTGACAGTTACATTTTATAAACTCTGTCTAGGGTACTTCCACCTGTGTACTGTGTGTATGTCTGGGCCCACATTCATGGCATGTCAATCTTTCAGATGGTGACAGATATTGACATCTGGACAGTGAGTATGGATGACTGCTGACATGGGTATTGCTAGGAAGCATTGTGGTTGGCACTACAGTTGCTGGAACATGGCCCTGTCATCAACAGTACAGGCCATAGGACACCAAAATACAATCCTCCATCTCTACCTGCTGACCACTTCCAGACAATATCGAACACACAACAGCCTAACACACGGACCCCTGCATATTGTACACATGCACCAATCTATCCTGTAAATTGGGCCAACTCAGGTAATCTGTGCTACACTGTTATTAAATCGACATGTACATGTTACTGCATTTCTACATAGGATTGTGTGGGGGGGCAGACCTGACAACTTTAAACATTTGCTATGACTGTACTGGTATTTAAGGTACTCTGTTGGCTTCCATTTCATTTTGTATTCTGACCTATCATGCAGACTGGAGGCATATCAGAAGAGTACAGATCTTAGGTTTTATTGACCTACATTTCAGTTTCAGACTTCTTACCCTTCAGAACTAATATACAACTGCCAGACCTGTTGTAGTCTGTCTGTTTAGGTCTGGAGGAGGACTGTTCACCATTGCCATCAATTGGAGGCCTTAGCCCAGCCTTTCTTTATGGTCATCTACACCTGTCCTGCTGGCTGAGGCTAGTGTTGGGTATGTGAGCCTCACTGACATGATTGTGTGTGTGTCCTATGGACACACATTTGAGCCACCACATGTACTGCAGTGGGATTTGTCACCTTGTCTAATACTGCCTAGTATGTTGACACCAGTATTTGTTATGGATTTCATGCTGCCCATATAGGTGTCCACTATCTGCTGCCATCCCATTCAGTCACCTGAATACTTTGCATGCTCACGTCCATACCATAGATACAACTATCAGAACATACTACTCCATTCAGTAATAGATAGAAAAAGTGACTTACCTTGTGGCCGTGCCAGTATTGAGGATGGTGCTGGAGGGCTGACTACGTCAGATGCACATAGTACACTCCCTATACATGGTAAAGAACAGGTAGTGTCATGTTTGGCATCCCTTTTACTGTATGTGTGGGTCAGAGGGAGGTGTCATTCCCTGGGTCCCTACCATGTCAGTGTATGTGCTATGCGTTGCCTCTTTGCCAAAGCCTGGGGATACTAAGCACGTCTCCTTCTCCCTACATGGGCAGGCTCAGGTTGTTCATCTTCTGAGTCCCTCTGTGCCTGTGATGGCCTTGGCAATGGTGGGGGGCTGTGTGGCCTTGCCCCATGCTGTTCCTGCTACAGCTGCTTCCGCAGGATCATATTGTGTAACATGGCACATACTATGAACATTTGTGTACATGTAGCTGGAGAGTACTGCAAGGCTCCACTGGATATGTCGAGGCAGCAGAAACATGACTTGAGCATCCCAAACACATGCTCTATTATGATTCTAGTTTGTGCGTGTGCCTCATTATGGAGTTCTTGTTCAGGTGTGTGTGCATTTCTGGTGGGTGTCATCAGCCATGGCTCCAGTGCGTAACCAGCATCCCCCACTAGGTGGCCATATGGGATGCCCCCACTGGCAAATGACTGGTACAGCTGTGTCATATGCCAGATGTGGGAGTCATGATAGCTTCCAGGGCTGCCAGCACACACATTCAAGATAATGCCCTGGGCATCGCACATGGCCTGGCAGTTAATGGAGAGGAAGCCCTTGCAGTTTATGTAGACCCTACCCCACTTGATGGGTGGTGCTTTAATCTGTATGTGCATGCAGTTTATAACACCCACTTCCTCAAGGTATTCTGCTATTTGTTGGAAGAGACACATATTGCTGGTCAATGCCTCATGGGTGTTGAGAAAATATATGTGCTCACCGGCATGTGCTGGCATGGCATCCAGGAAATGGTGGAGTACCCTGGATGCTGATGCCTGTAGGATCCCAATGATATCCCCAGTTGGCCTTTGGAAAATACCTTTAGGTAGTATTCCTAAGCCTACACATACCTGGGTATCCACTGGGATAGGTTGCCTTATGTTGGTTGTGTGTGTGAGGCGTGGGTGGCACAACTCAACAATTTGCTGTAGAATGTCCCTCTCCACCCTATAGTGCTCCACTATCTCCAGTTCATGTAGCCCCTGGTAGGTTACCCTGGGTCTGTACACTCTTCTTCTCCTTACTGTGGGTTGGTCATCAGCATTCACATCCTCACCACCCTCAGCCTCTTCCATATATTGATGTATGAGAGCAACAGTAGCCCCTAATATTTTGTTAGTTTTGTCAGGTAAAATTTCCCCATCTGTGTACACTGGTGGTGTAGAGTTTGTGGGAAAAATGGACTGGAAGGTGTTTGCATAGTTTATAGTAGTGTGCTAGGCTGCTCCAAGTGTAATTGGCTGATTCTGATACATTTCACCTGCCAGCTATGGTAGTTCTCGGGTCTATATCATATATTCAAAATTCCAAAATATCAAACACCATAAGTTTGAACTTGGAATTTCGAATATTGATAACACTGAACGCTTAGAATAGTGAATTTTTTCCCTAGGGAAAAAATTTGCTGTGCCGAGAAAAATACACACAACACAAGCACACCAAAATAAATAAACCACACACATACAGTTAACAAAACCCAACCCCACACTAAACCATACATAAATTACTAACTATCCACTTACCTTAACCCGCACCCTAACCCTAAGGTCCGTAACTCTCGCACCACAGTGGGAGGAAATAGTGAAGCTACAGAATGGCCCACCAAAATCTTGCCCTAGGTAAGATTTCGATGTTCCGGGGCTTCGCTATTTTCGCTATTCGATGTTTTGGGTTCAATATTTTAACTTTCAAAGTTTTCAATCTTCGAAGTTATGATATAGACCCATAGTTCTTCTTGATTACCTTCCTACTGCTGTTTTCTGTTCCCATTGCCTTCCCGTTTGAGCCACGAGGTGCGGCGCACATACACCGTGCTCAGATGTGAAAAGAGCTGCTATTTCCTGTTTTTTGTTGTTTAAATCCCGGTGTGTGGTGTGCACACCAGCTTAGGAAATGTAAACATTGCTAGGCAGCCTCAGACATTTCCCATTCCTTAGCTGTGCTTAGCTAAGGGCAAACATGGGCCACAGAGCTCCAATAAGCTTACAGCATGCATGACACTCCCCCTTATCAGGTCATCTACCTCTTAAACATATACCATGGTGTTGCTGCACTACACGGTTGGGTGCAACCTAACACTGAAAGGAAATCTGTGATACAGTATCAGTCCCCTCATTTGCATAAAACAGAATGCTAATTCATAGTTACCACAGTCACACCGAGCTTTCCCCCTTAGCAACCACTATTCCCGGGCATTGTTGTCTTATGCATGCCAGCGGCTATCATGGCAAAATGCTGATGGGTTTAAAAGCTTATTTCCAACTTTTGTTCTTATTTTCGGGCCGATCCCGTTTGCACACCACTGCCCTACGCTTAAACAGCTGAAATCGGCCCAAAAAAAAGTTATTTTTTTTATAATTTTGCAACTATATCTCATGCCAATGGCCATATATTTGGCCATTAGCATGCCTACTACATTGAATACATGCTTTCTTTGGAGCTGTCATGCCTTCATTTTGTAATTTGTAGAAATGCATTTGATTAGTAACTGAATACATTTCTGCAGGTTACACTTTTCCTGCACAGATGCCTGCCTGCTTCCTGGACTGCTAATTCACCTCATTTGCATGGTTTTCACCAGCAAATGGGGTAATTAGCACATAGGACTGGTGTCCATGCAGGAATAGTGTAGGAGTGCTCGCACACGTCCCGGGAGCTCGTTCCTGGATTGCTCGTCAGCCATATTGCGTGCAGCAGCTCTTGCACTATTCCTTCACTCCGTGCAGAGCTTGCTGAATGTTTTTGACAAGTGTAGTTGGCATTATTGGAAACTGTGTTCTCATTTCATTCTGACAGAATGATTGCTTCACTACTGATTTGAATCTTGATCTATCAGACAGGAAGTGGGTACTTAATGTATGGATTCACTTTAGAAAATCAAAAGCCCATAACACTGAAATTCAAAACATTGAGACCAAAATCTTGAAAATTCAAAACACCGAAAACTCTAAACATTGCATCCCATAATTCTGAAAAAACATAGGAAACCAACACTTAATATATGCCAGCACAACTACATGCAAAAACAAAAAATAAACCATATTGCACTTTTCCAAATATAAATATGGGGACTAGCCATGCCGCGCTCCCCACACCTCCTGATACTTAAATATATCAACTATGAGATCACACTACACAGAACAAAGCAGCAAACATACCATTCCGCGCTTCATGACCAGCTATTTCAATTGTAAAAAAAACTATCCTCAACCTTCTCTCAGAAACAGTACTTCACTGGTAAAACATTACACGTTACTATATATCCCTCTGATACTTATCGGAGTTTCATAGGTAACCTCAGTCATGTTCCCTTCCCTATTTACTTGCTATACTACAACATAACACATCTTAGTGCAGTGGAGTGTGATCACAGAGTTGATATATTTAAGTAGCAGAGGGTGTGGGGGGTGCAGCGGAGGCTTGCCCCCCCTGCTTATATTTGGAGAAGTGTAATTTGTTATTTTTTTATTTGTTTCTGTATGTAGTTTTGCTTGAATAGAGTATATGTTGCTTTCCTATGTTTTTTCAATGTTATGGGATTCAATGTTTTGAGTTTTCAGTGTTTTGAATTTTCCAGATTATGGTCTCAATGTTTTGAAAATGTTATGGGCTATTGATTTTCTAAAGTAAATATATATATATATATATATATATATATATATATATATATATATATATATATATATATATATATATATATATATACATATATATTTGGGATCCGGACACATGCTCGACTAGCATATGTCCGAATCACAAAACACTGAACACACATACACGAAAGCGCTTAATATCGACAAGCGCTTCTGTGTATGTGTGCCTGTTTCGTAGATCGGACTACAGTGTGGATAAGGGAAAATTCCCTTTTGCCCCCTGTAGTGCAATCTCAGAGTGAGAATAATAAAGTGGGGGGGGTGTGAGGGGTGCAGGGAAGCCCCCCTGGAGAAACGTAGATTTTTTTTTGAACTAGACATACACAGAAGCGCTTTTCAATGTTAAGCTCTTTCATGTATGTGTGTTCAATGTTTTGTGTTTCGGACATATGCTAGTCGAGCATGTGTCCTAGACCCAAAGTCCAACTAGGTTCCACAGAGCCTGTTTTCAGCGGAGGCCCGGGGAGAAATGCTCCAGATATATATATACACATGGGTCTGTGTGTATACATACATATGTGTGTGTGTGTGTATATATATATATATATATATATATATATATATATATATATATATATATATATATATATATAAATATATAGAGATATATGTACACACACACATGTGCATCAATAGACAAGGAGTGTTCAAGAACCAGTAACTAACTGAAGTAGAGCATTGCTCACTGTGTCCAAGAACAGAAGACTAACTCTGAAAAATTATTTTAAATGTATTTGCAGCCTCATGTTGTTTGTAAAAAGGTATCTGCTTGTACCAAGATGGCATATTGCAACTCTAGAATAAAAACTCAGTCAAAGGATGCACTGCTTTTGTGGTGCAAGGCAGTTTGAAATGGCATAGTATCTGCTGAGCCATTCTCATAAGTCAACATCATGGGGAGAAAAATGTTAAAACAGGCCAAGACAAGCCAGTGCTGATACCATTTTTAGGATGATAAAATAACATGGCAGCAGTGCAAATTATCTTTGATTTAATTTTAGTAAAACTGATTGTTTATTTACCAATTATTTGTACATAATGAACAGGTCTACAGCCATCTATTGAATTTACTATGCATGTATGGAACAGAAGTAGATTGTTGGACCATTCTTATGCATCAGGTACATACTGCAGACCCACTAAGAGAGATTTTACAGTTATCAATCAGACTACCATATTTTTAGGAAGGTGGGAGGAAACCGGGGCACTTGCAGACAACTATTATGACAATATGGAGAACATGAAGACTCCACACAGAAGGTATCCAGCCAAGAATCAACCTGGAGAACATCTTGCTGTGAGGCAACATCACTACCCACTACAGCACTCTGCCACCCCACCAGTAAGTTAACCTCATTTACTAAAACAGCAATTCTAGCCCTAGAGTTTCACCCATAGGCAGTCCTGGGTCACAAGGCCATCTGACTATGCTGCATATAAAAATGATACCTGTGTGTTGACAGAATGCACTGCTGTATTCTAGCGCAGTAATTATGTCTGCCAGAAAGCACACTGGCAGTCAAATGTTAGTTTACAGTATAGCCTTTTGTGTGTGTGATGTCTGCTGTTACATGCAGAAATGTACTGTTGAACTCAGAAATACAAGAGCATTATTTTAACAACTTGCAAGCTGCAATTTCACTTGAGCAACCATTGTTTTGTTAAATGATTATGGCACATATAGCTCTACAGTCACAAAAAATGTACCTACATTAAATAATGGAAAACATGAAATCATGAAAAGTGCAGACTGATGTGCTTTGGCCAATATATAATATTTTCTAAACATTTTTTAAGACACATGGTATTATGAAATAGCTAAACATTTTTCAGATAAATTTAAGAAGTTTCAATTATTAGGGTACGTAAGTAATATTTGACTTGGCTCAAAATGCACAATGGATTTTAATCAGGTTTGAAGTTGTATTTTTCTATGAATGATTTCAATTCAGTGTCTGAACTGACACTTTTAGATTGCAGATAATCGTGACCTGAATTATCTGATATTTTTAATGTAGCAGCACTGACTGATTTATTCTTTGCATCTAGGCCTTAAATTGCCATTCTTTTCTGCAGATTTGTGGTGTTTTAGCAGGAGAAAATGGTTATCACCCTTCTACAAATCATCACACTTTACAAGATATTTCCTTTATATGTACCCTGAACTTCATTATGTATTAAATCTGTTCTTTCCTGATTATATGCATTAGTGATACTTAGTTGCTGTAAACCGTCTGCTCTACTGCAAAATGATTCATTTTGTTTACCATAACAGGCATTTGGTTTATGTTGATCCTTACCCACTTAAGTATCTGTTGTTTAGTGCCTTGCAACAATGAATGAAAATTAGGTTCTTTAGCCTTGTCAGCTAATTCCCTCTGTGACAGATACGTGTCTGTAACAGCCTGCATATTTCTGCACGAAGCAGAAGCACTTTTCATTTAATAATATATTAAAGAACTATAAAGAACTAAAAAAATGCATTTCATAATACACTAAAGAACAATCATGAAACCTTTATAACTGCAATTTTAAAGTCAGTGCATTTTTGCTTATATCAGTGTCATTGATTTGATTTAATGCTGCATTTTGTATATAATGACCATGAACCAACTATTCTACATTACTGAGCACTTTGACATCATGATGTACTGGAACATTTGTAGTGTTTAAATTCTCATTTAAATAATCTGCACAGAGCTTTAAGTATTCATTGAAACAGCCCTTGTGTTTGCCGATCCATTCTCTGCAATGTTTGGTAGAAAAGCTTGACTTGTATAAAGCACAAATAGAATTAATATTTGTAAAGATCATGTACCTTGTTTTACAGTAATCATCCAACTAAGACTTATAGGGTTGCAAATATTTTTCACCCCGACAGGCATAAGTCAAAATCAATGGAGTTAACGCTGTAAGTACGTATTTATTTGGAAATAGAATGGATGGGGTGAACTCTCCAATAAAGTGTGACTGAATTCCACAATGAGCTCTTGAATATTTGTACTTGGGAGAAAAAGAAAACATAAAAATATATTCTGTTATTGATGCCTGCCAAAAACAGGAATCTTCCAAGGATACTTTATATGATTACAGTTTAACAAATAATTATAATGTAACAGTTGTACTGTCTTCTGTTGTGATGGTATTTCTCTTCCATTGTCCATCTTATCTGTTTAAATTTGTTCAGCTCTCAGCCTGTTTAAGCTACTAGGTAATTCAGCAATAGATTTGCAGCACGCTGCCTTATACTGAGGAGTATAAAGTTTCTTATACAATAAACAATAGTTAACATTCAAAACCTCCATACTGATTGAACAAAGCAGTCAGAGTACCTTTTGTAAGTCAAGCATTACCCACAGAAGGAATTCTAGCAGGCAGATCTGTATGAATAAACCAGGTAAAATATGAATGATGAGTGAAGCAGCAGTTTCATTTCATCACTTTATAGGTTGTAGTTTCAGAGATCTCCTGAACTGCATTCTTAGTAATATTGAGTCGACTAGCTCAATTTCCCAAGAGCATTCTCTGGATAAATTACTTGTTCATAGTCACTCAGTAGTCAAATGAAAGCTTTGGGAATGGAAGCCTTGACTACAGGACTGTAACTCATTAAAAGCTCATAGCCTAGGATTCAACAAAGTTCCATGCAAGAATAAACTATTCCTGCATGGAGCAGATTGTGTCCGTGCAGCACAGCAGCATGCCTTGCATATTCCTGAAGGCATGCTGCTGTACTCTGTACATGGACACGGTCCATGTACAAGTGCAGGGGGCATGTCCGTAGCAGTGCACAGACACTAAACACGCCCCCTACACTCAGAAAGTGCTGTACGGCACTGTCTAAGCTGTACTGGCATATTATAAGAGCTTAGCTCTAATATTATGCCAGTATCTTAGTGTCTGCGGACAGTGAAATGTAAAAGAGATAATTTCAGTGTCCGCAGACACTGAAATAAAAATGGCAAGAGGAATCCAGTATGGGGTTGTGTGTCACAGCTTCTGTGACACACCCCCTGTATTGCTAAAGCACTGTACGGCAATTCTGCATGCTGCAGTAGTAGGAAATATGTGCAAATGCACAAATACATAACCCTCAACCATGCAGATATCCACAGTATCCACAGAATGTCCCAGGTGTATGCCTCATATTTCTGGTCCACACTACATAAAACATGGGTGTTAGACAAACTAGTAAAATCAGTAACGACTGCAGCTGGCAGATATTGAGAGACATTTGAGTGTCAAACATTATACCCTTCAGAAAAGTCATGCCTATGCAAAGCCTGTTATTCTACCAACTTTCTAAGTTGGAAAGAGCAATATCTAAAATCTGTCCCTATTTGTCCCCCAGTCATGTCACGCTTTGTCCAGATTTCCTGTAGTGGTTAGAGCTGTTGCATAACATGTAAGCATTCAATGTTCAAGCCCCAATACAGTCCATTCATTTTCATATGTGAAACAGGATAAAAATATACTTTTATATAAATAGGTAGTGAATAATATATATTTGTTGACCAGGGTAGTGTAGCAGGTTCAAATGTGAGGTGTCAGTGTTGTACAGATGAGAAACCCACATATAATCACAAGTGTCCCATACAGTATAGCCACAAAAGAATGTAATGTAATGAAAGCACATAGGGGGATGTCATGGAAGGGAAATATACATATCATAAGATGGCATTAAGAAGGAATTGATCCCACAATCCTGATAGTCCATAAAATGAAAGTTGAACATTGCTTAATTATGTTCAGCTATGCTTAGCCAGAGTAAACTGTGCTTAAACTGTTATGTTTACCAATAATTATCGTAGTTAAGTGGATTTGTTTACTGGTAAACAGTGCTTAGTATCTACCTCTGTAAGCAATGCTTATCTCAGCTAAGTGGGTTTGCCCGTCACTTAGCTCAGCTCAGCATATTCAAAACAAACCAATCACGGCAAAGGGTGGGAATCCAGCTCTACTTAAACCCCACAGGTGGGAATGCAACCATAACCAGTTGTAGCTGATCACTGCAGGCACTATGGCTGGTGTTGGAGAAGGTGTGAGATTTTGGGCACAGCATTGGGGCATTCAGGAGTCCAGGGTCATGGTTGGACTTCTTGTAAAGACCCATGAAGGGTGACTGCTGCTGCACCAGTACCAGGACTCCCAATACAAAGCTGAGGCCTGGGACAGTCTTGTTCATGACCTCACCAGTGCAATTGGCATCCCTCAAACTGGTGAAGAGGTCCAGCATCACTATGCTGGGATCACTATGCTGACATGAAGCGAAGGAAGAGGGACCTCTTGGAACTGTAGGTCCAAGATGCTCGGGCATGGAATGTCCCAACAGTGTGTAAGTACCACTATCAATTCTCATGTACCAAAGTCCAGCCTAAGTATGACATGGAAAGGTTTCCATAAATGTTTCTCTGTCTCCTGTACAGCTGCAGATGAGAGGGCTGCAAATTTGGAAGCCCATGCAAGCAGGCTGCTAATGCTGTGTCACGAGGCTGGTGAGTACTAATGTAGCTAGCAGTAGTCAGGGCAAATAAATAGAATGCAGTAGAATGCCACCTGCCAGTAGTTAGTAACGTGTACTGTTTGTACTGAATAAACAAGATATTAGCAGTGTAATACTGATGTACAGGATATATATCAGTAAAAGTGTAGCAGTACCGGTCAATAAAACGCTAAACACCAGACTGTTGTGTGTACTTTGGTATATGGTAGTTTGAATGTAGATGTAATGTTGATGTCAACAGATTAGCTATAAGAAATGTTCCATGCACCAGGATCTGGTCCCTGAATAGTAATGCTGTGTTAACCATTGCTTTCCATACTGTAATATATCAAGGTCTGACTACAGATTATAATAAGCATCTACCATGCATAAATATCAGAATTACAAGGGAGATTGTCCAAACAACACACTATTATACTGAAAACAATCAGGGAAATGGAAGCAGGTTCTCAGTAGCTCATTGTGATGAACCTCAACTTTGTGTTCAATTTTTGCACAAACCAGCAAGGTTTGAATCCCGGGAGTGCTTGTAAGCTGTATGCATAATCTCATCCAAGAATATGTGAATATGTGTAGAAACAGTCAGGTATTGTTAACAGAAATTTCCTCCACACATCTCCCAGGTAAGAAAAGGTATAAATGAGCTGTAAGAAGCCTGTAATTATACACTGTGTACAACACTCACTGTCCAACCCCAAGGTTGCAAATGACAGCAAGAGAAGTATGTACACCAAGTAATCCCCTCCAAGAAATGTCCCTCAAGGGTCATGCTGTCAGAGCTAGTGGTCACTGCAGCCAGCACCCAGGGTGACCGATATAAATGGCACTAGCACATACACACAGTTATGACTGCACGTATGTAACCTTGATTATGTGAATATGTGTAGAAGCAATCAGGTAGTGTTAACAGATATTTCCTCCATAGGTCTGCCAGATAAGAAAAGGTATAAATGAGCTGTAAGAAGCCTGTAATTATACACTGTGCACAAACATACCACTGCCCAACCCAAGGCCATAGGTCAATGTAAAGTGAGGTAATACCTGTAGAGTAATGATTAGAGCAATAATCATTAAAGTTGTGAGCACTTCAAGCATATACAGTTGTTAATTGACATCTCTCTCTCTCCCTCACTTTATCTGCACCAATAATCTAAACACATAAATCAATGTTTTTCACCAAACCTATTGTTGGGGCCTGTGTCCTATTGTTCTACAAATATTGAAATGTTTTTCTATTAATGTTCCCTGTTCAAATACTATCATTGGTGACCTGTTGCTATCAATTTAACCTGCATGCAGTTATAATGCCCACTGTGGTTCCATATATGCATGTGTTCTGTTTGCTTATGCAACTGTTCCAAATCTGTTGTTTTGGGTTAATGGGAATACTCATGCATGCTGTTATAACTAATCCTGGAATGTGTTTTTCATGACTTTTTACAACTGCAACACCATAGCACATCTGGGAAGGCTGATTCCAGTGGATCGGCCTCTTCCGCCTCATCTGCCATGGCACCAGGGCCCAGCACATCTTGGGCCCCACCCTGGGACCTTCTCATCCACTGGTCCCACACCACCTTTGGGTGGAACCACCTCAGGGGATGGGGGTCATCCCCCCCCTCCAGTAACAGACAGGATCCTGTTACCTGAAGTCAGGTCTGGGGTCTGGTGCATAGCGAGCTCTGCAAGGAATTTGGAGATCTGCTATGCCAGCCTGAGGGCTGCATGGCACATCTAGAGGGTGAACCTGGCCCTCCTGCTCAGCCTCCAGCACAGCCACCTTCTGGGCTGTGAAGGTGCAGTGGTGACTGCCCATGGGTGAAGGCCTCAGTCCCACTGTATCCATTTGGGGATAGTGGGCATCCAATTACCAACCACCCCTCCCCGTCCAAGGTGTTTACCCCACACATGTGTCATATAGCTCCCCTGTCTGCTGTCTTGTCTGTCTTCCTACCCAACCTACCTCCCAAGTATACCTACTATCCTTCCCCAAAATCCAACTCTCACCTTACAAAAAAAAAAGGGCAATCTGTTCCCACAAAAAAAAATGTTGCCTCATACATAGCTATCTGGTCTAATTGGCTTCACAACACATTAATGTTTTCCTCACTCCTCTCTCAGGGGTTTGAGTGTCCAAATTTACCTCCAAATTCTGTATATATATATATATATATATATATATATATATATATATATATGTGCAGTACTACCCAATAGTACTGCTTCTTGGGTTAAAACACTGCTGTCCAAGGCCAAGAATACAGCTTCTGTTGGACTTGGCAATATCCCTGGCTGTCTTCTGCATGAACTACAGAGTAAACTGTCACATCACCTGTATGCCCTGTTCAATCACAGCCTCACCTCAGATTTTGTCCCTACTGACTGGTGCACTACTACAGTCATCCCTCCCTACAAAGGAGGACTGGCTGCAGACCCTGAGAAATATCGCCCCATTAACCTGACGAGGCAGTCATGCAAAGCTATGGAATGCATTGCCATGGACCTAAGAAACAGCGATATGGGAATCTCCAGACTCAGGATCTCAGACAATTTGCTTTTGTGAAGATCATGCCTGTTCAATCAACCTGGTCGACTTCTTTGAGTCAGTCACCAGAGCTGTGGATGAAGACAGGGTGGTTCATACAACCTACCTCAGTCTGGCCAAACCCTTTGATAACATTCCTCACTCAGGAATCATGGATAAACTCACTAAGCTACCCATCAACCCCTATAACAGTAGGTGGGTTGCAAACTGTTTCACAGATAGAACCTACAGTGTGAAAGTAGCTGAGCCAAAGTCAAACTGCTGACCAGTCATGAGTGGAGTTCCACAGGGTTCGGTCCTGGGTCCTCTGCTGTTTGGTATCAACTTCTCTGAAGTCCATGCCAACATGAAGGGACTCTGGCTGACAATATTTGCAGACAATTGCAAGTTAGGAGCTATTAACTACCCAAGTGATGTTGACATCCTACAGAAAGGCCTCACTGAGACCAATGACTGGTGTCAGTGCCATGGCCTTAAGCTCAATGTCAAAGAATGTGTTGTCATCCCCTTTTGGGATGTCAGGCACTACAGGGATGTTACAGCACAAAAAATCAGACACCAGTGTGAAAATGCATACACACAACCAATTCCACCACAGTCACAGTCACATACCAGTATGTCAGTTGAACAGTAGAGTATAAGGACTGTATGAAGAAATACATAATAGTTTTCCAGTCACACAGCACCCCTACATATAGTGGCCTAATTCTCAGTGTAGTCTGATTCTTGACCATGGTACAGGACATGTCTCAGTCTGCCCCTACAAAGGCATACAGCCAATAGACCAGCAGACACTGGAGCAGCATGCACAGTCTGATAAAAAAGGAGTCGTAACACCTACATCTACCCCGCTCCATACACAGCCCAAATAACATGTACACATGGCATGTGTACACAATCCTGACAGTCTGTCAGCAATGGGCAAACATACACAGACTTCTCGAATGTACAGTTCACCTCAGAATGTACAGGCTGAGGACTGATATCTATGGCTTCTTCCTTGTAACATGTCTGTGGGTCTACTACATCACTGGGATGGTAGGAGGAATGAAGGCAAGAAATAATGATACTAAATATGTCTGAGCCTCATAGGCCATAATATCTGGACAAAGCCTGACATCACTTGGGGGCAGAGGCACAAACAAAGGTGTAGATTGGACATATTGCTGTCAGAAATTTAGATAGTTGCTGATGTTACTGGGTTTGTTGTAACATATCCTTTATGAGGAATATGAAGTCAGTAATACCAATGGATTTTAGTATTTACTGACTGCATTCCCATTGTCCCTGACTGATTTTCCATGGGCAACAACTGTCAGGGGAACAGACAAAACATAACAGGAAAACATGTGGCCAGTCTGTGGACAGCATGCGAATGGAAAGTTATGTCAGAGACATATCACTGTCAGACGTGAAGTCACTCACTAAATGCATGTCCACACAAACCCTGTCAATCTGTCAACCCACCATGTGTATAACAGTACTGATGACATAGAATCTGTTCACAATTCTGGAAATATGTCCTGCATGCTGTTGTGCTGTCTCCAAATGTCCTGTCCTGTGAAGTATTCCCATCTACTGTCTGTGAATCTGTAGCCCACCACCTCTGTAATGTCCCTCACAAAGGCAAGCAAAAGGGCCAAGGCCCACATGAAGGTCATCTCATTTGTTGGAGCTTGCAGCAGTGTCCAGGCCCACACCACAAAACTATGTGGGCCTACATAGTTATATGGCCTTAGCAATACCTGACATCTGCACAGAGGACAGACAGAAAATGGACAACTAACATGTTATGCATTAGGAGGAATGTCCTGAAGTATAGAAGTCTGAAAGTGAAATGTATGCCATTACTGCATGACAGTAGTCCTTAATGGCATGGCCAAATAACATAGTACTCTACAGTTAATATAATAATATCATATTAATATCCAGTAGGAGATAAATAAAAACATACAGCTGAAACACCAAGAACAGGATAGTGTAGTACTTAGAGTTCCAGCTCTGCATGCAGAGGTGCATGGTTGGAGTACTACAATAGGCAATCCAATTTTACATGTAAAAGCAGTGTCAAAAGTACTAATGTCATAATACAATATGTTTGGAATCATATTCATCAACCAGTGTACTGTAGCTGGTGTAACATACAAGTGTGAGTGCATATAACATGTGATACTTCCCATGTATAAAAAAATAATAATAAAAAAAATGATACTACCCATGTATATCCAAGTGTCCTTTGCAGTATAGTCACACCCTTTGCTACTGTAATGAGAGCACATAAAAGCATGCTATGTACAGGAAATTAAAGAAACTTATTACATGATGTCATTACTCTGCTATTTTATGAAACTGGAATGTGAGCAATGGTTACCAGGGCTGATCTATGCTTAGCAGGTTTACACATTGCTTAAATGTGAATGACAACCAGTAGCTAGCTCTACTAAGCATATCTGCACACTGGAAAGCATCAGTAAGTGAAGGCTCTACAGTTTAAGTGCCTATTGGTTTAATCGTGTTTTAGCGCTGCTTAGCGCTACGCAAACCCACGCAAACATGCTTACAACTGATTAAATGTGCCTTAATCACTCTGCATCTAGCAGCCCTTCTTCAGGTCAGCAACAGAAAAATCAGCCATGCTCAGTCTTGAGCCCAGGATGCTATACACCATAGTAACAGCACTTCACCACTAGACCATCTTAGCTGTGCGATGAAAGGATGTTTTTTACAACATATGCAGAACAGTCAGTTTACAATAGGAAAGACACACTGTGCAATCAGGAATGATTGTTATCTACAAATATATGCATGAAAAAAATGTTTCCATATATAGAGAGGTAGATATGTGTGGATATATATATATATATATATATATTACCAAGAAATACTGATGTGTGTGTGTGTGTGTATATATATGTGTGTGTGTGTGTGTTTGTGTGTGTTTGTGTGTGTGTGTGTGTGTGTGTGTGTGTGTGTGCTCTGTATGTATAAAAAAAAAAAAATATATATATATATATATATATATATATATATATATATATATGCATACATGTCTCTAAATGTCCATACAAACATACACTGCTGATAGACCACCCATAACTGAGGCAGCATGTACACTTGGATACAAAAGGACCCGTGACACTCACACACCCCCATTCCAAATAATAAGTGAAAAGTACTTTGCTACAAAATCATGATAGGCCATACACAATCACCAGACATATATAATAACCTCTTACCAAAACAACTACAATGAGTAAAGATAGTAAACAAAAATACAAACAGCCAGTAATTTACACAAGTTCATTTTACTCTGATGTCTTTGACAAAGCCTTCAAAGAGTAACACATTACAAGAAATACTTTCCTTAATTAGAAGAAGCAATTAACACTAAAGAAGATTTAAATACACAACCTCCAATTACACTCCTCATTCAACCCCCTAGGGGATAAAGTATCACATTTAAAAACATGAACCAAGTGTAAGGGGAAAAAAACAACTCCAACCAATGACTAATAACCTGAAAAAAGTGCTGTTTGGAAAACAAAGTCCATGAACCACGGTATGGTAATGTAATATCACTAGTGACGATTTACAGGTTATTCTTAACCTTATGGAAATGATATTAAAAAACAATTTTATTTACTATGGGGGTAAATATTTCCATCAGTTGCGGGGGTGGCCATGGGGGCCAACTGTGCCCCCACATATGCCAATATTATCCTAGCCTGGTGGGAAAAACAACAAATTTTCAACTCTCGATTTTGTGACTGTTGGATTTTTGTATAGGCATTTCCTTGATGACATCTGTATTTTTTGGAAGGAATCAGAGGAGAAATTGAATGAATTTCTGGAGTATTTGAACATGACTACCACCTTCTTACAATTTACTAGTAAAATTACTTATAATAAAGTCGACTTTTTGGATATAAGTATCATCAAAACCTTTGGGGGTATTAAGTCCAAAGTTTTTTGAAAGGAGACTTTCTCTAATTTGTATCTTCATTTTGAGAGTGCCCACCCATATGTGCAAAAGAAAAGTACTTTTAAGGGGCAATTGATTATAGCTAGTAGACTCTCCTCTTTAGATGAAGATTTTGAGGATGAATGTGCCTTCTTGAGAAAACTATTTTTAGAGATGGGATACCCAGCTAAGTTACTGGAGGACACTATTATTTATATTAAAAACCAGTGGAAGACAAGATTTATGCCCCTTTTAGGTTAGGGTAATGATTTTACATTTATTAATGGTGCGAAAAAGGATGGCAAGTTTAATAGGGTACTTACAATGGAATACATCAGTGATTCACAAAAGGTGGCTGATGTGGTGAAAAAAGAGTGGGATAGATTTACATCCCTCACTAACCTAAAGCGGGTTGAACATTGTGTTTAAGAAAGGTACCAATTTGAAGGAATTATTGGAAAAAGGGAGTACCATACATAGTGGAAAAAGACCTGGTACTTATAGATATGGGACATGTGCCCAGTGTAAATATGTAGCTAATGCTGACCAAATGTTTATTAAAGCCAGGAATACATTTGTTAGAAGTACCTGTTACAGTAATTGTATTTCTAGTGGGTTGGTCTATTTAGTGACCTGTGAAGTTTGCAGCACTTTCTATGTAGGGAAAACTGAAAGATGTTTAAAAAGGCATATTTATGAACATTTTTATGACATAAGCAGGAGCAATGATAAAAATGCTGTATATAAATACCTACAGAATTGTGCTCAAGAAAACTTTTCATTTTTTGTACTTGAAGTTGTCCACAAAGATGCTAGAGGGGGTTCGTGGGTAACCGTCTTGAATACCATGAGTTGTACTGGCAGGTTTTCTTGCATGCTGGGAGATACCCTGGTTTTAATGAGAGTATTTCCCTGGCACCATTACTGAAGTTAAGAGCAGCCAAATTGTAAAAACTGTATGATGTAATATGAGCCACTAGAGGGTAGCATCGCATTAGTTTTTTATGCTATAAGAGTATTTTTGTATGCTGAATGAAATGTTTTTAAACATTTTTTATGTCATGATTTATACATTTTAATACAATTATTTATTATAGTACTTTTTAATATTTATATATTTTTATACATTTTTACATGCTAAAGGTCATTGGTAGTAAATGAATGTTTGAAAATGGTGCTTTTGTTACTATTTTTTTATACATTTTATTTAATTGGTAATTGATGTCAAGCTTTTATTGGTTGAATTTGAAATTCTTTGGGTTATTTAAGGACTTGGTTGCTGAATGGGGTTATCTGATGTAGTCTAGGTAGACAAAAATGTATTGGGAATTGTAAGTGTTAATATCTGTGTTTGGAATAAAGGATTGCCATACCATGGTTCATGGACTTTGTTTTCCAAACAGCACTTTTTTTACATTTAAAAACATTCATTGATTCTGTACATAACAATTGTTCTTTTATGACTGTTTGATCAAACTGAGAAACAGACTTTGTCCAAAGCAGTACCTTGTAACCCACTACACTTAATTACACGTATATATACACAGCCTCCAATTACATTGCTCATTTAACCCCCTAGGGGATAAAGTATCACATTTAAGAATTTAAACTCATTCTGTACATAACAAATATTATTTCGTGACTACTACCCCCATGGTAAGAATTATTAAAATGTACAGCTATAGAAATGTTTTCTTTCTCATCAGTTATATGTCTCACATGTTCTAACAGCCTAGTTTTAAAGCACTTGTTACTTATCCCCACATAAAATATGTTACAATGGCATCTAAGAGCATTCTCCATACACAAACCTCTTGAATGTACAGACCCACGTGTTGTCTCCCTTTCCCCTCAGCAGGAATGACAGAACAGAATAATGGTAGGCCCTACCAATTAACCTCCTCCTGTATGGCATCTGTACAAAGCCTGACATAATTTGGGACAGAGGCCCAAAAACATGGCCAGACTTGAAATATTGCTGTTATACGCTGAGAAAATTGCTGGTGTTACACGGTTTGCTGTAACATATCTTTTCTGAGGGATATAAAGTCTGAAACACAAATGGATGTTAGCATTTACTGATTGCAATCACCTGAATATGCTACTGATTTGCAAAGGACAACACCTGTCTGGGGAACAGACCAAACATAACAGGCAAACCTCTGGCCTTTATGTGAATAGCCCTACAGTTGAGAGCTATGCAGACACAGAATTGTTTCAGCCTGAAGCAGCATGTTTAGACAAACTCTGTTAAACAAGCAGTATTCAAAACATATAACAGCAATACTCACACTCTACCCCTAAGTCTTGAATCTTCTCCACCATTTAGTTGGCTTGTCTCCACAGGCCTTGTTCTAAGAGGTATTAGTTTACACACCTCCAGGATGTCTTCCTCACACTTAAGGGAAAGGGCCAATGCCCACATGGACTACTCACTTATAGGAGTGTGTTGCCATGACATTGGCTATTGGAATAACTACACAGCTGCTCTGCATGCAATCAGCAACTGGGGAACACCATTTGGTGCTCAGGCCATCACATGGTCATGAGCATTACCTACAAAAGACAAGCTGCTATCTATTCAAACCGCCTCTGTCATAGACAGTCCATCAATGCAAAGCTGAAGTAGTGTGAGGAAAATGATGTATCTATGAAAAACCCAGAAAAAAAGGGTATGTGGAACAAGTACGCATGTAATTGAATGTAGTAGGTGGTCTGTAATAATGGAACATAGGGGTTTGAAAGCATATGTCTCAACAAGACTTGCTGTACTGATGTACTGCTGAACAGCACTGATGGGCATAGCATGTGGTTCTGTCTGTAGTGACTAGGCCAGCTACTGGAATGTTGTACATATCCATATGTTACCTGTGCATATAACTATAATACACATTTTGTCTTGTAAATATAAAACAACTATACAGAGCATGTGCAGACTAAAGTACTGTTACATAAGTGTGTGTTAAAATGCTTGTGATATAGTGAGTTCATACCATTCAACTACTGTCTTATAAGCACGTGTGCCTGATATCTGTAGTCACTTACACATAGACTTGTGTTATACTGGCCATACTGTTGTCAAGTCTGTTAACAATGACACCATAACATAATAGCCTAGATATGAATGTAGGACATACTCCACGGTAACTGTATGGACTCCGCAATACCTGATTTGTAAAAGCTGCCTCCACCAAGGTAGATAATCCCCTTTGGTCGACAACTGCAATACACAAACCACATTATAGGTTTCTATATTGTTGTACAGGGCCACATAGGTGCAGACAACAACTTGGAAGCATGCCCACCTCTATCTGAACAAGCATGTAAGGTCACAGGTGACCCCATGTAAGGCTAACTATAAGTACAAATCACACATATCCACACTGCCAAAGCCAGTCGCAAGGGTGTCTCCACATATGTTGTCCTAGAGGTAACAACACAATTCACCATGTACTGGTGTTAAATCACAACTCATACACACATGCCATTGATATAGGCAACCTTTATCAGACAGGTTAGATATGAACATCACCCACCTGTCCCCCCATCCATATAAGGGAACATGCACATCAACCGCACCCCTCCCCTCATCAATGGTGAGCAGGTACATTTTGCCTACTGAAAGGCAACAACAGCAACTCTCCATGGGACCTGATAACATCCCTGTCTGCAATCTACATGAACTCAGGAAAATGCTCACAGTGCCATCACACACTGTATTCAAACACAGCCTCAACAGCATCCACACACCATCCACATGAAAGAGGACAACTGTCATCCCTCTACACAGTGAGTATGTACATTTTTTTGTGCTTTGCCAATACACACCTAACCATATTGCTTGATGTCCAAGTTCACTTGTGGTGGCGTTAAATGCAGTGGATCACAGTGGTTACCACGGGGGCCTATCTGAGGGAGTAATGAAACATTCCTGCAGCATTCCTCACAACCTGTCAGTGCAAGACATGTAGACACAGACCAACAAACTGGGGGGTAATGGGCTATGGTAGGAACATGTTTGGAACAATAATCCTATACAGTGGATACCACAGTGTACACACCCCTGTCAAGATGCCAAGTGTTTCTGACATATACAAAGAGATGCCACAATATTACATTCCACACCTTTTCCAACTTGTAATGTGACCATAACATGAACAATTAACTTGTAAAACCAAACAATATGTTCGCGATTAGATTGCACAGGTCATATGTCACATTTAAGGTGGGTAATGTTTTTGAATGCAGTATTGTGGTCTCATTTAATATAATACAAGAGCCTGCCATGTTAACAGGGGTGTGTACACTTATCATATCCATGTTAAGCTTAGAAGTTTGTTGGTGCAACAGGATTTGTTTGAGCATACATTCACTGCTGGTGATGATGTGTGCATATCAAATGTATGTCATTAATCAGTAACATCATTCCTCATATGATCACAATTATGTGTCAGACAAACACATAGGGGTTGTGAGGGACAGAGCACACATCAACACATTCTTCAATGATTTGTACAGTTGTGAGGTATGGTCTACAGTAGTTGACACTGTGCTATACAGGTGAACAGCAATGATGTGTACATGGGTGCAGTGTGTGCTAGGTGAATGGACATTACCTACTAACAGTACTCATGTATCCCAGACATGTATATTGTTAGTAAAAAGGATTGAGAATGATTGCAATGCAGGATGATGAGGGCTCTGTGTGTTATGTATGTCACATTTTGGGTAATGTGAGGTCTGTGTAATACCTTTCTGCCAACTCACCTGTAAGTGTCTGTGTGTGTGGCAGCCAACCATAATGTACAGGTATTACATTACATTTATTGTCTTCCCCCACAGGTGACAATGTGGGTCGAGGTCCCTCCTGCTTGGGAACTGATGTCAGTGTCTCTGCAGACTCTGACAATGATGATAGCCATAGTGCGGCACAGGCTGGGTTGTCAGGGGCTGAATCTGTGCCATTGGTTGCCATACCACTCTTGTTAACCCCATCCCCACACACAGGCACAATGCCCACACATACTCAATCACCAGTGGCCATAGATAATGGACAGTTGGCAGGTAGTGGCATGGGACAGAAAAGTGTGGTGACTATGGCAAGTGTGTCTGTAGACACCAGCCATAGCCAGATAGCATGCAAGGTCCCACACAGGCAGGTGGGCAGGGGTGCTTGAAGGGGGTCTGTTGCTTGACATGCTCCTATCACAAGTACCACAGCAAGTTTCAACAGACACATGTTTTGAACTGTCATGGAGGCACAGGCATGTAGTGAACTTAACACCAGACAGCTTTTCAGGGCTGTGAATGCTACTGTTCCTGGTATGTGTGACAACCTCCATGATCTTGATGATGCCCACCATTATTATGCTGAGGTCATGGACAGATGGTTGGCTGAGATGTTGGGAATCCTTAACCATGGCATGTCAATCCTTGAATGTGGGATGTCTGTGATAGAGCTGGCCATCGGCCACGTGGACATGGGACAGCACCACAAACAGCTGTGGGTCCATGTGGCCATGCAACTTCTCGCTCTCTTAGTGGCAGTACCAGCAGCACAAATCTAGGGGGTTCACTGTCCACACCATGATGCAGAAGGCCATGGGCATGTGGTCCTGGTCAGTCCCAACAGGGGCATGGATCCAGCAGATGCCAATCACCATCAGAGTAGTCGTGCATATGGCCTTGGGTCTGGTGGTGCCAGTGGGTCCCCTGGCAGGCACAGTTCCCATGTCCGTGGCCAAAGATGGTGAACTGTACACTCTGCCATGTATGGTCCACAGCTGTCCAACATACCCCTATGTAGGGTAGCCACATGGCGTGACTGTGTGCATCCATACACACATGCATCACCATCACAGCAAGGTAACCCCCAGACTTGCACACACCACCTCTGTATGGCCAATCTCACATGCAACCCCCAAACACACACACGCACACACACACACACACACACACACACACACACACACACACACACACACACACATGATGTCAACCAAATGGCCCAGCCTAGGCCTCTGGCAAACCCACACCACACCCTGTGCATATGATGACACCTGTGCCTCTGGCAAACCCACACCACACCCTGTGCATATGATGATACCTGTACCACATCCCAGTCATCCATACCATCAGTGCAGGGACATACTAATATGGTTCCGAAGCACAGGGTGAACTTAGAACTTAGTACAGTTTAGCAATGTAATGCTGTGTAGTGTTGACAGCCAGAATGTTTAATGGTTGCAAGTCAGAGGGTGTAGCTGTCAGCCATGATGCATTATTGTTATTAACGATGACTGCATGTGGTCTCCATAATATATTCTGTTTGTCTTCTAAGTGTCTGTCTATCAGCAGTATGTGTCTGTGCAGATTACAAGGGGTATGGCAGTGTGGTAACACATTGAGTGTGTCATATCCAAGGTACAGATGTACACAATTGACAGGTCTGTATAACAGTTTTTGCATGTGCTATGTAGCTTATAGGGCTAAGGGGTGTATACAGGTAAGTGCATGGTGGCTGACATCAGCACCTTTTGTACAGTGGACTATGGTAAGTGCAGTGGGTGGAACACACCTCAGATTTGTAATTTCCACATGCACACAGGGTATTGTGTTCATCCAACAGACATTGAATACTGTTCAAAGACACATACACATGCAATCACAATTGCCAGTGTTGGGTTTGAAATCCCTACTCATCTAGTTAGTGAAAGTACAGTATTATGTAGTCATATGCTCATAGAGCTCATAGTGTAAGTTTCCAAAGTACGTGTATAGTGAGTAACATGACAGCCCCTCTGTGATGCTGTTGTTCACACACCTCCATGAAGTCCCCCTCAGAGGCAAGGTAAAGGGGCTACACTCACATGAAGTACCCAATTATAGCAGAGTGTTGCCATGTCTTTGTCTATAGGAATAGCGACACAGCTGTTCTGCATGCAATTGGCAAGTGAGGGAAAATAATTGCTGCACAGGCCATCAGCTGCTCATGAGCATTACCTACAAAAAGCAAGCTGCTGCCTATGCAAAACAGATGTACACACTATACACACAAAGCTGCTGAGAGTAGGCTCCAGAATACACAATGAACTTGAAAAATACCAGGAAATGAATCTATGCAGGACTGCTTTATTACAACACACTAGCGCTTTCACAAAATGCTTCTTCAGGTGTAAAACTGATACAAAAAAACACACCTTAAATAGCCAGGCTGAATAATCACATGATGCACTCTAATTAACTTTTAAAAGGGAGACCTTAAAATCAGTTTAAAACATACATATACACTACATATACACTATTAATAAAACATACACCCTGCATAAAGAACAGATATATAACAATATATATATATAAGCACATTCTAATGAGCATATAATCATATTTAATAAACAATCTATGATTATTATAAAATAGAATAATAAAAAATATAAAAAACAAATAAATAAATAAAAGTCAGGAATTACCTATGTAGAGCTCTTTTACCAAGAACAGGCTTCAAAGGCACCTGTTCATTTAAACCATGACCATAATTGGCTCTAAGCATGACTATCCACCTAGCCTCTACTTCCTCAGTTCTAGCTCTAATATCACCCACTCTAACACTCTCATATGTCCTAGAGACAACCATAAACACAAACTTATGTTGTACACCCATATTTTGTACATACTTAGCTAAAGCATTAATATTACTCCCTTTACCAATATGGTAATAATGCTCTTATTCTATCCTTTAGAGAACGATCTGTCTTGCCAACATAGAAACATCTACAGGCAACACAGTTAGCTAAATAAATCACGTGCATTGTTTCACAATCAGCCTGAACCCTGATGTCATACACTCTGCCTGTGTCAGGATGTGCAAAGAAAGGCTCTTTATTAATGTACTTTCACTGCGAGCATTTACCACATGATCTAGTACCAGGTACTGTCAGGGCATACTTTGCTTCCTTAACATTACATAACCTTCTTCTTAAATTTTTCTTATTCTTAAAAGTGAACTGAGGTCTGGGGCCTATAATTTCACTTAATTGTGGATCAGTTAACAGAATATCCCAATGATGGCTAATAATTTCAGTATACCTCATAACATCTCTTGAGTAAGGAATACAAACCTTAATATTATTTGCTCTATTGGTATTGCCACCAGCTGACCTTTTTGAAAAATACGGTTTGGCCCTACTCTCTCTCAATTTAGAGACTTGAGTAGCATTATACTCTACCATCCCATAATCATAACCTCTCTCTGTAAGCTCATTAATGGTCTTATGTTTCTGCTCTTCAAATTCGCTATTCTTTGCACTCAATCTAGAAGCCCTATAGAATTGATTCTGAACTACATTTCTAAAGACATAGTCTGGATGCATGCTATCCCTAGATAGCAAACTATTAACGTGACATTCCTTTCTATATAGTCTAGTTGACATCAAAAAGGTCAGCTGGTGGCAATACCAATAGAGCAAATAATATTAAGGTTTGTATTCCTTACTCAAGAGATGTTGTGAGGTATACTGAAATTATTAGCCAACATTGGGATATTCTGTTAACTGATCCGCAATTAAGTGAAATTATAGGCCCCAGACCTCAGTTCACTTTTAAGAATAAGAAGAATTTAAGAAGAAGGTTATGTAATGTTAAGGAAGTAAAGTATGCCCCGACAGTACGTGGTACTAGATCGTGTGGTAAATGCTCGCAGTGCAAGTACATTAATAAAGAGCCTTTCTTTGCACATCCTGACACAGGCAGAGTGCATGACATCAGGGTTCAGGCTGATTGTGAAACAATGCACGTGATTTATTTAGCTAACTGTGTTGCCTGTAGATGTTTCTATGTTGGCAAGACAGATCGTTCTCTAAAGGATAGAATAAGCGAGCATTATTACCATATAGGTAAAGGGAGTAATACTAATGCTTTAGCTAAGCATGTACAAAATATGGGTGTACAACATAAGTTTATGTTTATGGTTGTCTCTAGGACATATGAGAGTGTTAGAGTGGGCGATAGAGCTAGAACTGAGGAAGTAGAGGCTAAGTGGATAGTCATGCTTAGAGCCAATTATGGTCATGGTTTAAATGAACAGGTGCCTTTGAAGCCTGTTCTTGGTAAAAGAGCTCTACACAGGTAATTCCTGACTTTTATTTATTTATTTGTTTTTTATATTTTTTATTATTCTATTTTATAATAATCGTAGATTGTTTATTAAATATGCTTATATGCTCATTAGAATGTGCTTATATATATATATATTGTTATATATCTGTTCTTTATGCAGGGTGTATGTTTTATTAATAGTGTATATGTAGTGTATATGTATGTTTTAAACTGATTTTAAGGTCTCCCTTTTAAAAGTTAATTAGAGTGCATCATGTGATTATTCAACCTGGCTATTTAAGGTGTGTTTTTTTTGTATCAGTTTTACACCTGAAGAAGCATTTTGTGAAAGCGCTAGTCTGTTGTAATAAAGCAGTTCTGCATAGATTCGTTTCCTGGTGTTTTTCAAGTTCATTGTGGATTCTGGAGCCTACTCTCAGCAGCTTTGTGTGTATCCTGTTCTTCGTTTTTTACAGCTGCAGAGGTTTCTGGTGCCTGGCCTTTTGTGTTTTTCTTATTTGCTTCTACTTGGCTGTTAGCACCAGGAATATGGCCAGTGAAATTGAAGTAATTGAGGAAATTGAACTTGGATATAATCCTATTCCACCATCTGGGACTGTTTGCACTAATGGTATAAGTTTTGATTCTATTATTTCACAAGTGAAAGAACAGAATAATCCACTGTTTGTTAAGAATTTAGTAGCAGAAGGCTTGGAAGCAGTGGATGTTGATGTTTTAGCACTTCGTACTGATGTTTTAATGCTGGAGAAGGAGCTATGTAGGCTTGCACTAACTCAATATGAGATTTTTCATTTAGAAGTTTGTTTGGCTGAAAATCTTATACCTCGTGGGTTGAGAGTTTTAAAGATGCCTGCACAAACAGAAAATGACTCTCTTCTTCTAAGTGAGTGGCAGAAACTGAATATTTCTACCAGTTTATGTTACCTCAAACTTCTTTTACAAGCAGCCAAGAGAAGGGAGGTATTAATTTTAGATCCTATTAAAGAGAAACATGGTCAAATTAATACTAAATATCCCAATAGTGCTGTGACTGGACTATTAACAGATACCCTAGGTAATATTTGTGCATATAAACGTAAACTTTTACAGATAAAATTGAATAAATTGCAGAGAGATCGACGCGATTTCTCATTGGGCAATATTTTCACCTGGCCTCGCGATTTGCCTACCAGCTTCAGTAAGGAATCTCATGCCTCATATGAAGCACAATGACGAGATTTCTGAACTGATAGTGAAAGCGTTGACATACAACAACAGGAGCAGTCAAGAGAAACTACACGCACCTTAGTAGGAGCGCCTCTTTCCATTTGCACACAGAATGATAGTGCATCTAATTTAGGAGCCAGAAAAAAGACTATTATTACTTCGGCTGAAGTGCATAGGGAAGCGGAGTGTAATACTTCCACTGCTGATAACAACGGAGCTATTGCTATACCAGCACAGCCTCATGGAGTAGCGCCATTTTTTCATTTGAATTTTCCACTTCCCATGAGGGACAGTTCATCGAATCGAAAGGGAGCACAGAGGCAGAACAGTCAGCACAGAGACAGAGGGAGGAGTATAACGCGATACAAGAGGAAGCACGAGGAAGAAGTGAACAAAGTGTATACCATCAAAAAGGCGTTTCAACAAGTGAGACATTAGTGACTAACTTAACAAAACGTGAATTAACTGCTTTGGAAGTCAATATTTTAAGTAAAGGTTTATCGTTTATACCAACTGCTAACATGTCTATTATAGACATAATTTTTGATTTTAAAATGTTTACTAGGAACCTTACACTGAAGTATATGTTTAAACATAACACTAATACTTCAGAAACTTCTCTGAGAAAACCAAGTACTTTTATTCCTAAACCTATACCATTAGTTAATGCTTTTGAACAAATGTGTTTATCTGATTTCTATAAAGTCTATGAAGATAGAAATGTTAGTGGTAGAAAACATAATTTATCCAAGGCTGAATTTGAGGCATTGTGTGCTCTTGAGAATGATGTTAACTTTGTAGTTAGACCAGCTGATAAAGGTGCTGGGATTGTTTTACTTGATAGACAGGAATATGACTGTTTAATGTATGAAATGTTGAATAATGTTGACTTTTATGAGAAAATAACCAGAGCTCATATGCAATCAATGGTCATTTTGGTTAATAAACAATTAGAGTCTTTATTGCAAATAGGGTTATTGACAGAGGATCTCTTCAAGTTTCTTAGGGTATTTCATTATACCGTCCCTATTATACAAGGTTTACCTAAGCTGCATAAGAATCTGATTAGACCCCTATCGTCCTATTGTTGCAGGAAGGGGATGGTGTATGGAATGTATTTCAGTATTTTTAGAGAAAAATTGAAGCCCTTAATAGATAATTCAGTATTTGTTCTTAAAGATACTGAGCACTTTCTCCATGATCTGTATGAAGGCACTAACTGTGGCATGTTGAATATAGAATATTTGTTTGTTACCCTTGATGTTGTTTCATTATTCACAGTAATACCCAATGATATAGGGCTTGCTTTTTTGAAAGAACAACTGATGAGTAGTAATCTATATAGTATGAATGAAATTCATTTATACATTGATTTGATGTCTATTGTTCTTCTGAATAATGTGTTTTTATTCAGTGATCAGATTTATTGGCAGAAGAATGGTGTGGCGATGGGTAGTGCCTGTTCGAATAGTTATGCGAACGCTGTTATGATGAAATGGGAGACAGATTTTTTAGAAGAAGGGCCTTTTAAAGATTTAATTATTTTTTATAGAAGGTTTGTAGTTGACCTTTTTATTTTGTGGAGAGGCTCTGTCTTAGAACTAATGAGTTTTGTTGAGTACATTAACAGTTCCACCCCCTTTTTGAGGTTCACTTTGAACTATTCAGATGCTAGTATAAATTTTCTAGACGTGATAGTGGAAAAGGACAGTTCTAATGTGATGTCAACTAGACTATATAGAAAGGAATGTCACGTTAATAGTTTGCTATCTAGGGATAGCATGCATCCAGACTATGTCTTTAGAAATGTAGTCCAGAATCAATTCTATAGGGCTTCTAGATTGAGTGCAAAGAATAACGAATTTGAAGAGCAGAAACATAAGACCATTAATGAGTTTACAGAGAGAGGTTATGATTATGGGATGGTAGAGTATAATGATACTCAAGTCTCTAAATTGAGAGAGAGTAGGGCCAAACCGTATTTTTCAAAAAGGTCAGCTGGTGGCAATACCAATAGAGCAAATAATATTAAGGTTTGTATTCCTTACTCAAGAGATGTTATGAGGTATACAGAAATTATTAGCCAACACTGGGATATTCTGTTAACTGATCCACAATTAAGTGAAATTATAGGCCCCAGACCTCAGTTCACTTTTAAGAATAAGAAGAATTTAAGAAGAAGGTTATGTAATGTTAAGGAAGTAAAGTATGCCCCGACAGTACCTGGTACTAGATCATGTGGTAAATGCTCGCAGTGCAAGTACATTAATAAAGAGCCTTTCTTTGCACATCCTGACACAGGCAGAGTGTATGACATCAGGGTTCAGGCTGATTGTGAAACAATGCACGTGATTTATTTAGCTAACTGTGTTGCCTGTAGATGTTTCTATGTTGGCAAGACAGATCGTTCTCTAAAGGATAGAATAAGAGAGCATTATTACCATATAGGTAAAGGGAGTAATACTAATGATTTAGCTAAGCATGTATAAAATATGGGTGTACAACATAAGTTTATGTTTATGGTTGTCTGTAGGACATATGAGAGTGTTAGAGTGGGTGATATTAGAGCTAGAACTGAGGAAGTAGAGGCTAGGTGGATAGTCATGCTTAGAGCCAATTATGGTCATGGTTTAAATGAACAGGTGCCTTTGAAGCCTGTTCTTGGTAAAAGAGCTCTACATAGGTAATTCCTGACTTTTATTTATTTATTTGTTTTTTATATTTTTTTATTTTTCTATTTTATAATAATCGTAGATTGTTTATTAAATATGCTTATATGCTCATTAGAATGTGCTTATATATATATATATTGTTATATATCTGTTCTTTATGCAGGGTGTATGTTTTATTAATAGTGTATATGTAGTGTATATGTATGTTTTAAACTGATTTTAAGGTCTCCCTTTTAAAAGTTAATTAGAGTGCATCATGTGATTATTCAACCTGGCTATTTAAGGTGTGGTTTTTTGTATCAGTTTTACACCTGAAGAAGCATTTTGTGAAAGCGCTAGTCTGTTGTAATAAAGCAGTTCTGCATAGATTCGTTTCCTGGTATTTTTCAAGTTCATTGTGGATTCTGGAGTCTACTCTCAGCAGCTTTGTGTGTATCCTGTTCTTCGTTTTTTACAGCTGCAGAGGTTTCTGGTGCCTGGCCTTTTGTGTTTTTCTTAGATGTACACACTACATGTGTGGGAGAAGGAGAGTAAGAAACTGAGGACAAAAAAAAAAAAAAAACAAATAGCATATAACCACCTACACTTGGAAAAATACAAAGACAGGTATGTCAAGCAAGTAAACATGTAATGGACTGCAATAGGGGGTGTGTATGAATTGGAAAAAGGAAGTTTAACATATATGTCTCGACAAAGCTTGCTGTACTAATATATTGCTGTTCAGAACCTATGGCCATAGCATCTGGGTCTGTCTGCAGTGACAGATATCACAGGGAAGGCCACAAGAAAGGATGGCTCACATATGGCTAATACTGGAGTGTGTGTTGAACAATACTGATTTTGACAATGCTAGGCCAGCAACTGGGATGTTGTACATATCCGTATCTTACTTGTGAATACAACTAGGCTATCCTTGTTTGTCTCGGAAATGTGAGACACCTATACATGGTATTTGCATAGTAAAGTCCTGCTGCAGATTTGTGTGTGTTGAACTGCATGTTATATACTGAGCTCATACCATTCAACTGTCCAGTGTTCTGCACACTGACCATCTGTGTGCCTCATATTTGTAGTCATTTACCCATAGAGTTGTGTTATGTCTGTCAAATCCTTGCCAAATCTGTGAAGACTGCCATTACAACATCCCCCTTCATTGTCCTCTGGCTTTTCCCATTTGGGATTGCCACAGTAGATCATCTGTTGACATTTCTGTCTGTCCTCTGAATCTTCCTCTCTCACACCAACCACCTGCATGTCGTCTCTCACCACATCCAGAAAACTTATCTGAGGCCTTCCTCTCTGCCTTTTACCTGGCAGCTACATCCTTACCATCATTTTCCCAGAATACTCAGCACCCCTCATCAGCACTTGAACCACACTGATGTAATGCTGCCTCTCCAACTTTGTCTCATATACGTCCCACATGGCCTGAGCCTTTCATATACACATTGCTAAACCTGTGCAACTGAGTCACACCCAGTGCAAATCATATCATCTGTAACTCTGCCATGTGCAGCTCTGACTCCTGTCTTTTTGTCAATGCCACTGTCTTCAACCCATATAACATAGGTGGTCTCACTACCCTCTTGTAGACCTTACATATCACATTTACTGGTACTCGTCTGTAACAAATCACTCCTGACACTCTCTCCATCCTCTTCAGCCTGCCAGTACTCTCTTCTTCACCTGTCCTCCATAATCCTCATTACTCTGATATGTTGATCCCAATCATTTGAACACATCCACCTTTGCCAACTGTACTCCATGCATCCTCAACATTCTGCTATCCTCCCTCTCATTCACACACAGATATTATGTCCTAGTGCTGCTGACCTTCATTCCTCTCCTCTCTTGATCATATGTCTACCTCTCCAGGGTCTGCAAAAGCTATTCCCTACTCTCAATACAGATCACAATGTCATCTGCAAATAGCATAGTCAACAGGGACTCCCGTTTCTTATTTGTCTGTCAACCTGTCCATCACCATTGCAAATCAGGAAAAGCTCACAGCTGATCCCTGATGTCATCCCACCTCCACCTTAAATACATCCGTCAATTCCAATGCAGACCTCAATGATGTCACACCACCCTTGTACATATCCTGTACCACTCTTACATATATCTCTTCCACTCATGACTTCATCATACATTACCACAACTCCTGTCTAGGCACCCTGTCATATGCTTTCTGTAAGTCCAGAAAGATGCAGAGCAACTCATAACCTTCTCTGTATTCCACCAGTAACAGTCTTAAAGCAAACATCATGTGCCCTTTCCACACATGAAACCACACTGCTGACCAGTACTTCTCATCTCCCTGCATAACCTAGCTTCCACTACTCTTACCCATAACCTCATGCTGTGACTGGTCAATGTTATCCCTCTGTAGTTATCACAGCTCTGCACATCAACCTTATTCTTAACACTATACCCAAGCACTTTCTCTCCACTCCTCAAGCAAACTCACACTTCCCAAGATATCAATAAACACTCTAACACACCACTGCCATTTCCCCTAATCAAACCTATGCTTCCACAGGTGTGTAATGTGGACCAACAGGCTTACCAGTATTCATCCTCTTTATAGATATCCTTACATCCTCCTCGTTAAGCCACTGCACTTCCTGATTCACCATACCCACATCATCCAACCTTCTCTGTCTCATTCTCTTCATTCATCAGCCTCTCAAAGTACACTGTCCATGTGCTCAACACACTCTCCTCACTTGTGAGTACATATACCTCATCATCCTTTATCACCCTTATCTGCTGCACATCTTTCCTAGCTCAGTGCATCTGTCTAGCCAATTGGTACAATTCCTTTCATTCCTCCTCAGTGTCCAACCTGTCATAGAACTCTTCATATGCTCATCCTCAGCCTTTGCCTCCTCTCTCTTTGCCATGCACATCATCTCCTCATACTCCTGCCTACCTTCCTCATCTCTCTGACAACCCAATCCTTCTTCCCCAACCACTGCCTCTTTATACTGTCTAGCACTTCCTCAGTCCACTAACAGGTGTCCTTGTACTATTTCCTCCATTCACATGTCACCCCAGGCACCCTTCTAGCTGTCTCCCACCTCTGCTGTATTTAACCAGATATTTGTTAGATTGTCACTACCACCCATTGCCTGTCTCAACTCTTCTCTGAACTCCACCTAACAATCACCCTTTACCAATTCACACCATTTTATCCTTGGTGTTGCTCCCACACACCTCCTCTTCTCGATCACCAACATCATCTTACATACCAACATTGTTTGGTGCCTAAATACAACTTTCCCCTGTCACCACTTTACAGTCTCCAATCTCCTTCAAACTGGCCATCCTACATTGGATATATTCCACCTGTGTGCATCTTACTCCACACTTGTATGTCACCCTATGCTCCTCCTTCGTGTTATAATACGTATTCTCCACAGCCATGTCCATCCTTTTTGCAAAATCCATTACCATCTCACCATCTCAATTCCTTTTAACACCATACATAGCCATCTATTCCCCATCCCCTCTGTTCTCTTCACCAACATGCTCATTGACATCTGCTGCAATGACCAGTATGTCACCCTTGGGTACAGTCATCACCACATCATCCAACTGATGTCACATTTCTCTTCCTCATCCATCGCACAAATAACTTGCATAGCATATGCACTAACAACAGTCATCATTACACTGTCGGCTTCAGAAACATCACTATCAGACACTTATGTCCTCCAAAAACACTCATGGCATACTGTTCCTTCAGCAGAAACCCTACCTGCTTCCTCCTCCAGTCCACACAATGATAGCACAATTGGGATCTGCCTACCATACATCCAGCCATAATCACCTTCCATGTGTCTCTTGCACACACAAAATATATCAACCGTCCCCTGGTCATCATATCAGCTAGCCTGGTCCCTATACCAGTCATACTGCCACGATTAACAATTCCTACCCTTAATACCATCCTCCTAGCCTTTCTCCTCTCTTCCTACCATATGACTGTTGGACATCCTCCAGGGGTTGCCTGTCAGTGCAAAGGCTACTGTGCTATTGAATGACTCAAGTATGGTACAGCAATATTGAGACACTGTCACTGATTTTGTACCATCGCACCCATGTATGCATGGCATCCTACAGATGTCCTGCTGTAACAGGTTGAGAGGAATGACTGCACAGCAAGGGTGTGAATACAGTGTGCCATACTGACATAGAACAGACATGTATGTGAGGTATTACTTGTGCACGTCAGTATGAAAGCAGACATGAGATGCAAAATGTCAGTTAAAAAAGCTGTACATGTTGTACATGTGTGTAATCTAAGTTACTGTGCACCCCAAAAAAGTGAGATTTCCACAGCTACTGGTTGTTGCATTGCCCTGACACAGCCATGGTTAGTACAATAAGCATGATTATCATTACTAAATTGGAGAGGTATCCAACTGTGTTATGACTTTGTGGCCATGACTACTACAAACAACTGAGTAAACACATACATGGCTGTGTGGACTCAGCAATACCTTACTTACCATACCTGCCTCCACCAAAATAGAGTCATCCCCGTTGCTGGACAGCAGCATTACACAAACCACAGACTTGGGTCACTATAGTGGCTGTACAGAGCAAAGTACGGGCAGGAACCAACTTGACATCAACTCAGCCATTGTCTAAACAAACATATAAGATCATAGGTGGATTACTGTAAGGCCAGCTATGAGCACAAATTGGAGACATCCACCAAGGAAAATCACAAGGCCATCTTCCCATATGTCTGCAATCTCAGATGCAACAAATTAATCTATCCTATAATGGTGGCCAATCAGATGACATGCACACACACAACATAGCTACAGGCAACCTGCTGCAGACAGGGTTAGGGCAAACATCACCCCCTGGCTCAGCATCACTATAGGTGGAGATGTACTGCACCCACACCCCTCCCCTCATCATCAGTGAGCAGGAACATATTGCCTACTGAAAGGCAACAGATGTAAGTATCCATGGGGCATCATATCATCCCTGTCTACATCCTACATGAACTCAGGCATGTGCTCCCAGCTGCATTACACACATTCATCACACCAAGCTCCAGCACCATCCACACACCATCTGCATGGAAGATGGCTAATGTCATCAATTTACACAGACCTGAATGAGGAATGATGGATTATGCAATCAACTTGCCCTCACTGTGGGCAATATGACTCATCAGGACCAGGAGTGCAATGCAAGCTGATACTGTCCTGACAGATTATAGGGGTGTGGAGTGGTTGTGAGTGGTGGCTACTGGTATATTTGTGATTGTTGGCTACTGGTATTCAAGGTACATGTGCAGGTACTGGACATACTGTTGCCAAATGTATAGGGTCCCGTGATGTTTTTCTCTGTTAATGTCTACCAGGTACAATGTAATATCACTGGAGGGAAACCTTTTCACCAACGGAATGCAAACTGATAATGGAAGCCCTAATACAGAACTACACAGTGCTGTTGGGCTGAAGCCATCAACATCTGCAGGAGAGGACCACCCTGTGGGATGACTTTGTCCACAGGGAAAATGAGGTGGGCCTGCATGCAAGTACATATGAGCAGGTGTAGCATCATGCCACCAACCTCATACACCATGTCTGATAAAGGGCTGCTGCCATTGCCAGGGACCCCACAACCGCAGGTGGGGGCCCAGCTATGCAGACCCACTGACACCAAATGAGGAAATCCTTGCCAAGCTTGGGCCACCCATCACAGTACAATACCAGGCTACAAAGCCCTACTTACTGGAGGTGGGTGGCACCCACACAATGGACAAGGAGTGTGCAGGTAAGGCCCCAGTGGGGATTAGTAGACTACTGTATGAGACATACTTGTATCTGTACAGTATCTACATGCATGTGTCAGGTCAGATTGCAGTTGTGGATGGGGATTTCTAATGCACAGAAGGGCAAATCTATGGTGAAGGACAGCAAATTGTGCAGTACTGGGTGTTGTACTATAAATGTGCAGACATGCAGCACCAATCCTTTACCAAGGGCATATGTGAATATTCTGACAATACCTCTCTCCCACAACTACATAGGTCACTCTGGCCTGCATATGGGACAGTAGCCTGAATCTGGTGAGTATGGAATTGTTCAGTTGTGCTTTGGCAATACACCAGACATGTGGAGGACATGCAAGTTAACATGCACACAACTATGACTAATAACCATATTGTTTTATGTGCGTGTTCACTTGTGGTGGGGTTAATTGTGTACATCACAGTGGTCACTACAGGGACCTATCTGAAGAGAATGTAAGATTCCTGTAGCATACCTCACAACCTGTCAGTGCAAGACATCTGGACAGATACCAGCAACATGTGTTGGACAAACTGACTAAGGTAGGGACATGTGTGAAACACTATTGCTATACAGTGAATATAAAATGTATACACACACCTGTTAAGATGCCATTTGTTTCTGATATATACTGATTGAGATCACAATATGTCAGTCTACACCTTTCCCAACCTTTAATGTGACCCATGACATGAACAATTCACTTGTAAAACCACTCATCTGTACTCATGCATTGCACCTACAAGCCTGGACAAGTGTGAGGGTAGCAGACATTGTATCAGTATGCTGTTTCAGTCAGGTATGATACCTGATGCTGCCATATGTGTCAGTACACTCACTGTGGCCTATTTGGCAACAATATCACATACATGGGCATTAAGACAGACAGAGCACTAATAGATTCCAAACATCTGTACAGAGGAATGGTATGGCCTGTACAATGGTTTCACATGCTGCATGTGAGGCAGATGCCATTACCACACTAAATAAAGTAATGGCATCAGGAGGTGGTCACCTACCATGTATGGTACACACATGAAAATGGTATCAGCCACACAAGATATGATCCTCACACACTCACACACACAGACACACACAAACAGACACACACACACACACACCAGTATTGAGATTAGAGTTCCTACCTATTTCTGCCTACTATAGTGTTACACTGTTATGAGATGCACCACAGAGCTTATACAATCTAACCTCATCCAAAGGTACTTGTAAGGTGAATGACATCAACAGGACTACTAAATTAGGATGAGTATGGTGGTACACAACTCAAAATGGTATAACCTTCACAGTACATGATTCTTACACAAACAGTTGCCAGCATTGAGATTAGAACTCCTGACTATCTAGTTATTTGTATTATGGCATTACACAGTTAGCAGATGCACCATGAAGCTTACACAATTTCAGCATATACAAAGGTACTTCTAAGGTGAATGACAAAATAGCAGCACTAGTAAAGTAGGGTGGGGAAGTGTAAAGGGTGGTACACAAATCAAATGGTATAAGCCACACAGTATCTATTTCTCACTCACACACTTGCCGGTATTGAGATTAGAACTCCTGGCTATTTAGTTAATTGTAGTATGGTATTACACAGTTAGTGGACATGCCACAAAGCTTACTCAATTTCACCTTGTTCAAAGGCACTTCTAAGGTGAATGACATCAACAGGACTACTAAATTAGGATGAGTATGGTGGTAAACAAATCAAAATGGTATAACTACACAGTATATGATTGTCATACACACAGTTGCCAGCATTTGGATTAGAACTGCTGGCTATCTAGTTATGTCTACTATAGTGTTACACAGTTATTAGATGCACCACAGAGCTTATACAAGTTCAGCGAGCCCAAAGGTACTTCTATGGTGAATGGTATCAATAGGGCTACCAAGGAGAAGTGTAAAGGGTGGTACACAAGTCAAAAATGGTATAACTCATATAGTACATGATTCCATCACATACACACACACACACACACACACACACACACACACACACACACACATACAGTATTGAGATGAGAACCCCTGCCTATCCAGTTATTTGTACTACAGTGTTACGCAGTTACTGCACATGCTACAGAGCTTAATGGATTTAAAACTGGCCAAAGGTGCTGATAACTGCACAGCTGAGGTAAAGTATTACAAGTGACAGGAAGTCTGCTTTCAGTTTCTCCCTTACATCTTTCTAGTTCTTTCTGTCTTGTACTTCAAATAACATTATAGCTTTGCACTTCAACAGGTTATTGTATAAGTGCAGTTTTCTGTGCTTTCACACATTAACCCTGTGTATTTGTCCATTCTGAGGCACTGCTGTAACTGCCTCATGTACACAGACAACCCTCTCCTCTAAACTCCAAACACTCAGACCAGTGAGAGTTATCCCTATATCACCAAATGTGGAAATATGCACTCTCCAGCAAATGCTGGACTAGTTGGTCAGAAGTATAAGATCAACACTTGCATCACACCATGTGGCACACATAGCTTGCCACAACACCCCCTATGACAGCCCTGACATACACTGAAAAGCCACACACCCACCTTCACAGAAGCACTCAATGGACATTTACACAAACAGCACAGACCAGCAAGAGAGACACCATAACATAACACATGCCAAAGGACACATATGTTACCTACACAGTGTGCCCCTCAACCTAGGATCCTAAGGCTAACCACCTTGCACAATACAATGAACATGGGTGACTCAGTACTGTGGCCCACAGATGTCCCACTCACTAAGTTGATTATGGAGGAGGTAACAGTCAACTATCACATGCCAGCATCCAACACATGACACACCCAGTCAGGCCACTCTACAACAACTACAAATACCACTCTGTCATCATCCATGTGGGTATGAATGACCTGAGACACACCTCCCTGGACTACATGACAAGAAACATGGTTGAACTCTCGGATTATGTGGTCCAGGCAGGTGTGACAGTAGTCCTGAGCAGTATACTGCCATCACCCAGAATAATGCTGCAGTACTATCAACAGATAATTGACTGCAGCACTGGCTTAAGTGTTGTGTGTCATTCTCAGGGGATCCAGAATCCCTATGCTTGGGATAACATGATTGACAGATCTCAATGCCTTGCCAGAAATGTCCTAAATTTGTCAGCCCTGGGTACAGGGTAAGTGTCTTGTCACCCCTATATTGCCTTATTAGGCAGTGTTCCAAATCAAATTACCACCATAACAGCTAGACATTTATGCAATCTGAGGGTCATGCTGCTCAACAGTAGACATCTAACTGTCAAGATGCAGTCACTCGAAGCACTCCTCAGAGTACAGGATATTGACATGTGTGCTGTAATGGAGAGGTGGTTCACAGAAGCAGACAGCAGCCCTACACTAACAGGCTAGGATGTATTCCACAGCTGCCAACTCCCAAACATGGACCACACCTCCACAGGTAGCGTTGTCTCCATATTCATAAAGGATATGCACACCTCCAGACTAGTATACCAGCATAATGCATCCGAGATACTTCCAGTACAACTGACTTTGGGTAACTGTGCAATCCACACCATAGCCTGCTATTGGTCCCTATCTATGTCCCTAGACTGTCAATACATATTTCTCAACACCCTGGCATCTATGAAGGTCCAACCAACACTGACATAGTAGGAAACTTCAACTACCCCTCCGCCACCTGGGGAAAGTAGTCAAGCACCAGTACACTGGCCTAATACTTTCTGAAATTCATCACTTCCAATGCCCTGGACCAGCTCATACTGATCCCCAGTAGAGGATGCAACAACCTTGACCTGTGTTGATTACTTACATATGGGACTGTTGCTCAAACACAGTTGTCAATCCCTACCTTGTCAGATCCAAACATGATGCAATCAACATGGAGCTCAACATCTTACCCAAACCCCCCACAAAAGTAACCACCTTGCAAAACATCTTCAAAGCTGGCTTTGCAGTCATAAAAACAGGGGTGGATGACTTCTCTGCACCCACGCCAATGGGAAATAGCTGCATGACTGTTGTATCATACACATATGCACTGTACAAACATGTACATGGATGCATGGTACTAGCCATAGCCAAATGAACCCAGTCACTGTCCTTCATACTCTGGAAGTCAGTGTGATGGTCCCCTGCTATTACTGCAGTGTACAACAGAAGGAGGAAACTGTTGCAGAAAACGGTGGTGTCCCAAGACTAGTGACCCCCCTTATTAGCCTCAAACACAACTTGGGATCCCTCATGGAATCACCTACAGAGAGCTATGAAGGCAGAATTGCAGCAGACACTGATGACAATCACAAAAGCCTTTGATAGTTATATCAACAACGTCCACAGCAATAACCACCAGTGCTGTGAGTTATTGCACATTGCTAATTCCTATCCTGAGATGACCCCTCTCTCCCCCCAAGGGCACAATCACAATGGCAGATGAATGCCAAGCACCCAGCATTACTGCAGCCAGTTTAGACCTGCATTGCTCACAGGCAAGAATACAGCTTCCATGAGACCCCAACATATCTGTGGCTGTATTCTGCATGACATACAAAGAGACCTGGCACCACATCTGTGTGCCCTGGCCAGTCACAGCCTCCCCTCAGGCTTTGTCCCTCCAAAATGGCACACTGCTACAGTTATCCCTCTCCATAAAGGGGTAGCATCTACAGACCCTTGTGATTATTGGGCCCTTAGCCTGACAAGTTTATTATGTATGGGTATGGACCACATCATCAGGGACCTGATTTACTAAAATATGGATGATCTCCTAACTCTGGACCCCACACAGTTTGGCTTTCTGAATGGCAGATCATGCCTGGTCAACCTGGTTGACATCTTTGAGTGAGTCACCAGGGCTTTGTATGACAGTAAGGCACTGCATACAGCCTAACTCCATCTGGCCAAAGCTTCTGACACCATTCCTCAGTCAGGAATTATTGATAACCCAACAAACTAGGCATCAACCCCTATATCGGTGGGTGGTTTGCAAATTGGTTCACAGAACACACAGTGTGACAGTGGCAAACTCCATGTCAGACTGGCAAGCAGTCATGAGTGGAGTCCCACAGAGATCAGTACTGGATAGTGTCCTATCCAACATCTAATTCTCAGGAGTCTAGCCCAACACAGATGAATTCTGGCTGACCAACTTTACAGAGGACTGCAAGCTGGGAGCTATCATGAACTCCTCAAGTGCTGCAGATGTCCTACAGAAAGGCCTCACTGAGACCAATAAGTGGTGTGGAAACCATGGCCAGAAGCTTAACACCACAAAATGCATCATCATCCCATTTGTTAAAACACTCAGTTCCCAGTAAGTACCACATCAATGGGAGTCCAATGAACACTGTAGGCATTATAAGAGACATGGGGACAGAGGTTGACAGCAACTTCTCCTTCAAGCACAACATTGCCACTGTGGTCAGGAAGTCATGCTATATAGCATATTGCATTACCAAGGGTTTTGCATCCAGGAAGACAGTGGTAATGACCTCTGTCTACTATTCCCTCATTAGACCACTCCTCAAGTATTATGGCCCATTTGCCATGTACCTCACTAGACACGTGCTACAGCTGGAAAGGCCACAGAAGCACCTCACAAAGGGGTTCCTAGGCATTAAACGCACATCCTACACAGACACTCAAAGACCCAAGCTATTCTCTGTGTCATACCACATAATTAGCAGCTATCTGTGCTTGACTTACAAAGCCATGTCTGACCTAACTGTTTCAGAAATGCTACATATAAATCCATCCACACCACACACTGCAGAGACCTCTACCCCAGTACCACAATCACCACAACATGCTGATGGGACAGGTCCCTCACCAATTGACTGCACAAGCCCTGGAATACACTTCCCATACAAGTCATGCAGAGCACCTAGCTGACCCTGTTCCAGAGAAATCTTGATGAGTGGATGGGTAATAGACAGTTCAACCTAAGTATCACTGCAGTGGCTATACTTGATACAGGCACTGGGAAGTAACATCTGGTGGCATGGCCCTCCTATGGGATAGGCTTGTAGAGGCTCCAGGGCCATTAGCCTACTACACACTTTTGGACCTATAAAGGGACTGACATCAGTAGGACTGATGAAGTAGTGCAGTGGCTGTTTAACTTATCAAAATACTTCATCCTACAAACAGACACATGTACCTACACTTACCAGATGCGAGAGTAGAACCCCTGCCTAACTAGTTATTTATACCATAGTGTTACATAGCTGCCACACATGCTACAGAGCTTTCTGGGCAAACTGCTGGCCAAAGGAACTAATATGGGGTATGATATCAGCAGGACTGATAAAATAGGGCAGCAGGGGTTAAAGCTATCAAATTACTTTGTCTTACAAACATACACACTTACCAGATGTGAGAATAGAACCTTACCTAAGTAGTTATTTGTATCATAGTGGTTAGGCAGTTATTGCATGCGCTACAGAGCTTATTGGCGTGAGAGTTGGCAAAAGGTGCTGATGTTGGGAATTACATCAGCAGCACTGACAAAGTAGGGCAGTGGGTGGGAAACATATCAAAATACTTCTGCTTACAAAACTACATACCCCCATACACATTTGCCGTATGCAAGAGTGGAACCCCTGCCAAACTAGTCATTTGTACTATAGCATTAAGCATTTATCACACACACTACTAAGCTTATAGGGATAACAGCTGGCCAAAGTTGCTGATAAGGGACTGATATCATCTGGACTGATAAGGTAGGACAGTGTGAAGTGTTGTGGGTGGGAATGGCATAAAACTGTTTCACCTATAAACAAACAAGCACACAACTCCCTCAGTCATGTACACACAACTGTCACACTTTCTAGGACTGAGAATAGAACTCCTACCTAACTAGTTATTTGTACTATAATGTTATGCAGTTATTGCACGCACCACAGAGGATATAGGGGTGGGTCTAACCAAAGTGACTTCTATGGTGACAGACATCTTCAGGACTGCTAAGGTGGGGCAATGGAAAGTGCACTGGGTGGGGAAGGTCTGTTCATTCCTAGATCCTACTGACACTTTTCTATGTGTATGAGCATGCTCAGTGAGTCCTTCTATAGTACATGTGCGACTCCATTCCAGGGAGTGTTGTACTCCAGTCCAGTTTGTTTTGTGCTACAGTGCTACAGCCATACCTCTCAACCTGTTGGTGCAGGTTATCTGGAGATAGCCTATCAGAATGTGGGGACAATGGGCCATACAGTGATTGTGACAATTTCTCTCAGTAATGTATGGGTTGCTAGGGTTACAGGTCTTGTTTTGGCAGACTTCTGTCATATGTGCTATTTGATACTGTCATGTATTGTTTCAGTACCTCGTGACATACCTCCTTAGATCATCACAGTGATGTACCAGAGGAATACAGGAGGGATGATGCACACACCAGGTTTATGAGCCAAATGCTATAACTTCTTGCACAATCCAGCCTGTTAAGGGGTGTTCCTACAAGCAATTGACTGCTGGTGCTGTGGAAATGGTCCAGCACCTTGGTGACCTATTACAATGGTGGAATTATATTCTGGCCTGGTCTGATTTCCAATACACAGTTAGGTAATATAAGTCAGACAGGATCAGGATGATAGGCAGAGTCCAGAAAGATTTGTAGGGGATAAAATATGTGGGGTGTGTGTGTTCTTGGCAGATATGTTTGCCTATAGCTACCACTACTTTGCACTGGGCTCTCCTCAATGGTTGACTGCACTTAGAGGGTCTTGTGTGCGTCAGACTGTTTGACCAGCTTGGGGGTGTGTGTTTGTCACAAATATATGTATGGCCCACCTCATTTTGCTTGGATGATCACATGTTGGGATCAGGATGTTGAACATGGATGAGTGATCAGGGAGAGGTGGGTTGCTCCCCATGGCTTTGGCCCAGGGTTCTGGGGTGCAGACATGTCACCATCTTCCAGGGTTAGGCCTGCCTGCAGTGAGTTCATTCCCATGTTTAAACTCCAAGCCCTCCCTGTCAACTATACAGAGTATCACAGAATGTCCCCATCCATGACTCATATATGTTGTTGGTTACCCGAACAAGTGTGGTTTCCCAGCAAAAGTGTTTTGCAAGTCACTCAGGGTTGAAGTCAGATATTACTGACAGTTGGCATTGCAGTTTCAGACTTCATACCAATCAGACAGTTCATGCTAATACAAAACATTCCATCAACTTTATAAAATTATTAGAGCAGTATTTCACCAGTGTCCTTCTATCTGGACCTTCATCACCCCATTATTCATGGCTTTGTCCAGATTTCTGACTCACTGAGGCTGGCAGGTTTGCTCCTAGCAGTTATCAGCATCGCCTTTCTTTGCATTTTGTGGACTGTGTTATGTTGGTGTATTGGACAACATGACACTCCCTAAAGGGCACTGTGGGTGAGACATAGGCATTTACCAGAGGCCTGTAGGCCAGATGTGACAGATGCAGGCCATCTGTGGCAGGGCAGTGCATTCTGATGATCATATGTTCCCAGGCTGCCATCAGGAGACACCCCTGGGATGGCACCAGTAAGTTGATTGTGGGTGTTACTGACAACTGCTTTCTGTTACTATTGTGCCATCACACTGGGTGACAGCTGGATGCTGCTTAAGGCAAGGAACATTACTGCATTTCTATGGGACTACGGGGGGTGACACAACTGTACATGATACACATCTGCACAGACTGTGCTGATATTTGATTAACATTTGGTCCTATTTAGCATAGTAGTGTGCCCTATCTTTGAGACTACAGGCATAACAGTATCAACCATAGGTCTGATTGTTCTGGCATAGACATTTGTAGTTTCAGACTTTTTAACTTTCAAAGCCATACTGCCACTGCCAGACCTGCTGTGATATCACTGTGTAAAAGTCTGTGGGTGGGGTTTTCATGGATGTCACCATGTGGGGGCCATAGCCAGGCATTTCTGTATGGTTTTGTACAGCTTATCTGCTGTGTGGGGTTGGTGGTGGGTATGGGACCTCCACTTTGACATCCATGTATGTGATATATGGCCCCTACCCCAGTTATTTGACTCACCACATATACAGCAGTGGTATTTGTCAACTAGGGTGGTACTGCATGGTGTGGGTAGGGAAGTATTGGGGATACACTGCCTGCTGTCCCACAGTGCTGTTAGTTGTCTGCTGCTATCCCAGTTAGCCACCCCATTCCCTTACAAGCTTGATCAATACCATTAGTTTATTTTGTTACAGAGACTGGCTTACCTTGTGCCTGCAGCTGTTGTGAGGTTGGTGCTTGAGAGCTGACTATGTCAGATGCACACAATAGACGGCCTATACATGGTCAGGTGTAGGTGGTGGCATGTTTGGCATCCATTTTAATGTGTGTGCGAGTCAGAGAGACAGAGAGAAAGAGAGAGAGAGAGATAGAGATCATTCCCTGGGGCCCTACAGTGTCAGTGTATGTGCTATACGTTGCCTCTTTGCCAAGGCTAGGGCATACTGGGCATGCCTCCATCTGCTACAGGGGCAGGCTCAGGATGTTCCTCCTCCGAGTCACTCTGTGCCTGTGGAGGCCTTAGCAATGGTGGTGGGGTGGGTTTGGCCCTTCCCATTTTGTTCCTGCTGCAGCTGTTTTCGCAGTATCATAATGTGTAGCATGGCACATACTATGAACATGTGTGCACATGTGGCTGCTGAGTACTGCACGGCTCCACCGGATATGTCAAGGCAGTGGAACAGTGACTTGAGCATCCCAAACACATGCTCTATAATGATCCTGGTTTGTGCGTGTGCCTCATTATGGCTTTCTTGTCTGAGTGTGTGTGTATTTCTCATGGGTTATCAGCCACGGCTCCAGTGCATAGCCAGAATCCCCCACCAGCTGGCCATATGTGATGTCCCCACTGGCAAACATCCGGTACAGCTGTGATGAATGCCAGATGTGGGAGTCGTGATAGCTTCCAGGGCTGCCAGCACACATGTTCATTATAATGCCCTGGGCATCACACATGACCTGGCAGTTGATGGAGGGGAAGCCCTTGCTGTTTATGCATACCCTACCCCGTTAACCAGGTGGTGCTTTGATGTGGATGTGCGCACAGTCTATGGCACCCAGTACCTCTGGGTATTCTGCTACACGGTGGAAGAGATGCATATTGCTGGTCCTCTCCTCACGGGTGCCAGGGAAGTGAATGTGCTCAGTGGCATGTGGTCATATGGCATCCAGGAACTGGTAGAGTATCCTGGATGGAGATGCCTGTGAGACCCCCATGATATGCCCAGTTGGTCTTTGGAAAGTACCTGTAGCTAGTGTTCTTAAGGCTACACATACCTTGGTATCCACTGGGATGGGTTGCCCTCTGGTTGGTTCTGGCTCTGAGGCGTGTCTGGCACAGCTCAACCAGTTGCTGACATATGTCCCTGTCCACCCTGTAGCACTCTACTATTTCCAGATCATGTAGCTCCTGGTAGGTTACCCTGGGTCTGAGCACTCTTCTCCTCCTCCTCAGTCTGAGTTGGTTGTCAGCATTTTCCTCCTCACCACCCTCAGTCTCTAGTACATGCTGATAGATCAGAGCAACATCAGCCCCTAACATGTTTTGTTAGATTTGTCAGTTTAAAATTCCCCTGGATGTGTACACCAGTGGTGTAGAGTTTGTGGGAAAAAACAGACTGAAAGGTGTTTGCATAGTTTATAGTAGTGTGCTGGGCTGCAGCCTGTGTAATTGGCTGATTCTGATACATTCCACCTGCCAGCTATGCTTGTTCTCCTTGATCACCTTCCTTCTGTAGTTTCCCTTTCCTATTTCCTCCCCGTTTAAGCCCTGATGCACACCGCACATTCCTGGTCCTCAAAAGTTCTGCTATCCCTGTGGGGTTTTTTTTGGTGTTTTAGGCCCTGTGCACACTGCACACACCCGTTTAGCTAAATTAAATAGTTTTCAACAGAACTGGCCCTTCCTAGACGCAAACATGCTCTGCATTTCATGGAATAGGGAAATACAGCCTTGGACACACCCCCTGCCTTAGCTGTGCTTAGCAAAGGGAAATGACGGGCCACAGAGCTCCAATGTGCTTTCAGAAATCATGACACGCCCCCTTTTCATGTTAGCTGCTCCTCCTGTCTACACCATGGAGCACCTACACAGTTAGGTGCAGTCTGACACTTAGAAGAAATTTGTGATTCAGTATAAATCCCATTAGCATTCCCAACTGCCTTACTCCTGAGTTACCACACTTACACTGAACCTGTCTCTTTAGCATCCACTATTCCCTGGTATTGTTTTCATTCTGCATGCCATTGACTATTATATCAAAATGCAAATTTCTCTCAAACTTGATTTTTTTCCTTTTTTTTTTTTTTGTATTTTTGGCATACTCCCATTTGTGCGGCACTGCCCTATGCTTAAATGTCCGAGACCGGCAAAAAAAAAAAGTTTTATTTTACAAAAACTAAACTATTTTTCATAAAAATGGCCATATATTTGGCCATTGGAATGCCTAATTAAAGGTCTACATGCTTTCTTTGAAGATGTCATGCCTCCATTTTCTATTTTGCAGAAATGTATTTGGCTAGTAGTCAAATACATTTTTGCACCCTACACTGTTCCTGCAAGGAAACCTGCCTACTTCTTGAATTGCTAATTCAGGTCATTTGCATGGTTTTCACCAGCAAATGAGCTGATTAGCATACTGCAGGGCTTTCCGTGCAGGAACAGTGTAGGCAGGCTCGTGCACATCAAAACAGCATGTTCTGCAGGAACAGTGTAGGCAGGCTCGTGCACATCAAAACAGCATGTTCCTGGATCGCTCAGCGGCCATATTCTGCGCAGGAGCACCTACACTGCTCCTGCATGGAAATTTCAGCTTTGTGAATACCAGGGATAGTCTTAAGGTTACAACCAGGTGCAGCCATGTAAATAGATGGAATGTTGCTTCAGAGCTACTTTACTGTCAAAACGTTCACAACTTGGCGTCACTGACATTAAACGTACACAAGCTCAAATATAGTAAACAATGCAAAAATAAACAAATAAGCATTTTAGTTTCTTCCCCCTGTCTTACCTGCTTTTCCCTCAAATGCCATTATACCCTTTGTTCCTTGGACTATTTGTGTGACCTCTCACAAAGTAATGAAACAAAATTCTCATTCCAAAAAAATAACAAGTCATGACATGGCACCTGAAAAACAGACTCTGAATGTATTTTCTGTAATACTAAGAAAACGTAAAGCTTTTCAGCTTCGGTTATTTTTCCACATATGTTAAGTGAGGAAAGCATGTAACAAAGCTGTCCCTGCCTCACGCTGGACCAGGTCGTGAGTCAAGTGAAAGTAAACTGTAAGTGTACATTACAGTAGCTGGCTGGAATAAAAAATCTAGCACTTAATTTAGTTTCACTAAGATTTATACTAATAAATGTTTAAGTTGATGTCACTGAACATTTGAGTTGTTTGGGTAGCAGTAGAAAATTTCCAATTTTAAGTGGCATGGAAACTGTCCCCTTTATGGTACATAAAGGAAATTACTCCATGTAAGGGTGTAATATAAAAGTAAAAAAATGTGGAAAACTATTTCTTTTATTTTATTTATTACTGCAAAACAAAAGAACACAAAAGCATGCAAAAACAATAAGAGAAGAATAACAGGAACACAGTGTTAACAGAAGTAATGGAATTACATAATAACAATAACCCATGGCAGGGTAGTGCTGTGGAGTAGAGAGATAAAGCCCTTACTAAGCAAGCAGGGTTTGATTAGCAAAGTGGACAACTGAGGCACTGGCAAGGAGGGATTGGCATGCCCCTCCCGTAGGGGAAGGACCTTCCTGAAGGGTTTCATGATTTATACAGGGAAGCAGCCCTTGGACAGAATAGACAAATGCATGTGAGTGGGAGGAGGGTAAGTCATTAAATAAAAAAAAATAACCCTGCCCCCCACAACAGCAGTTATCAGTATTACCCCCAGGATGCCCTTAATATCCATAATGGCCATAGTCTTGGATTGGTGACATTTTGTGGATGGGAGGAGGAGCTGGTTGAACCTATGGCTATGTGAAATCTAATCCTTGTTTAACTATGGTTGGCTTTTTTTGTTACTTGGACTTCACTCTTGTGACCTAACCATGCCAATCATGGGTAAAACAAAAATTGCCCTTCTATAGCTGACTGCTATATAAACAGCAGTTATATTATACATCATATAGACCATGGGTCATTTGTGCTGCACAGAACCTGTAACTGAAAAGCATGTTGACTGCTAGCTTTCACTCTGGTCATATGATTTCTTAGAGAAAGATATTTTGCATTATGGAATGTAAAATGCTGAGGTTCCTATAACGCAGGTGGTTCAGTTTAGCATTGTAATGCACTAGATTCCTGGGATAAAGCCCACAGGCTTGAAAATGCAGTAATATAAATGATATGGTTTAAAAATCTTAAGCTCAAAAATGCACGTTCAAAAAACATAAGTCTGAGAAAACATTTACCAACAGAACAGTGTTTCAAAATTATTCAGTACACATAATCTTAACACAAAAGCTGTCCCATACTGCAGCATTGACTACAATCACAACTCTGATATTAAAGCAGATGTCCAATCACCAATACTGATATGAAAAAAGGCCCAGCTCTAAATAAATTTAATGTTACTGATTAATTGAAATGTATTCAGTCCCATTGAACCAATTAGCACCTTACATAATATAACACACATACACACACACATACACACACACACACACACACACACACACACACACACACACACACACACACACACACACACACACACACACACACACACGAGCAGTCCTTCATTAACATTTATGAAACTAACATTTGATCTAAGGAATTCAAAGAAATGCCTTTTAAAGTAGTGCTGCTCAAAAATGGTGTATGACAACTGTATTAACACATTACCTGTAATTTATAGAATGGGCGACCTGTAGATTGCCACTCTGATTTGAGAACAAATGTATAGGTAATACCTGCTGAAAAATTACTCTGTCTCTTCATGGCAGCATATTAAGCTGCCATGGAGCAAGGACTGAAAGAAAGGCAATGGTTGCTATTCTTTTACGCGTGCTAAGCAGCACTTCTGCTGTTCAGAGAGTGTAAAATTGAAAAAAAAAAACAGAAAACTGTGTGTGTGTGTGTGTGTGTGTGTGTGTGTGTGTGTGTGTGTGTGTGTGTGTGTGTGTGTGTGTGTGTGTGTGTGTGTGTGTGTGTGTGTGTGTGTGTGTGTGTGTGTGTGTATGTGTGTGTATGTGTGTGTTTGTGTGTGTGTGTATGTGAGATTATGCTTGCATGAAAGTGAGAGAGAGAAACCGATTAAGCCATTATTTTACTCTTGCTAAATAGTGGCTTTACTGTTTAGCAAGTGAAAAATTGAAAGAAACGTTAAGTATGTGTATGTTTGTGTTTATGTTTCTGTCTGCGCATGCATGCTTGTGTACATGAAAGCACATTTTCATGTGTGTGTGTGTGTGTGTGTGTGTGTGTGTGTGTGTGTGTGTGAGAGACAGAGAGAGGTCGATCAGTGAAAGCAGTAGGTATCCACGCATTTTCCGAATAGAAAAAAGTCTGCAACTGAAATGTATGTCATCATTTAATAACTTCAATCCCCAATGACTCGCAACAAACCAGAAATTTTAGGAGTAAGGGACAAAAAATGAAGTAAATGTTTGGATATTTTTAGAAAATGTTTAATTTTGGAGGTAAATACTTTTTCCAGCACACTTTACATATACTAGAGTAAGTTTGAAACATTAGGAAAAATTTATATATAAAAAATAATATAGAAATAAAAAGTAAGTAGTGCAACACATCAGCACATCCATTTTACAGATAGCCAATTCTCTAAACACAATGATGCCATCCAGTGTGTGTGACTGTTTAAATAACATCCTTCCGGGGGTGATTACAAAACATACCATTCAACTGCCCAGTGTTCTGCACACTGACCATATGTGTGCCTCATATCTGTAGTCATTTACCCATAGAGTTGTGTTAGGTCTGTCAATCCTTGCCAAATCTGTGAAGACTGACATTACAACATCCCCCTTCATTGTCCTCTGCCTTTTCCCATTCGGGATTGCCACAGTAGATCATCTGTTGCCATTTCTGTCTTTCCTCTGAATCTTGCTCTCTCTCACACCAACCACCTCCATGTCCTCTCTCACCACATCCAGAAACCTTAACTGAGGCTTTCCTCTCTGCCTTTTACCTGGCAGCTACATCCTTACCATCATTTTCCCAGTATTCTCAGTACCCCTCCTCAGCACTTGTCCAAACTGATGTAATGCTGCCTCTCCAACTTTGTCTCATATCCGTCGAATATGGCCTCTGCCTATCATATACACATTGCTAAACTTGTGCACCCATGTCACACCCAGTGCAAATTATATCATATGTAACTCTGCTATGTGCAGCTCTGACTCCTGCCTTTTTGTCAATGCCACTGTCTTCAACCCATATAACATAGGTGGTCTCACTACCCTCTTGTAGACCTTACATATCACTTTTACTGGTACTCGTCTGTCACAAATCACTCCTGACACTCTTCTCCACCCTCTTCATCCTGCCTGTACTCTCTTCTTCACCTGTCCTCCATAGTCATCATTACTCTGATATGTTGATCCCAGTCATTTGAACACATCCACCTTTGCCAACTGTACTCCATGCATCCTCAACATTCTGCTATCCTCCCTCTCATTCATACACAGATATTATGTCCTAGTGCTGCTGACCTTTATTCCTCTCCTCTCTAGATCATATGTCTACCTCTCCAGGGTTTTCAAAAGCTATTCCCTACTCTCAATACACATCACAATGTCATCTGCAAACAACATAGTCAACGGGGACTCCCGTATGATTTTGTCAGTCAACCTGTCCATCACCATTGCAAATCAGAAAAAGCTCACAGCTGATCCCTGATGTCATCCCACCTCCACCTTAAATACATCCATCAATCCCAATGCAGACCTCAATGCTGACACACCATCCTTGTACATATCCTGTACCACTCTTACATATATCTCTTCCACTCATGACTTCATCATGCATTACCACAACTTCTGTCTAGGCATCCTGTCATATGCTTTCTGTAAGTCCAGAAAGACACAGAGAAACTCCTAACCTTCTCTGTATTCCACCAGTAACAGTCTTAGAACAAACATCACATCGGTAGTGCCCTTTTCACACATGAAACCACACTGCTGACCAGTAGTCCTCACCTCACTGCATAACCTAGCTTCCACTATTCTTACCCATAACTTTATGCTGTGACTGGTCAATGTTATCCCTCTGTAGTTATCACAGCTCTGCACATCAACCTCATTCTTAACACCATACCCAAGCACTTTCTCTCCACTCCTCATGCAACCTCACACTTCCCAAGATATCAGTAAACACTCTGACTAACACACCACTGCAATTTCCCCTAAACAACTCTATGCTTCCACAGGTATGTAATGTGGACCAACAGGCTTGCCAGTATTCATCCTCTTCATAGCTATCCTTACATCATCTTTGCTAAGCCATTGCACTTCCTGATTCACCATACCCACATCATCTAACCTTCTCTGTCTCATTTTCTTCATTCATCAGCCTCTCAAAGTACACTGTCCATGTGCTCAACACACTCTCCTCCTTGTGAGTACATATACCTCATCATCCTTTATCACCCTTATCTGCTGCACATCTTTCCTAGCTCATTGCATCTGTCTAGCCAATCGGTACAATTCCTTTCATCCCTCCGCAGTGACCAACCTGTCATAGAACTCTTCATATGCTCATCCTCAGCCTTTGCCTCCTCTCTCTTTGCCATGCACATCATCTCCTCATACTCCTGCCTACTTTTTTCATCTCTCTAACAACCCACTCCTTCTTCCCCAACTTCTGCCTCTGTATACTGTCTAGTACTTCCTCAATCCACCAACAGGTGTCCTTGTATTGCTTCTTCCATCCACGTCACCCCAAGCACCCTTCTAGTTGTCTCCCTTACCAACTCTGCTGTACTTAACCAGATATTTGTTAGATTGTCACTTCCACCCAGTGCCTATCTCAACTCTTCCCTGAACTCCACCTCACAATCACCTTTTACCAATTCACACCATTTTATCCTTGGTGCTGCTCCCACACTCCACTTCTCGATCAGCGACATCATCTTACATACCAACATTGTTTGGTGCCTAAATACACTTTCCCCTGTCACCACTTTACAGTCTCCAATCTCCTTCAAACTGGCCATCCTACATTGGATATATTCCACCTGTGTGCATCTTACTCCACACTTGTATGTCACCCTATGCTCCTCCTATGTGTTACAGTACGTATTCTCCACAGCCATGTCCATCCTGTTTGTGAAATCCATTACCATCTCACCATCTCCATTCCTTTTAACACCATACATACTCATCTAATCCCCATCCCCGCTGTTCCCTTCACCAACATGCTCACTGACATCTGCTGCAATGACTAGTATGTCACCCTTGAGTACAGTCATCACCACATCATCCAACTGACGTCACATTTCTCTTTCTCATCCATCGTACAAACAACTTGCATATCATATGCACTAACAACAGTCATCATTACACCATCAGCTTACAGCTTCAGAAACACCACTATCAGACACTTATGTCATCCTCCAAAAACACTCATGGCATACTGTTCCTTCAGAAGAAGCCCTACCTGCTTCCTCCTCCAGTCCACACCATGATAGCACAATTGTGACCTGCTTACCATACACCCAGCCATAATCCCCTTCCATGCGTCTGTTGCACACACACAATATATCAACCAATCCCCTGGCCATCATATCAGCTTGCCTGGCCCCTATACCAATCATACTGCCAAGATTAACAATTCCTACCCTCAATACCATCCTTCTAGCCTTTCCCCTCTCTTCCTGCCATATGACTGTTGGACATCCTCCAGGGGATGCCTGCCAGTGCAAAGGCTACTGTGCTGTTGAATGACTCAAGCATGTTACAGCAATATTGAGACACTGTCATTGATTTTGTCCATTGCACCCATGTATGCATGGCATCCTACATATGTCCTGCTGTGACAAGTTGAGAGGAATGACTGTACAGCAAGAGTGTGAATACAGTGTGCCATACTGACACAGAACAGACATGTATGTGAGGTATTACCTATGCACAGGTCAGTATGAAAACAGACATAGGATGCAAAATGTCAGTTAAAAATACTGTACATGTTGTACATGTGTATAATCTTAGTTACTGTGCACCCACAAAAGTGACATTTCCACAGCTACTGGTTGTTGCATTTCCCTGACACAGCCATGGTTAGTACAATAAGCATGATTATCATTACTAAATTGGAGAGGTATTCAAGTGTGTTATGACTCTGTGGCCATGACCACTACAAACAACTAAGTGAACACATACATGGCTGTATGGACTCAGCAATACCTTACTTGCCATACCTGCCTCCACCAAAATAGAGTAATCCCCTTTGCTGGACAGCTGCATTACACAAACCACAGACTCGGGTCACTATAGTGGCAGTACAAGGCAAAGTGGGGGCAGGAAACAAGTTGGCATCAAGTCAGCCATTGTCTGAACAAGCATATAAGATCACAGGTGGATTACTGTAAGAACAACTATGAGCAGAAATTGGAGACATCCACCAAGGACAATCACAAGGCCATCTTCCCATGGGTCTGCAATCTCAGAGGCAACAAACTAACCTAACCTATAATTGTGGCCAATCAGATCACATAGACATAAACAACATAGCTACAGACAACTTGCTGCAAATAGGGTTAGGGCAAACATCACCCTCTGGCTCAGCATCACTATAGGTGGATATGTACTGCACCCACACCCCTCCCCTCATCACCAGTGAGCAGGTACATATTTCCTACTGAAAGGCAACAGATGTAAGTATCCATGGGACATCATATCATCCCTGTCTACATCCCACATGAACTCAGGCATGTGCTCTCAGCTGCATTATACACTGTAGTCACACCAAGCTGCAGCACCATCCACAATTATCTGCGTAGAAGATGGCTAATGTCATCAATTTACATAGACCTGAATGAGGAATGATGGATTATGCAATCAACTTGCCCTCACTGCGGGCAATATGATTCATCAGGACCAGGAGTGCAATGCAAGCTGATAGTGTGCTGACAGATGACAGAGGTATGGTGTGGTTGTGAGTGGTGGCTACTGGTATGGTTGTGAGTGTTGGCTATTGGTATTCAAGGTAGATGTGCAGGTACTGGACATACTGTTGCCAAATGTATGGGGTCCTGTGATGTTTTTCCCTGTTAGTGTCTACCAGGTGCAATGTCATATCACCAGCGGGAAACCTTTTCACCAGCGGAATGCAAACTGATAATGGAAGACATAATACAGAACCACACAGTACTGTTGGGCTGAAGCCAACATCTGCAGGAGAGGACCACCCTGTGGGATGACTCTGTGAACAGGGTAAATGTGGTGGGCCTGCACGCACGTACATATGAGCAGGTGTGGCATCATGCCACCAACCTCATACACCATGCCTGGCAAAGGGCTGCTGCCATGGCCAGGGAACCCACAACTGCAAGTGGGGGCCCAGCTATGCAGCCCCACTGACACCAAATGAGGAGATCCTTGCAAAGCTTCGGCCACCCATCACAGTATAACACCAGGCTACAAAGCCCCACTTACTGCAGGTGAGTGGCACCCACACAATGGACAAGGAGTGTGCAGGCAAGGTCCCAGTGGGGATTAGTAGACTACTGTATGAGACATACTTGTATCTATACAGTATCTACATGCATGTGCCAGGTCAAATTGCAGTTGTGGATGGGGATTTCTAATGCACACAAGGGCAAATCTATGGTGAAGGACAGCAAATTGTGTAGTACTGGGTGTTGTACTGTAAATGTGCAGACATGCTGCACAAATCCGTTACAAAGGGCATATGTGAATCTGCTGACACTACCTCTCTCCCACAACTACATAGGTCACTCTGGTCTGCATATGGGACAGTAGCCTGAAGCTGGTGAGTATGGAATTGTTCAGTTGTGCTTTGGCAATACACCAGGCATGTGGAGGACATGCAAGTTACCATGCACACAACTATGACTAATAGCCATATTGCTTTATGTGCATGTTCACTTGTGGTGGGGTTAACTGTGTACATCACAGTGGTCACTACAGGGACCTATCTGAAGAGAATGTAAGATTCCTGTAGCATACCTCACAACCTGTCAGTGCAAGACATCTGGACAGACACCAGCAACATGTGTTGGACAAACTGACTAAGGTAGGGACATGTGTGAAACATTACTGCTATACAGTGGATATAAAATGAATACATGCACCTGTTAAGATGCCATTTGTTTCTGATATATACTGATAGAGATAACAATATGTCAGTCCACACCTTTCCCAACCTTTAATGTGACCCATGACATGAACAATTCTCTTGTAAAACCAAGCATCTGTACTCATGCATTGCACCTACAAACCTGGACAAGTGTGAGGGTAGCAGACATTGTATCAGTATGCTGTTTCAGTCAGGTATGATACCTGATGCTGCCATATGTGTCAGTACACACACTGTGGCCTATTTGGCAACAATATCACATACATGGGCATTGTTAAGACAGACAGAGCACCAATAGGTTACAAACATCTGGATGTTCCAGACCCATCTGTACAGAGGAATGATATAGCCTGTACAATGGTTTCACATGCTGCATGTGAGGCAGATGCCATTACCACACTATATAAAGTAACGGCATCAGGAGGTGGTCACGTACCATGTATGGTACACGCATGAAAATGGTATCTGCCACACAAGAAATGATCCACACACACACACACACACACACACACACACACACACACACACACACACACACACACACACACACACACACACACACACACACACACACACACACACACACACCAGTATTGAAATTAGAGCTCCTACCTATCTATTTATGTCTACCATAGTGTTACACTGTTATCAGATGCACCACAGAGCTTATACAATCTCACCTCATCCAAAGGTATTTGCAAGATGAATGACATCAACAGGACTACTAAATTAGAACGAGCATGGCGGTATAAAACTCAAAATGGTATATCCTTCACAGTACATGATTCTTACGCAAACAGTTGCCAGCATTGAGATTAGAACTCCTGCCTATCTAGTTATTTGTATTATGGCATTACATAGTTAGCAGATGTGCCATGATGCTTAGACAATTTCAGCTTGTCCAAAGGTACTTCTAAGGTGAATGACAAAACAACATCACTAGTAAAGTAGGGTGGGGGAAGTGTAAAGGGTGGTACACAAATCAAATTGTATAAGCCACACAGTATCTGATTCTCACACACACACACTTGCCGGTATTGAGATTAGAAATCCAGGCTATCTAGTTATTTGGAGTATGGTATTACGCAGTTAGCGGATGTGCCACAAAGCTTACACAATGTCACCTTGTCCAAAGGTACTTCTAAGGTGAATGATATCAACAGGACTACTAAATTAGGATGGGAATGGTGATACACAAATCAAAAATGGTATAACCACACATTATATGATTCTCCCATAGACACACACACACACACACACACACACACACACACACACACACACACACACACACACTCACACAGTTTCCAGCATTTGGATTAGAACTCCTGGATTACTAGTTATGTCTACTATAGTGTTCCACAGTTATTAGATGCACCACAAAGTTTATACAAGTTCAGCAAGTCCAAAGGTACTTCTGAGGTGAATGGCATCAACAGGACTACTAAATTGGAGTGAGGAGAAGTGTAAAGGGTGGTACACAAGTCAAAAATGGTATAACTCATACAGTCCATGATTCTCTCTCATACACACACATTTGCCAGTATTGAGATGATAACCCCTGTCTATCCAGTTATTTGT
>NC_056739.1:260775930-260808430 GCF_019279795.1 Protopterus annectens
AGTGTTATGCACATGAGCCTTAACTCTGTAGCTCTAAAATATCTCTTTAAGTCAGGTAAACCTAAACCAACTTGCTCTATTGGACAGATCAATTTATCCCACGTAACTGCTTCCTTCCCAGATAAATTCCTTCAGTTCTTTATTAATTATTGTCTACAACTTCTCTAAAACATTTTCACTGCTTGTATCTTACTATCTACATCCATAAATAAGAGTTTTTAGTTTCTCAATGTTGGTATTATCTTTTGTTTAGTCTCTTCCCTTATATACTTGGCTGATATAACAAGTATTTTTTAATCCATACTCTTAAATACTTCATCTGATATTGTCTCCATAAATATGGGTATTGCTGAATCAATTTCTGTGTGGATACATAATTTACAGCCATGGTTTTGTTTTATCTTCTTTAATTTTATATCTCCAAAAGACTTGAAACTGTCTCAAAATTTTTCACAACACACTGAGATATCCTTTTCTGGATTTATCAGGTACAAATTAATATCTTCTGCAAATAAAGCTAACACTTCTTGTTTATCATACCAATTATATCCTTGTATTTCTGAATACCCTATTTTCTTTTCCACTTGCTCTAAATATAACACAAATAAAGGGGAAAGAGTACACCTTTGCCTGGTTCCTCTGTTTAAACACAGCTTATCTGAGAGGAACCCTCCAACTTTAATTCTTGCCTCTGGTCCTTCATATATCCTTCTAATGAACCTAATTATTGTATCAGGTAAAGCAAATGCTTTCAGTGCCCTAAACTTAAAATCCCAGCTTACTTTGTCAAGTGCTTTTTTTTGTATCAAGTCCCATCAAAACAGAGGGATTTTCTTACAGTCTGCTTCTGTCTGGATTGTCCTTGATCTATTAATGCTGTCAAATGTTTGCCTGCCCTCCACAAAAATGCAAAAATACACATCTGTCAATTTTGGCAACACCTTTGCCATTAACTTAGCTAGTATGGACATAAACAGTTTATAATTGTGGTTTAGAATTGAAATGGGTGTATATGAAACTGGGTTTGAAGGGTCTTAGCCATCTTCAGGTAACACAGCCACCACAGCTTTCTTCCAAGATGTTGGTGCTGCCCCTGTTTTTAAAATAATGTTACTCAAATTCTCCAGGATCTTTCTCACTTACTTCCCTCCTAATTTCCAAACTCCCACAGGAATACCATCTGTTCCTGGACTCTTTCCTGAAGACTGATTATACATCATTTTTTTAATTCCATCACCTCTTATATTAACTGTTAGTTGTTGAGCCTCATCTACCTACATCCTTGGCATAGTTAAGTCTTCCATAAATATTTCCATTTGTAATCTTTTCTGATTTCCACATTTGTCTGCTTTATACAATTTTTCATAAGATTTCTAAAATACCTCTAAACCTCTACAGGATCTTGTTTTTTTTTTTTCTTTCTTGTTATAGGTTTCCTAAGTTTGGAGACAACCCTTTCAGTCATCTGTTGCCTAACATTCTGCTAAAAGTTTTTGTGCTCTGGAATTATCAAAAAAAATGGTTGCTTAAGTGCAGTCTTTCTATACTCATGCATATTATCCAGATACTCCCTTATTTTCTCTTTAGCACTCTGTAGTTCCTCTTCCTCCTCCAGTTCTGTGAGATTCCCCTTATTATGCAACACTTTAAACTAGTCAGCCCCATTTAAGTAATTTCTATTACTTTTTAACCATATCTGTTTCTGTTTTATTGTAACCCTATTTTTAAACTGTTTTCGTTTTATCCCAGTCACTAGCTATAACTTTTGAAGATTTTTCTGTCTTCCCTAATAAATCTTAAACAATTTCCATAACCAATTTTTTCAATTCATCCCCGTCTAATACCCAGGCAGGAAAGTGCCAGTGTCTTACTTTTACTTCATTATCCTGCATTTTTATCTTACTACTCACACATACATTACTGAATGTGTGCCTATGCTTTCAATTAAATGCAGATGTTGCAATTTCTATCCAGTTTAGCTCAGTTATTCTACCTTGGGGAATAATATGTAAATTATGTCTCCATTCTACTACTGAATTTACATCTTCCATACCAAATATTTTTATAATTTTCTTCAGAAATGTACCCTGTTTTGTTATTTTGTTCCTTCTAGGTTATACATCCTGATACATCCTCAGTATTGCAAATCAAATTCCAATCCCCACCTATAAATAATATCCCCTGCTGAAAGCTGATTATTTCTTCCAAAATGTTCATAAGCACCATAATAGCAGTTTTACATAAATACATAAAAATATTTCAAGCACAGGCATTAATGCCCTTCTAGCCTGCCACTATATCAAAACAATAAAAAGTGCCCAGGCTGTTCTTAAAAATATCTAAACTAGTGCTTGTTTTAATGTTAGCTAGTAATATGTTCCATGCATCATCTGCTCTCTCAGAGAATCATTTAGTATAATTTTCATTCCAAAATAATTTTCTACATAGGTTTTCCGATGATTTTCTACTACTTTTGATAACCCCAAACATTCCCAGAGGTAATTGTCTATAAATGCCCTATATACTTAAATACGATCTCTTCTTGGGTATTTATAAGGGGCACTGTACAAGTTCAGATATTTTAATCTTTCATAATAACTTACATTTTTACATCTATGGATACCCTTGATGTATTTCCGCTATATTATTTCCAGTTTATTCATGCTTGTATTCTTATAAGGTCTCCTTATTGTTGTTCCATACTCAAACTTGGGTCTAATGTAATTGTCAAACAATGAATTCAACATTCCTGATTTCATAGACTTTATTAATCTTTTTATACAAACTATAGTTCTATAATTATTATTAACCAACGCCTGCTTATTATTCTTCAGTGCCAAAATCTACTCTGCCAAAATGGTCAATTCATGCAAGTTCTTTTGCAGGCATGCCTTATCTGTAACACATATAATCAGTTCATCCAGTTTCAAGTCATCTGCATACAGACTGTAGAATACCTCAGTTGAAAAAGAGGTCTGAAAGACACAATCTAACCAAGTATGGGGCTAGGACAGAACCCTGTGTGCCACCCTGGAACCAAGAATATCACTTGTGAAATTGCTGTATGATACTTGCCATGTCCTTTTTGTAAGCTATGCAGCTATCCATCTTATCAAGAGTACAATAATACCTAGTTGTTCTAAAATATTGATAAATGGTTAGTATATGACCCTGTCAAATGTTAAAGTTAAATCTATATAAATTACTTCACAGCCCAATGATTCATTTATAGCTGTTATTATATTGTTAAAGACCACCATGTTACAGGTGGTAATAGATCTATTTTCAACATATGCATACTTATATATGATTTAAAGTTCCAACCTTTCCATTTCTGACAGTAACATATCCAATATTACCTCTTTCATTATTTTTCCACAACATGAAAGTAGACATAAGGGTCTTTATGACTCTGGGTTTGTCCTACTTACCTTTCCCTTAAAGACAGGTTTAATAAGCATGTCTCCCATCCTGAGGACTCTCCTCTTATTTATAGAACCTAGTAAATACCAGATATAATGGTACTGAAAGTTCTTCTTGAAGCGTTCTCATGTTATTATTACCAGGTCTATCTCCTCCTGTGCTTTCTTTGGATCCAGTTTGCATAGTTCTTTTTCAATATAATCTAATCTGATTTCAGTAACTGATGTTACTTTGATGTCAGTAGGGAAACTTATTACTGCCTTCATCGAGCCAAACTTTTTTGTATAAGATTTTGTAATTATATCTATAATCTGTTGAGAATACATTTTAGAAAATACATGCAGATGATCAATTTGTATGCCTTTACTCCTTCCACATCTTATGTATCTATAAAATCGTCCCTATTGTTCTCAAAATCTTTAAAATGTTCATGCTTTTGTCTCATATTATGCTTAATTTGTTTGTCCAGCTGATTTATTTCAGTTTTCAAAGTTATAGTTCATCCTGTTTTCCATTTCTTATATATTTTTGTCTCTCACCTTAATCAGGTGTCATGTTCTTATGGAAATATATCCCCCGATATATGCCTAGATCCTGATGTTAAACTTTTTTTTGATATTTTTTTGTACTCAATTTGTGTTTCAAAACTTTCCACATTCTTTCCGCAGTTTTTCCACTGAACACACATCTTCAATTAGTTTTACGTAGTGACTCTTTTACTTCCATATAATCCATAATTAATCTTTTATGCTTTGGTTTAGATTTCAGTTTGGCATAATTATCTAGCAGCAGTTTTTGGTGATATATATATATATATATATATATACACACACACACACACACACACACACACACACACACACACACACACACACACACACACACATAAATACATGTCACTGTAATCCTCCTCCCTTGTCAATAGCCCCTTACTACCACAAATCTACCATTTTTGTCTTTTTTTCCACAACTTTCAATATGGGAGGCCCTCAAGAAATTAGGATAATTACTCTCCTTTTCTCTGTCCATGATATTCTGTTGAATATCCATTTTTAAATTCTCTTCTAGTCAAATTCACAGAGTCATTTCTTTTTAAATGTGTTTCCTGCATCATTTCTATTTGCAGTCTGCATTTCTTAATTTAATTCAATACTATTTCCTTTTTATCTAAACCTGTAAGGCCATTCCCTTTCCAGGATAATATGAACATCATCCCTATCATGACTAAAAGCTATTGCTCCCACCTATTATGCATGACATTTTTTTGAATGTGTATTTCCAGCTTTTGTGTTACATGCATGTACTAACGTTTGACAAGTTGATATTTTACACTGTTTCTTCCCATCTCCATTTGAACCTAGGACTCATTCTTTAAGACTTTTTGTATTAATGAAAACTGTTAAACAAAAAACTAGGTACAAATCACCCCCATTCCTGGTTAACTAGAACAAATAATACTATGTACATTTTCAAAACATGAAGTTTAATCCTGTAGAATGGGAACAATTTCCCCATTTTGATGGCTGCACCTGCAAGCATTATCTAACCTAAAATTAAGGTTACCCATGCTAAAGTGCATGCTACAGCCTGTGTTCCACTTAAACTGATTGCTGTCTGTTCTTTTCTTATCTCTTTTCATGTCACAGATATAAAAAACAGCTTGTATGCTTTCAGAAAATAATATCTTTTAGATTAAGAAAATGTAGACTGGCTGTCTTTGAAGAAAACTAAATTGTATACTGTTCTATTAACTGCATTAAAGTATTATGGCTGCTTGGGAGGTTGTTACCTCTTATTTACTTCCCATAATTTCAAACATAAAGTTTTCACTGCAGTGTTTGGCATTGTACCTTTAAATTTTGCACTTCCCCCAGCAAAGAATACTCAGACAGCTTGTTTCCATGGAAATGTACTCAGCAATGAGTCTTTCTAAATTTCACTCAGAAAACAATGCACAGCTGCCTCTACTGTGGACATTTCAACTCCAGTGAATATTTTTCTGTGGAAAACAAACAAGGTAATATCTTTGCAGTTGTAAGATGCTTACCACTTTCCTGGGTTTTAAATTTTGTCTTATTTTTAAAGCCTGAATTATTACAAAAATATGTCTTTATAGTTTAAGTCAAAAGTAGAAATCTAGACATTCACCCCTGTAAACTAAAAAGAGAAAATATCCTATTTCTACATATATTATAATCAGGGCATGTTTACAACCCACCCCCAACCAGAACCAAGGATCACGGTATATGAACATTTGTTTTTGTCCAGCCTTTTTTCTCTTGTTAAACTGTAAAAATTATATTTATCACCAGTAAAAAGTAGCTGTTTACTTTAATATCTTTAACACATACAACAGTCATTGGCAATACTCCCACCACATTTAAAGCACCATTGACTAACACTACACAAAAGACTGTTACCGTATGTGACATAGTTTACATCATGAAATGTTTTATGCAATTACTAGTAAGTAAAAATATTTTTTTACTTAAGTTAATTTTAACCTTTTAGTGTCCTCCTAAAAATAAATTATATAGAATGGGGTAAATCATTTACGGTACTCCCACAAGTTTAACAAAATCAACAAAAGTCCATTGCTTTTATCCACTTTTTTTGCAAAAGCATATTTCACAAATGATGATAAGGTTCTTTATAGTCTTCCATTTATTCACTAATTTCAGAGTTGCTGATCTTCTTCCAGTTTATTTCTATCTTCCAGCACCAGACTCTAGTTCACGTCCAAGGTACTGAAAATTCTTCTAGTAAACTCATGAGTGTTTTTCTGTCTCTCAAACATTTCTGTTTGGAACATTAGAAAAGATTTCATTGGCAAAGTCTCTGCATGAACCTTAGTGTCAGAAGAAAAAGAAGCAGATTCCCCTTCTGCTTGCTGACATATTTTTTGTTGGATAAACTTTCCTGTGTACCCTGTTCTATATCAAAAAATGACTTTGAGCCTTCAGGAAGAAACACTTTGAAGACAGCTGCATACAGCAGCTTGAATCTCAGTCATGCCTCTTAAATTTCCCTGATCACTGAGATAAATTTGCTTCTCTTCTGCCTAGTTTACAGTGAATAATCATTTTCTACAAACACTCTGCTGTCTCTAATTTGTAATGCTTTGCCATTCTGCCACAACTTTGTCAGGATCAACTGTTTCTCCTGGTATGATTGCATCTTTACTAATATAGGTCTTGGCTGCTTTCTCATGACAAGGTGTGAAGCATACCCTCAATGTGCCATTTCAATTAACAAATTCTGTTGTGGAACACTAGTCCAATTTTTTATTTTGCTTTTATAAAATGACTACAATCTTTTCTTCCCAATTTCTCTGTTACAGCAGAAAATCTCATGTTTTCTCTGTATGTTTTGTGTTCTAAACAGTTCTTCTTGAGAAACTTCAAATTCAGCCAGCTTTTCATAGGTTCGTAGGTAGGTACTAGGCTATCGGCCCTGAGACGTATATAAGCCTAGCCAAAAAAGGTTCCCTGACTTTCGCTACCCAAGAAAATTATTTTCCTGTTACCCTGTCAAGCAGTGCTACAAAAATGATCCCCGGGGTGAATTTTCTATTTCCTAACCAGTCATCAAGATTTTTCTTAAAGAGGGCCAATGAGGAACTTTGGTTGACATGAATGGGTAGTTTGTTCCAGAGTATGGGAAGTCTCTGGGACAGGAATCTATCCCTACAGCATGTTCTGTTTATTGTGGTGACAAGGTTTCGGACCCTGGAGAGTGTGGTTCGGAGAGGTTGGGATTTCTTTAAGTGTAGCATGTCCAACAGTGCTGGGTTTGACAGCTTTGTATGTTAGGCAGAGATCACCTCTGAGTAGATAATATGCGATGGAGTAGAGCTGGAGTTTTTTTGAGAATGGTCTGCGTATGGCATCTGTTTGAGGCCGGTAATCCTCTTAGTGAGGTATTTCTGTGGCCTTTCCAATTGTTGTAGGTGTCTTGTGAGATACATGCCAAATGGGGTATTGTACTCTATAATGCATCTGATGAGGGATGAGTAGAGAAGAACAATGACCTACTTTTTTCTAGAGGAGAACCCTTTTGTGATGAGGTGTGCCACATAGAAGGATTTCCTGACTACTGTGTCGATGTGGTTATCAAAGGAGCGACTACTGTCCACCTGTGTCCTCACATCTGTTATCACAATTTCAGTATTTAGTGATATGCCGCCTATGTGGTATTTCATGGGTCCGAGTTTTTTCCCACAGGGGATGACAATGCACTTCTTGGCATGGAGCTTGCAACCATGACTTTGACACCAAGCATCTGTCTCTGTGAGGCCCTTTTGTAGAATGTCTGCATCATTAGGTGATTCTATTATGGCTCCCAGTTTGCAGTCATCTGCAAACTTTGTTAGCCAAAGATCTTCTGTGTTGGCCTGTACTTCAGAGAAGTAGATGCCGAACAAGAGAGGACTCAGGACTGAACCCTGTGGTACTCCACTCATCACTGTTCTGAAGTCGGACTTGGAGTTGGCTACTTTTACTGTGTGTGTTCTGTCAGTGAGCCAATTGGCCACCCATAGGGATTTATGCCCAGTTTAGTGAGTTTATCTATAATTCCAGAGTGAGGGATGGTATCAAAAGCCTTGGCGAGGTCAAGATAGGCTGTGTGCACTACCTTGTCCTCATCCACAGATGATTGCTTAAGTCAATCAGGTTTAGTAGACATGATCTACCTTTTACAAACCTAAACTGAGTGGGGTTCAGGGTTTGGAGGTTACCTATTTCTTTGTTTATAAGCTCCAAGATGATACATTCCATGGCCTTGCAGATCAGGCTCATCAGGCTAATGGGGCAGTAGTTTCCGGGGTCTGTGGTGGCACCCCCTTTGTGGAGTGGGATAACTGTCATGGTGTGCCATTCAGTAGGCACACAGCCTGAGGTGAGGCTATGATTGAACATGGTACTTAAATGGAGTGCCAGTTCATTCTGTAGTTCGTGCAGTATGCAGCCTGGGATGTTGTCTGGTCCCATGGATGCTTTGTTCTTGGCTTTGGAAAGTGCAATCTTTACTTTTTCATCCATGATTACAGAGGCTTTGCATTCTTCCAGTATTAAGATGGGCCCTTTGGAGGGTGGGGAGGTTAAGTTAGCACTGAACCTATCTGCCAGGATGTTGCCAATATCGGTTGGTGCTGTATATTTAATGGAATTGTGCTGTAGCTCAGAGTAGATATGAGTGTTGCCATTGAGATTCTTGACATAGCTGTAGAATGCTTTGTGGTTGTCTTTGAAATCAGTGGCAATTTTATTTTCATAACTGGCTTTGGAGGATTTTATGTGGGATCTCAGCTTCTTGCTGAGGCTGACCAGGGAGTTCCACTAGTCTTGTGATTTTATTCTTTTTTGCAACAGTTCTTCCTTCTGTTGTAGAGTTTGTTTATGGCAGGGGACCACTAGATTGGCTTCCTTTTTTTGGAGGATAGCATCTTGGTTCTGTTGGGGATGGCACGATCAATGCACTCATGTATGTGCTTATACAGTGCATTTGTGTAAGATTCAGCAGTCATACCTCAATTTTCCATTTGCATGGGTATTGTGAAGTTTGCCACTTCTATTTTAAGAAGAATGAAGTTGGCTTTGGATTAGTGTTTGATGGTGGTTTCCTTAATGGGGGGGTGGGGTGGGATATGGATGTCTAGAGTGATTAGCTTATAGTCGGATCTGACCAGCGAGGAGTTGACCTCTGGCGTGGAACACCAGTTACCCATATTGGTAATGACCAGGTCCAGGATATTGCTGCACCTGGTGGGGGTGTGTATAAGCTGATCCAAGGCAATGGAATTCATGAATTCCAGAAAACTTTCAGTGAAGGAATTGCTATGTGAGTAGTTTTCCCAGTTGATGGTGGTGTAGTTGAAATCACCCATAATTAAGGTATTATTTTGTACCTTAATATTTTCCAGTATCTTAAAAAATAAAGAGTGGGAATCCTGGGGCATGGTGGAGGATCTGTAACAAGCTACAACCTGGACTGCAGTCTTGCCCAGTGTTACTTGCACTTGGATAATTTCAGATGCATTATGTTGAGCATCTAGCCTGGATGTGCGGATATCATTAATGAATATGGACACGCATCCGCCTTTAGTGTTTTGGTCCAGATTAGGTGGACGAAAGGTGTGGCATGAATTATAGTCTGGTAATGCAGGAGTGCTCTCTGGAGCCTTGAACCAAGTCTCTGTCACTGCACAGATGTCGATGTTCTCCATTTTAAGGAGTGCCTTGAGTGAGTGCATTTTGAGGTTTAGACTTCTAGCATTGAATAGCATTACCCTCAGAGTTTGCTTGCTTGTACCTGTTACAGTGGTGATTTAGCATTTGAACCTTGCCTAAAAAAGGCACTATAGGGGTGGCAAGATCCTTAGCCAGTATCTGGAATCCCAGGGGCGACAGGTGCAAGTCATCTCTGGCAAAGCATCATGGTCTGTCGACCATGTCATCCCAGGCTGACAGATACTGTATCTCCTTAGAATGACACCAGAAGCTTAGTCAATTCTTGAAGTCAGTCATTTTGTCCTTGTACTTTGGTATAATTCTGGGCAATAGTAGGATGCTACTCAGGGCTATAATTATACCTGTCTGGGCTACAAGATACGAGAGTTCCTCCATGTCTCTTTTCATGTAGTCCAGGGAGGTATGTCTCAGGTCATTCACACCAACATGGACAATGATAGAGTCATATTTGTACTTGTTGTGGAGTGACCTGAGTGCATGCATTATGTGGAGGATCCTGGCACCCAACAGGCAGCAAACAGTAACTTTCTCCTTGTTTAGCCTGGTGAGTGGGACATCAGTGTGCCTGACTATATAGTCACCTATGACTAGTGTGTTGGGTGCATTGTTTTGCCTTATGGGCTGAGATTGAGTGGCACACTGATTTTGTGGGTTATGTGTCATTTGGGTAGTGTTGGGGGGTGGTGGTTGTCTGTGTTTCAGCTTGGGAGGTCTCTGTTGCTTGGGCAGATTTTTATTGAGAGCCTCCATGAATGTGGGTGTGTGCTTTGTGTTTCTTTGTGTGGGTTTTGCTAGTGTGGGTTTTGAAGGACTATGTGTTGAGTGTGGTGTGGTGCAGGTGTTAACCTTCTCCTCTTGACTGTCTAGTCCAGTCTTGGCTGGAGAAAGCTTGCCTTCCAGTTTGGCTATATAAGTGCATCTCTCACAGGTTATAGTGTTGGATGGTAGGAGGAGAGGGTTGTCAGTGTACATGAGGTAACTGCTACATTGCCCCAAGATGCCCAGATTCATCAGGTGGACAGGAGAAAACACCAGGAGCTGACCCATGGACATGCCTGGAAAGGTGTTTATTAATTTAAGTACTAAGAACTGTTTTCCTCTTGACAAGTGAGGAAAGTCAAGTGCTGCAGTAATTTGTAGTTTATTTAGTGCTTATAATGAGTTTTGATCAAGTGCCGAGTACAAGGAAACAGTTTTGAGTGCTGAAACTAAAACACTGGCCAGTTCTAGCTAAAACTAGCTAGTTTTAGCACCAATCCCAAGAAGAGTAGAAGGTCATGGCCTGTTTGGTGATCCACAGTCTTGTCCCAGATGATACAAGGGTCTGCATGCTTATAGCCTTTTTCTGATAGATGCCTCGAATAGCAACCAGACCAATCAGGTATGTTAAGCACAGACACTCAATCTCCAACCAGAAAGAGTCAGGAATCAATGCAGTCTGCTTCTACTCTCACCAGGATCAGAATATAAGCACAAATTCTAAGTGGTCACCTATAAAGCAGTTATTAAGCTTTCTGGTGTTCAGCAGTCTCCAGGAAATAATGTAACTGCACTCCTTCTCTCACTAGGAGAAAACAGAAGCACTAATCCCAAGATGACTACTGAGAGACAGAATGTGTATTTCCTTCATGTCAGCCTCTTATTTTTGCAGTTTTATCACTTTATCTAAATAGTTTGTTAAAGCTGCTTCATATTTTTTTACTACCTTTTGTTGCTTGAGTTGTTATATTCCTTTAATGTTTTATTTATTTTAATCACCTCTGAGTATACCTTATTATTTTTTCCTCTAAATAACTGGACTCCCATCTCTTGAACCAAAATGAAGCCTGAACTGCTTTTTGCTGAACAGCTGCAGAATCCTTCCCAGACAGCATGTTCTCTTTACCTTTTCTGGTTTTATTTCTTTCAGGCTTTGGAGATTTATTATTTACTGGCTTCTAGGCAGTGTATTTATTATCCAGTAAAGTAACTGAATTTTACTCAGAAAATTTCAGTGACACTCTTTTTCTGTTTCTGTTTTCACACTGGGAGAGCTGAAGCAGTGCTGTTGATCAGACTTCTTGGAAGTCCTTCACAGTATATTTCTTGATCTGATCAGTACTGTTTTAAATTTATAGTAGTTTGGGGAATAGGTGGGTTTATCATATTATTGATTTATTTTGTTTCTTAAAACATTTTGAATGCTACACAGTATAAGACATTTAATCTGTCAAAATTCTTCTGACCTTACTATAGTATTGTAATACTATATAGAAAACACCATTCTGTAATAACATATCTCTGAACATACTACTAATCTGAATCTTACAATAGACTCATGAGATTATTCCCATTTCTCATTTATTCATCAAACTTTTGGAAAAAGCCTGTGCTATTCATTCAAAGACCATTGTCCTCTCTTCAAAATCTGTTCCAGTCTTTAATGGAGCAAAGTAAATCTCTGTTGTGTTGTTTTCCTTCCAGCCATAGTTTTAGTTTTAAATATCTGTTACATAATTAATAAGCTTCCATATATCCAGCACCCATCGGTCTACGGTTCACTAGATTCAGAAATAGCTGAGCAAATCCCTGTTGTCTTTCCTTCTTTGTTTCTTTTTTTTTCTGGAAAGCATACTGGGACTATTAATAATACATTAAAAGCATTGCATATCCCTAGATATTGTCTTCATAGTTCAAAGAAGTCTAAATACCTGCAGCATTTTATTTTCTTTTTTTTTTTTTTTTGCTGACGAGATATAGCTGTTTAGAAATGGTAATCTCTCCTTGTATAGGCACTATTAAAAATAATTCCTGTCTTAAATACCGTCATGCGGAATCATACCTCTCAACTCCACAGATTTTCACAGAATGTCCAGATATTTGCCTGATATTTTTGGTCTGTTTTTCATAACATTGTGGTTTTCCTGCAAACTAGTGGCAAATCATTGAAGAATAAAGTTAGAAAATAATGACAGACATTTGATTTTCAGTCTTCATACCCTTCAGAAAATTCAAGCTAATGCAATATTTAAAAATTTTCCCTATTTTGGGCCTTTGTTTTTATGGCTTTGTCCAGATTTCTTGCTCTAAGAGGTTGAGAGGTATATCCAGAATTACTACACTAGATTTTAAAGAGTGCATTTAGCAGCAGAATGCAAGTAAGGAAGGCAGCATTTCAATCATGTCCCCATAAAGTTATCCTTTTTACTTTTCAAATCATTTCTTAACATTTTTTCTAAAATATTGCAGAATGTGCAATATTTTAGAAAGTTTGTCCAGAAACTGTTTTTTACATAGGTTGAAATGTGTTGCTTTTAATAATGAGTATAACAACTGAAAAGTAAACATTCAACTGGATTAAGCACCTGAATAAATATCTTCAGTGTATCATGGGAACACATACGCATTTTAGACTTTTGTACTGAAGGATATTTATAAAGGTTTGTTATTGTCACACATCAACAGTTAGTTCACCACACTGATGGCATATCAACCCATATTTGCCCTCACCACTACGAGCCACAAGACAGCATTGATGCTATCTTTGTAAATGGCTACCTATAAAGATCAAAACATAACTCTCTGATCGACAACTCAGTTATTATAAGCTGCTGAATATCCCACTTACCGGGTGTGCAAGACATTGACAAGAAGAATTTCTAATCTGAGACAAGTGTAATAAGCATAATAGTGACGTATTACCACTGTAGCAACTCAATAAGTGTAGCATGGATAGTGACTGTTATCTTAGTAAAAGGTTACTGGTTTAGATCTGCATGCCCCTCCCTTTACTTATTTTTCTTAAGAAGTCTTATCAGTTTTATATCAGTACTCTAGAAATGATTTGAAAGATGTGCCATTATTTTATTTAAGGAACAGGAAATAAATATAACATGTTTTGATGTAAATGTACAGTTTAGTCAAATGAGGTCAACTTTAACAAACTTGGTAGAATTTTATGACCTTAAAACTATGCCTATGGACTGCAGATTATCTTCTAAAATTATATTTGTGTACATTTCTAAAGGCATTAATGTCTTTACCATATAAGTTCACAGGTGTATACTAGGCTAATGATCACTGGGGCCTTTATAACCCTATCCAACCATCCCAATTGTATCACACAAGTTTATGTGCCTTAGAGGATAGTTTAAGGAACATTTGTATACTAGGACAATCATCCCACCATTTATAAACTAGGGCAATCACCCCACCTCCTCAACACTTACCCTTCCATTAAGCCACCCCCACCACTTACAATTCCCACATAAAAAAATTAGTAATCCTTGTCACATGTTTATTCTCTCATACAGCCTACTCCTCTCTTTAACCCCTCTAGCCTTACCTATACTCCCCTTCCTCCCTCACACTCCATCTCTCACCCTATACTATGTCTGTCTTTAAACCCCTCTAGCCCTACCTATACTTCCTATCCTCACTCATACTCCATCTCTCACCCCATACTATACAGCTATACCTCATCTACCAATATCTTTCTCCTCACATTTACTATCTATGTCTCTCTCTTTCTAAGATTATCAGCATTTCACACAACTTATTTACGTTCCCCCACCCTCCCCTTCTACATCATCCCATACTCACACCCTCCCCCAGCTAATCAGCAATCAGTTCTTCTCTTTACAGTACTGATGTAATCTTACAAAAAAAATAATCATCCTCTCCCCACAACATAGCCTTTCTCACCACTATGTCCACAAATATTTCCATAACCCAATAAAGAAGCCCCTACCTAACACCATCCACAACCCCATAAATAAATCCTCACCTAACACTTTCCTTATTTTCTGTAACCTAGTCCTGTGTGGTGCCATGCATCCTAACCCTGGCCCTTCTCTTCACTCACACAACTCCCCCAACTCCACTAAATCCCTACAATTCACCACAATTAATCTCCAAAGCATTAGAAATAAAATTCCACAACTGCATGCATGGTTGAGTCAACATAAACCCAACTTTACCACCATCACTGAAACCTGGCTAAAACCATATATGAAAGATTCTGAATTTCTACCGCCTAACCACTCCTGCCTCAGAGCTGACAGACTTCATAAAAAAGGTGGAGGCATTGCCTTATTATTCCCAAACACTTTTACAGTAATTCCTTACTCTAAACTTATTCCCAGTTGTTTACACTGCAGAGCTGCTTGCTACCTTCCTAAAACTAATTGACTTTAAAAGCCTATGCATCATAGTCATATACATCCCCCAGGCAACAATATTGACATTCTTGAAGAAATTCTTGTCTGGGCAGCCAACAGCATAAAAAAAATGAAACTATAATTTTAGGTGACATTAATATTAACTGGCTAGATATCTCCAATAATAACCCCTCTACTGATATCAACCTTCATATGTACACTCAGCTAATCTCAGATATCACCAGACCTGACAATAAAAAAAAACAAAGGATCAATCTTGGTTTCTGATCCAGACAAAATCTCCTCTAGCACACTTCCAGACAGTATTAGTGACCACTCACCACCATTCATAATACATTAGCCCACCTCTATACCAAACATACACCAGTATTGACATACCGGAGATCTATTCTACTTCTCCGCTGATATCTTCAAAGACAGCCTGCAGAGCACTCACTGAAACCCACTAGAATTTCTCCCACTCAGTGATATTGTGGAATTCTTTATTTCTACATTTCTCAGGATCCTAAATCATCATGCCCCACTCTGGCTACAAAGAATCAAAGCTAAACATGCCAGCTGGCTTGCAAAGTCCACAAAGCAAGTCATGTCCTCTAGGGACAAAGCCTGGAAAGCTTGGCAAAAAACAAAACTTCTTTTAACCTCATGCAATATAAACAACTTCGCAATCAGGCCAAACGCTTAGTTGTCAAAAATAAAAAAGAATACTTCCAAGGTATCCAAGATCAGCACAGACAAAACCCTAAGAATTTCTAGGGTGCAATAAACTCTTTACTCCACCCAGGAGCTAACAATAATCCCTGCCATAACCCTGAAAAAACACCCTCTGAGATAGCCTCACTCATTAATACATACTTTATCAACACAATCGCAAAACTTACTACCACCTTCCCACCCATTAACACAGACCCACAACTAACACCATCAGTACATATCCCCACAGACCCTCTAACAATTTTCTCACTATCACCCATTCCTACATCTACCATCAAAAACTTCTTCGTAAACTAAACTAAAACTAAAACTATGTACCAATGCCCCAGATAACCTACCTGCAGAACCCTTACAACTAGCTGCTTCCTCCATTGCATATCCTGTCAGAATCCTCCTTAACTGGTCCATTCAAGAATAATGCATACCTGATATCTGGAAAAAAGCATTTATCCTCCCACTTCATAAAGGTGGCAATAATTCAGAAATCTCAAACTTCTGTCCTATCTCCATTCTTTCCCATCTCCAAAATACTAGAGACGTGTATTCATACTCAGCTCCTAAGTCATCTCGTAAAACACCAAATACTCTCCCCTACTCAACATAGCTTTAGGCCCTGACATAGCATCAACACTGTTCTAATTTCCTTCTTGGACACAGTAAATAGAGCCCATGATGTTGGCTTCATAGTCTCTGCACTCTTTCTTGATTTATCTAAGGCATTTGACACTATTTCCCACTCCCTTCTGCTTAACAAATTCTCTAACTTCAGCCTATCTCCCCCTACTCTACAATGCCTTACTAACTATCTCAGCAATAGGCATCAATCTACTAAATGGCAGCAATCTTCTTTCCCTTTCATCATTACAAACACAGGTGCCCCCAAAGGTTCAATTCTGGGTCCCATTCTATTCAGTATATTTGTTAATTATTTTCTCAACACTCCTAACTACTGTTATCCAATATGCTGACAACTCGGCTATCATCTGCTCTTTTAAATCTCTGTCTGTATTACAGCAACTTACTACAGCAACTTACCCAAGAAGCTTTTACTTCTACTGAAACCTGGATGTCCCAGAAGCATCTTGCCCTTAACCCCAATAAAACTAAACTCTTAGTATTTACCACCACAAAATCTAGCCCCATTGACAAATCACTTTCCACTGTTCATTCCCAAAACAACACCACCATTGAAGTTGTTCCTAGTACTAAACTGTTGGGTGTCATCATTGATGACAAGTTAACATTTGACCTTCACATCTACAGCAACATTAAAAAAAAACATCAAAAGCTAGGTGCCCTTTATAGACACAACTACTTTCTTAGCCACTCCTCTAAAATAGCCCTGGCCTCATCCTTCCTGCTTCCAGCTCTTCTATATGGTGCTCCCATCCTCACCAATATGTAGTCTTCCTTAAAGTCAAAACTGGACTCCTGCTACAACAAAGTCACTAAATTTGCCACAAATGCAAAATTTTCCACCCACCACTGCTCCTCTCACTTACCTACAATTAACTGCAGCCCACAAAATAATCTACAGACCTGAAACCTGCCCTTCCCTGTCCTCCATACTGAACATGTACCATCCTAGTCACCACCTCAGGTCTGAAAACAAAATGTTACTGTCAGCTAAACCCAAGCTCTCAGCCGGCCAAATGTACCTTTATACCGTCTGTAAGTTATGGAATAATCTCCCTTCACTCAGAGCTATCACCAATCCTGCATCCTTCAAAAAAATCCCTCAAACTGATCTCTCCTCTCACTGGCTATGTTCCTGCACCCCAACAACTTACCTCAACACCTGATTATTCTCTCTTGTGTCTCAACTTTAACCTTTCAACTACAAACACCTACTCTCTTTCTCTCTACCTTACATAATCCTTGGCTGTCACCTTAGCTTGACTCTTCCTCCTCTAGCCCTTCTTTATCCTCCTTTATTCCCCTACGTCTGCTAAGTATTCTGCAGATATATTTATACTTATGTGTTATTTGAATGTATGCCATCTGTACCTTAAATTTATACCTTGATTGTAAACATAATCACTGCTGTTACCATTATTTATTCTTTTTTTCTTTAAATGTGAAAGTATTGCTCATCATACTTGGTTCCTTGTGCGAATATTTCACTTTGTATGTAATTAATGTGGGGCTTTTCTCCCCGGGCCTCCACTGAAAATGGGCTCTTTCTATGCCCAGTAGACCTTCCTGGTTAACAAATGCACTAAATAGATAAATAAATAAATAAATAAATAAATAAATATGTATGAATCTATATACTTAAGCATTAAAACACCACATGCACACTCACATACACACACACACATAAATAGATCTCCAGAACTGTACTATGTGTTTACATGCACATGCATTGCTTCCAGGCTGTCAGCTGTCATTCTGAGCCTTTAAAATCTAATTCAGATTAAATTTCTGGTAGAATTGTATAGGTTTCATTCATCATCATCATCATAATCTACCCCTTTTTCCCATTTTCTACATAGTCAGTGTGTCTTATCAACTTTTTCCATCTCTCTATATTCCGTGCCACTCTCCTGCCTTCTTTGACACTCATGCCTGATTGTTGCGTCTTCTCACACACAATCCAACCATCTCTTTGCTGTATGCCCTTGTTTCCTCTTGCCCTCTTCCTGTCTGTCCAAAATCATCTTCACTAAATTGACTTCTGCTTTTCTGCACATGTGGCCAAACCACAGTAATCGGTTCTCTTAGACTTTTTCTGCAATTGGAGCTACTTTGGCTTCTTCTCTTATGTCCTCATTTCTTCGTCTGTTCCACAGTCTGCACCCTACCACACATCTGAAGCACTTCATCTCTATCACCTCTAGCTTCCTCAACAGTTATGCCTTTACTTCCCAGGTTTGCACACTTTACCTTTCAGCTTCTTTTACGTGTTCTTGTCATATTCTTCACCTGACACTGTGCCAGTTCCCTCTGATTCTAGCTTTGACCTCTTCATTCAGATTTCCCTTCTCCTCAGCCACCACTCCCAGATACTTGAACCACTTACCTGTTTTGCTATTTTCCATCCAATCTCAATTCTCAGCTTATTTTGAATTTCTCCATTTCAGTTTCATCCCATGTGCCTTCAGTTTTGCATTCCATTCCAATATTCCTTTACTGAAGTTCTCAGTCAGAGTCTGCCTGTAATGCCACATCATCTGCATACAACAAGCTTGTTGATCTGTTCCCTCTGACCTGTTTGCTAATGCAGTTCATCATCAGTATGAACAGCAATTGGCTTAGAGCTGAACACTGTTGCACACCCACTCCCACTGGTAGCCCCTCTGTGAGACCGATCACTATTTGTATTTGAGTCATTGGGTCCTTGTACATAGCCTGCACCAGTTTTGCTATGTTTTCTGGGACCTTGAACCATCTCAGCTCTGCCTGAATTATCTTTCCTGGGACCTTGTCATATTCTTTCTCCATGTCTAGGAATGTCTAGCTGAACTAATGCCTATCTCTAGTTTTTTCTCAACTGTATGTCTCATTGCAAACATTTTATTGGTTGTGCTGTATCCTGACCTGAATGTGAACTGCACTTCTCCCATCTTACTTTCTACTACTCTGCATATTAATTTATCAATCACTGTCTCCAGAACTTACATGCAAGGTGACGGGAATTTGATACCTCTGTACTGCCCACGGTTGTGAATGTCCCCCTTTGTTCTTGTACACTAGCACTAATAGTCATCTCGGATGCAAATTTCTCTCCACACTGCTTTGAATAACGTCAGGAGCTATTTCTCCACTGTCTCACCCAGCATCTTTATCAGCTCTGCTGTGACCTCATCTGAGCCTGCTGCTTTCACTGATTACATTTTCCTTAGTGGTGTTCTTACTACTTCAATTGTGGGATCCTTTTCTTCTCTCATTGTAGGCTGTGTCTATCCCAGTACAGCTTCTGTAGGGTTTTCTTCATTCAGAAGTTGCTGGAAGTACTCTTTACATGTGCCTTTATGTCCTGTGGACTGGTGAGCAGGTTGTTGCTAGCATTCCTTATGAAGGGTGTCTGGCTATCTCCTTAATCTTTCTGTCTTTGCCTTGCAAATTTATATAGTTTCTAGCTGACATCTACTAACTTACTTTCCAGAACCTGTTAGAGTGCCCCTGATCCCTTGTTCTTTGCTGCTGAAGCTCTGTTCTTAGCTTTTTTTGTTAACCAATCAGTATGCCTTCCTAGCATGGTCAGTTTTCTACCTCCAACTTTTTCCTGTATTCATTCTTTCTTTTGATGACTTCCTGGATTTCTGCATTCCACCACCAGCTTTCTTTATGTACCTTATTTCCATACTTGGATCAGCCACATATCTGTTCTGTAGTCCTCACACATGTCTCTTTTAGGCCATTCTTCTCCAAGCTCCGCTATGACCCTGCTTAAATGTAGTCTGGATGACAGGATGGGAAACCATAAATTCCTACCAGGGATTTCACCTATGACCCTCCAGATATAGGCAGTTATTGCTAACTAAGATCTCAAGTTTAGGCAAGGTCCTTTATATTGTGTTTCTCTAGTATTATATTGGGTACACAGCTAGACTTATAAAGACCTTCAGGTGACTAGCCTAGTAACCACCTATGAACCTGTTTCTACCTATTTCCTCTTCTTCTTCAGGTACTAGAGCCTTGAGTAATTGCTTGAACTGTTGTGCTTTCTCTACAGTCAACTACTAGGTCTTCAGGCTCTTCTCTGTTGACCTTAGAGCCTTCTCTGACCATTGCTTGCAACTAATTGAGGCAACCAGTGGTTTATGCTGTGGGCCAACTGTTTCACTGTGAAAGACATTAAAATCTTTGTCTACCCCAGTAGCCTTTCTTTATTAGGAGGAAGTCTACCTGAGTTATATGTTGGCCACTCTCATATGTGATCTTGTGACTGTCTCTCTTTCTGAACCATGTATGGCAATCATCAAGTCATTTTCCAGAAGTCTAGAATGTCCTCTCCTACTTTATGCATGTAACCCACCCATATGGGCCCAGGCAGTCCTCATAACCTCTTCAGTCAGTCCCAATATGTGCACTCAAGTCATCCATTATTAACTCCAATCCATGTGATCTATACAATTCTTCACCCTTTAGGACACCATGTATAGTCTGTGCTGTTACCCACAGTGAGTGGGCTGAGTTTGAGAGGGAAACAATCAGCATGTCTGTGGAGGTGGGATGAACCCCACAGGAAGAACATGCAAACTCCAAACAAGTATCGGACAGAGGTGGGGACTGAACCTTGTAACTTGTGCATGGCAGGCAAAACCAATTATGCCAGTTGGTCTGACAGTGCATAATAAATATTTATGAGGGATTTACTGCATACATTTCTGCTGCATGTTACTAAATGATACTACTATTGATTGTGGTGCAAAGACTGGTTATGGTCATTTAATTATGTGTGCACTTCTTTTCTGATTACAATTTATATTTGAAAAAGTGATGCAAATATTGTAGCGCAGTCCTTCCTTTTTGTCTATAAAATGGAACATGTAATGGATGAGTCTCTTGCTTTTGCCATCTTTAATGGAATGATTAATATGAACACCTTCTGTCAACCCTTTTACCTTGTACATGGGAGGCAAAGACCTTAACCATTCTTCCAACTGGTTTCATTGCTTGGTAAGAAAGATGGCAGAATGCGGGACTGAGTATCATTCCTATATGCTTGTTGTGAAAACAATCCTGAGACGAGCAATTAAAAGGTAGCCTACAAAAGTGAATTTCTTTCTTTTTTATTAAAAAAACCATGTTTTATTATATTATCACTCAAGACATAGAAAGATATGCATTAATAGTAAAGAAAAGAAAGCATTTTAACATTTTTCCATTTAAATACAATATAAATCACATATATTTTCTACTTTGCTATTATCATCAGTCCAACATCACAAACAATTGCTAAATTCCTGCTTTCCCTTAAACCTCACTGCTTCTCCTAAATATTATTATGCATGTATCATTCTCACAATTTCCATTTACTTCTATGTAATTTGCTCCTTTCTTTTTCTAAAGATCCCACTTCCAGTTCTTTTATCTCTCTCAGAATATTCAGTACCTCAGATACAGTTGGGGTATGCTTGATTTCCATTTTCTAGTAATTGCTTTTGTGGCTAACAATCAAATTAAACTTAATAAGGCCTTACTATGTCTTGATAATTCAGATGCTATGTCCCAGCTCAAAAGAATCATTTCTTTACTTAGAGCCATTTGATCATACTCTGCTGGTAATTTTTAAAATCTGCCCACTCATTGCACTCCCAAAATATATGTTCCCAGTCATCTGTTTCTTCTTCATCACACCTCAAAGATGTGCTATATAACTGAGGAAAAATTATTTTTTGTTTGCTATAGGTATTAAAATACCTATGCAAAAATTTCCAAGCAAAGATCCTAAACCTTCTGGACTTGGTTGTAAACTTGGTAGACATACATGTAGTCCCATTGTTTTTTTGTTTTGTTTTTTTTGTACAGTATATTGCTTTTCCAGTATTCTTTCCAATCTTTTCTTATGTCCTCTGATTGATTCTTACAGTTATCTCATAATATTTTATATGTTCTACTAATTATCCCTCTTATAACAGTGGCATCTGTTCTAGATTCAACTAAAGACTCTACCAGAGCAGGTCTTTCTCCAAAAATACCCCTATCCTTTACCCGTTGCTTGTACCATGCCTTGGTAAAGAAGGCAGTCTGTAGCCTGAAATACAAATCTTCTTGGTCTCATCCCACTCTATTACATTTCTTGTTTGAGTTATTTGCTCCGAATATTTTGGTTCCTTTGCCATGTTTCCCCAGTAAATTCTAGCCCCATTAGGCTATTTTCTACACTCATACATGTATTGGCTTAGCTCTTAAAATATTTTCTTCTGCATTGTGAATATAATATTCTGTATGGTTATTATTCTCCTCGAGTATCTGCATTTAAAATCCCACTCTTTCTCTCTATCTCACTATTTCTTGAAATTCCCCATGGATTCATCATCATCCATTTCCACCTTGAATTATAATGTTCTGCAAGTGTTATGCATATGAGCCTTAATTCTGTAGCTCTAAAATATCAATTCAAATTAGGTAAACCTAAACCACCTTGTTCTATTGGACAGATCAATTTATCCCATGTAACTGCTTCCTTCCCAGATACATTCCTTCAGTTCTTTATTAATTATTGTCTACAACCTCTCAAAAACATTTTCACTGCTTGTGTTTTACTATCCATATCCATAAATAAGAGTTTCCAGTTTCTCAATTTTTGTATCACCTTTTGTTTAGACTCTTCCATTATATACTTAGCTGATAGACATATTTTTTAATCCATACTCTTAAATACTTCATCTTATAATGTCCCCATAAATATGGGTATTGCTGAACCAATCTGTGTGTGGATACATAAGTTACAGGCATGGTCTTTGTTTTATCTTCTTTAATTTTATATACCCAAAAGACTTGAAACTGTCTCAAAATGATTCTCAACACACTGAAATATCATGTTCTGGATTTATCAGGTACAAATTAATATCATCTGCAAATAAAGCTAACTCTTATTGATTACGAGTCCCCTATTTTCTTTTCCACTTTCTCTAAATATAACACAAATAAAGGGAAAAAGTACAACTCTACCTGGTTCCTCTGTTCAAACACAGCTTATCTGAAAGGCACCCTCCCACTTTAATTCTTGTCTCTGATCCTTCATATACCCTTCTAATGAACCTTATTATTGTATCAGGTAAAGCTAAAGCTTCCAGTGCCCTACACATAAAATCCCAGCTAACATTGTCAAATGATTTCTTTGTATCAAGACCCGTCAAAACAGAGGTATTTTCTTACATTCTGCTTCCCTCTGGATCATCATTGTTCTGTTATTCTTGTCAAACGTTTGCCTACCCTCCACAAAAACACAAAGATTCACATCTGCCAATTTTCGCAACATCTTTGCCATTAACTTAGCTAGTATAAACATAAACAGTTTATAATCATGGTTTAAAATTGAAATGGGTGTATATAGAGTTTCTAAGGCAAACACCTTAACCATTAGGCCACCCTCCCAGGAAGCAGTTACATGGGATAAATTGATCTGTCCAATAGAACAAGGTGGTTTAGGTTTACCTAATTTGAAACTGGTGCTGAAGGGTCCTAGCCATCTTTAGGTAACACAGCCATTATAACTTTCTTACAAGATGTTAGTGTCGCCCCTGTTTTTAAAATAATGTTAAACAAATTATCCAGGATCTTTCTCGCTTACTTCCCTCCTAATTTCCAAACTCCCACAGGAATACCATCTGTTCCTGGACTCTTTCCTGAAGACTGATTATACATCACTTTTTTTATTTAATCACCTCTTATATTAACTGTAAGTTGTTGAGCTTCATCTACCTACATCCTTGGCATAGTTAAATCTTTCATAAATATTTCCATTTGTAATCTTTTTTGATTTCCACATTTGTCTGCTTTATACAATATTTCATAACATTTCTGGAATACCTCTAAAACCTCTATAGGATCTCGGGTTCTTGTTCTTGTTATAGGTTTCCTGTGTTTGGAGACAACTCTTTCAGTGATCTGTTGCCTAGTCATTCTGCTAAAAGTTTTTGTGCTCTGGAATTATCAAAAAAATGGTTACTTAAGTGCAGTCTTTCTATACTCATGCAAATTATCCAGATACTCCCTTATTTTCTCTTTAGCACCCTGTATTTCCTCCGCATCCTCTTGTTCTGTGAGATTCCCCTTATTATGCAACACTTTAAACTAGTCAGCCCCATCTAAGTAATTTCTATTACTTTTTAACCATATCTGTTTCTGTTTTATTGTAACCCTATTTTTAAACTCTGTTTTCATTTTATCCCAGTCACTAGCTATAACTTTTGAAGATATTTCTTTCTCCCTAATAAATCTTAAATAATTTCCATAACCCATTGCTTAAATTCCTCCCCATTTAATACCCAGGCAGGAAAGTACCAATGTCTTCCTTTTACTTCATTAGCCTGCATTTTTATCTTACTACTCACACGTGCATTACTGAATGTGTATCTAGGCTTTCAATTAAATGCACATGTCGCTGTGGAATATAATTTCTATCTAAGCTAGCTCAGTTATTGTACCTTTGAGAATAATATGCAAATTCTGTCCAAGTTCTACTACTGAGTTCACATCTTCTATACCAAATCTTTTTATAATTTTCTTCAGAAATTTACCCTCTTTTCTTATATTGTCCATTCTAGGTTATACATCCTGATACATCCTCATCATTGCAAATCAAATTCCACTCCTCACCTATAAATAATATCCACTGCTGAAAGCTGATTATTTCTTCCAAAATTTTCAAAAGCACCATGATAACAGTTTTAGATAAATATATAACAATATTTCAAGCACAGGCATTAATGCCCTTCTAGCCTGGCAGTATACCAAAATACTTGTTCCCATAATAAGTGTCTAGGATGTTATTAAAATATCTAAACTAATGCTTGTTTTAATGTTAGCTGGTAGTATGTTCCATGCATCAGCTGCTCTTTCAGAGAATAATTTCGTACAATTCTCATTCCTATAGAATTTCTACATAGGTTTTCTGATAAAATTCTACTACTTTTTGATAACCCCAAACATTCCCAGAGGTAGTTGTCTCTAATGCCCTATATACCTGAATAGGATCACTTCTTGAGTATCTATATGAGACACTGTACAAGTTCAGATATTTTAGTCTTTCATAATAACTTAAATTTTTACATCCATGGATACCCTTGATATATTTCCGCTATATTATTTCCAGTTTATTCATGCTTGTTTTCTTATAAGGTCTCCATATTATAATTCCATACTCAAATTTGGGTCTAATGTAATTAGGAAACACTGAATTCATCATTCCTGATTTTATAGACTTTATAAATCTCTTTTGTACAGCCTATAGTTCTATATTTCTCATAAACCAATGATTGATATGATTAGAAAAGTTCAATGTTGGATCTACCCATACACCCAGGTCCTTAAATGAATCTAAAGTTTCAATCACTGTGTGTGCTGTATTAAATCTTTACCTTTCAGTTTATGCCTACCAAATCTCATATGTTTAGCTTTTGATGTATATATCAGAATATTATTTTCCTGTGCTGGAATCTCCTGTGCTAAAATGGTCAATTCATTCAAGTTCTTTTGCAAACATGCCTTATCTGTAACACATATAATCAGATCACCAAATTTCAAGTCATCTGCATAAAGACTGTAGAACACCTCAGATGCAGAAGATAGGTCTGAAAGATACAATCTAATCAAGTATGGGTCTAGGACAGAGAACCTCGGGCCACCCTAACTGGAGTCAAGAATTTTACCTGTGAAATAACAATGATACTTGCCATGTCCTTTTTGTAAGCCATGCATCTATCCATCTTATCAAGAGTACATTAGTACCTAGTTGTTCTAATATAATGATAAATGGTTACAGTAAGACCTTATCAAAGGCTAAAGTTTAATCTGTATAAATTACTTCTCAGCACAATGATCCATTCATAGCTTTATCATATTTTTAATGAACATCATGGTACAGGTGGTAATAGATGTATTTTCAACATATTCATACTGATGTATGATTTCAAGTTCCAACCTTTCCATTTCTGACAGTAACATAGACACTATTACATCTTCCATTATTTTTCCACAATATGAAAGTACACATAAGGGTCTTTATGACTCTGGGTGTGTCCAAATCACCTTTCACTTAAATACAGGTTTAATAAGCACATCTCCAATCCTGAGGATTCTCTCCATATAAACAGGACCTAGTAAATCCTAGATATAATGGTACTGTAAGTTCTTGCTGAAGTGTTCTCATGTCATTATTATCAAATCTATCTCATCCTGTGCTTTGCTGTTTGGATCCAGTTTGCATAGTTCTTCTTCAGTATAATCTAATTTAATTTCAGTATCTGTGGTCAGTAAGACAATTTATTACTCCCTTCATTGAGCCAAACTTTTTTGCATAAGATTTTATAATTATATCTATAATCTGTTGAGAATACATTTTAGAATCTACATGCAGATGACCAATTTGTATGTCTTTATTCCTTCCACATCTATAAAATTCTTTCCTATTATTCTCAATATCTTTATATAAATTTTCTTCACTTTTCTTGATCTTGTCTCAAACTATGCTTAATTTGTTTGTCCAGCTTCTTTATTTCAGTTTCCAAAGTTATAGTTCAAGCTGTTTTCCATTTCTTATATTTTTTTTGTCTCTAACCATAATCAGTTATCATGTTCTTATTGAAATACATCCTCCTGGTGTATGTCTATATCCTGGTGTTAAATATATATATTTTTTTCTGTACTTATTTTCTGTTTCAAAACATTCCACATTCCTTCTGCAATTTTTCCACTGAACATATCACTTCAGTTAGTTTACACAGTGACTGTTTTACTTCCATATAATCCATAATTAATCTTCTATGCATTGGTTTGGATTTTGGTTTGGTAGAATTATCTAGCAACAGTTTTTGGTGCTATATAAATACATGCCACTGTAATCCTCCTCCCTTGCCAATAGCCCCTACTACCACAGATATACCATTTTTGTCTTTTTTTCCACAACTATCAATATGGGAGGCCCTCATGAAATTAGCATAATTACTCCCCTTTTTCTCTGCCCCTGATATTCTGCTGAATATCAATTTTTAAATTCTCTCCTAGTCAAATTCACAGACTCGTATCTTTCCAAATGAGTCTCTTGCATCATTGACATTTGCAGTCTGCATTTCTTAATTTAATTCAATACACTTTCATTTTTATCTAATCCTGTAAGGTCATTCACATTCCAGAATAATATGGACAGCATCGCCATCATGACTAAAAGCTATTGTTTCCACCTATTATGCATGACAGTTTTTTGAATGTGTATTTCCAGCTTTTGTGTTACATGAGTGTACTAATGTTTGAGAGGCTGATATTTTACACTGTTTCTTCTCAATTCTGTTTGAACCTATGACTCATTTTTCAAGACTTTTTGTATTAATGAAAACCGTTAAACAAAAAACTAAGTACAAAACACCCCCATCCCCTATTAACTTGACCAAAGAAAACTATGTGCATCTTCAAAACATGAAGTTTAATCCTGTAGAATGGAAACAATTTCCCTGAATTGATGGCTTTGCCTACAAGCATTATGTAACCTAAAATTAAGGTTAGCCCTTGCTAAAGTGAATGCTACAACCTGTGTTCCCATTAACACTGAATGCTGTCTGTTCTTTTCTTATCTCTTTTCACCTCCCAGATATAAACAGTTTGTATGCTTTCAGAAAATACTATCTTTTAGCTTAAGAAAATGTGCACTGGCAGTCTTTAAAGAAAACTAAATTGTGCATTGTTCTATTAACTGCATTAAAGTATGAAAGCTGCTTCAGAGGTTGTTACCTCTTATTTACTTCCCATAATTTCAAACATAATTTTTTTCTCCAAAGTGTGTGCCATTGTACCTTTAAAGTTTGCATTTCCCCCAGCAAAGAATACACTGAATTCTCAAGATTAACTGCCTGCACCTGCAGACAGCGTGTTTCCATGGAAATGTACTCAGCAATGAGTCTTTCTAAATTTCAGTCAGAAAACAATACACAGCTGCCTCAACTTTGATTATCTCAACTCCACTGAATATTTTCCTGTGCAAAACAAACAAGCAAATATCTTTGCAGTTGTAAGATGCTTACCACTTCCCTGGGTTTCATTTGTCTTACTTTTAAACTCTAGATAGTGGTGCTGCAGTAGCGTTGTCACCTCACAGCAAGACGTTGTCGCGTTTGATTCTCAGCTAGAGCATCTTCTGTGTGGAGACATGCGTGAATGGGCATGCCTTCGTTGAAGGTTGTACATCAGGGCTGGTAACTTGGCATGTAAAAATCCACTACCAAACATTAGCGGACCGGAGTTCCGCTGTGGCGACCCCAACCGGGATAAGCCGAAAGACACAGCAACAACAACAACATTATTACAAAAATAAGTGCTTACAGTTTACGTCATACGTAGAAATCTAGACATTCATCCCTGTAAAACAAAAAGAAAAAATATACTAATTCTACATATATTATAATCAGTGCACTTTTACATCCCACCCCCACCCCAGCAGCCCACGATCACAGTAGATGAACATTTGATTTTGCCCAGTCTTTTTCTCATGTTATTCTGTAAAAAATATATTTCTTACCAGTAAAAAATATCTGTTTGCTTTAATATCTTTAACTCATACAACACTCAATGGAAATACTCCCACCACATTTAAAATACCCCTAACTAACACTACACAAAAGTCTTTTACTCTATTTAACATGTAGTTTACATCATGAAATGTTTTATGCAATTGCTAGTAAGTAAAAATATTTTTTTTACTTAAATTAGTTTTACCTTTTAATATCCTCCTAAATGCAGATAATATAAAATGGGGTAAATGATTTAAATCACACCCACAAGTTTAACAAAATCAACAAAAGTCCATTGTTTTCAGCTACATTTTTTTTGCAAAAAGATATTTCACAAATGGTGATAAGGTATTTTATAGTCTTCCATTTATTCACTAATTTCAGAGTTGCTGGTCTTCTTCCTGCATCTTCCAGCACCATTCTCTGGTTCAGGTCCAAAGTACTGAAGATTCTTCTAGCAAACTTGTACGCTTTTTTCTGTCTCTCAAGCATTTATGTTTGGAACATTTGAAAATATTTCACTGGCAAAACCTCTGTATGCACATTACTATTAGAAGAATGAGCAGCAAATTCCCCTTCTTCTAGTTGCCTTACTTTTTATTGGATAAACGTTATTTCCTGTGTGTCCTATGCTGCATCAAAAAATGACTTTGAGCCTCCAGGAAGAAACACTTTGAACACAGCTGGATACAGCAGCGTGAATCTCACGCCTGCCTCTTGACAATCCCTAATCACTGTGATAAATTTGCTTATCTTTTGCCTGGTTTACAGTCAATAATCATTTTCTACAAATACTCTGCTGACTCCAATTTTTAATACCTTGCCCTTCTGCCATAATTTTGTCAGGATCAACTGTTTCTGTTGGTATGATTGCGTCTTTACTAATATAGGTCTTGGCTGCTTTCTCATGGTGAGGTGTGAAGCATACACTCAATGTGCCATTTCAGTTAACAAACTCTGCTGTGGAACACTAGTCCAATTTCTTATTTTGCTTTTATAAAATTAATGCAGTCTGTTCCTCCCAGGTTTCTCTGTTACAGCAGAAAATCTCATGTTTTCTCTGTATGCTCTGTGTCCTAAGCAGTTCTTCTTGAGAAACTTCAAATTCAGCCAGCTTCTCCTTCATGTCAGCCTCTTATTTTGCAATGTTATCACTTTATCTGAATGGCTAGTTAAAGCTGCTTCTTATTTTTTACTACCTTTTTTTGTTTGAGTTGATATATTCCTTTAATGTTTCATTTATTTTAATCACCTTTGACTACACCTTATTATTTTATTCCTCTAAATAAATGAACTCCATCTCTTGAACTAAAATGAAGCCTGAACTGTTTTTTGCTGAACAGGTACAGAATACTTCCCAGACAGTGTTTTCATTTCACCTTTTCTGGTTTTCTTTCCTTCAGGTTTTGGACATTTCATCTTTACTGGCATCTAGGCAGTGTATTTATTAGCCAGTAAAGTAACTGAATTTTACTCAAAAATTTCATTGGCACTCCTTTTTCTCAATTTCTGTTTTCACACTGGGAAAGCTGAAGTTATGCTGTTGTTCAGCCTTCTTGGAAGTCCTTCACAGTGTATTTCTTGATCTGATCAGTACTGTTTTAAGTTTATAGTAGTTTGGGGAATAGATGGGTTTATCATGTTAGTCAATTATTCTGTTTCTTACAAATTTTTGAATGCTACACAGTATAAGAAATTTAATGTCAAAATTCTTTTGACTTTACTATAGTATTGTACTACTATATATAAAACACCATTCTGTAATAACATATCTGTGAACATAGTACAATAATATGAATCTTACAATAGACTCATGAGATTATTCCCATTTCTTATTTATTCATCAAACTTTTGGAAAAATGTCTGTCCTATTAATTCAAAGACCATTGTCCTCTCTTCAAAATCTGCTCCAGTCTCTAAAGGAGCAAAGTAAATCTCTGTTGTGTTGTTTTCCTTACAGTAATATTTTGAGTGTTTAAACATATGTTACATAATTAATAGCTTCCATATATCCAGCACCCATCGACCTATGGTTCACTAGATTCATAAATAGCTGTGCAAATCCCTGTTGTCTTTTTTCTTTGTTTCTTTTTTTTTTTGTCTGGAAAGCCTTATGGGACTATCAAAAATGCATGCAAAGCATTGTATATCCCTAGATATTGTCCCCTTGTCCCCACAGTTCAAAGAAGACTAAATCCCTGCAGCATTTTTTTTTTTTTGCTGACCAGGTAGAGCTATTTAGAAAAGCTAATCTCTCTTTGTATAAGCGCTATTAAAATATTTCCTTTCTTAAATATCATCATGCAGAATTATGACACTAGATTTTAAAGAGTACATTTATCAGCAGAATGCAAGTAAGGGAGGCAGCATTTCACTTATGTTACCATAACATTATCCCATTTTACTTTTCAAGTAATTTCTTTACATTTTTACTAAAATATTTCAGAAGGTGCAATATTTTTTAAGGTCTGTCTAGAATCTGTTTCATATATAGATTGAAATGCATTGCTTTTAATTCTTAGTATAACAACTAAAAAGTAAATATTCAGCTGGATTAAGCACCTAAATAAATATCCTCAGTATATCAGGAGAACACATATACATTTTAAACTTTTGTACTGAAGCAGATTTAAAAAGGTATGTTATTGTCACACATCAAGTTAGTTGACAACACTGATGACATACAAACCCATATTTGTCCTCACCACTACAAGCCACAAGACAGCATTGATGCTACCTTTGTAAACGGCTACCTGTCTAAAGATCAAAACATAACTCTATGATCCACAAATCAGTTATCATAAGCTGCTGAATATCCCACTTACTGGGTGTGCAAGGCATTGACAAGAAGAATTTCAAATCTGAGACAAGTATAACAAGCATAATAGTGACATATTACCACTATAGCAGCTTACTAGCATAGCAAGGATAATGACTGTTACCTTAGTAAAAGGTTAGTGGTTTAGGTTTGCATGCCCCCCCCTTTTTTTTCTTTTTTTTTTTGTTAAGATGCTTTATCAGTTTTACATCAGTACTCTAGAAATGTTTTGAAAGATCCATCAATATTTTATTTGGGAAACAGGAAATAAATGTAACATGGTTTGATGTAAATTTACACAATTTAGTCAAAGGGAGGTCAACTTTATCAAACTTGGCAGAATTTTATGACCTTAAAACTATGGCCATGGACTGCAGGTTATCTTCTGGAGTTATATTTTTGTTTATCGCTAAAGGCATTAATTTCCTTGCTATATAGGTTCGTAGGTGTATACTAGACTAATGATCACTGGGGCCTATATAAGCATGTCCAACCATCCCAATTGTATCACACAAGTTGATGTGCCTTAGAAGATAGTTTAAGGGACATTTGTAAACTAGGGCAAGATGTACAGGTTGCCTCTGTCCTTTAGAGACATAGGTGCTAGACCCAGGGTGTATTTCTGGTTTCCGATCCACTGTTCAAGGTTTATCTTGATAGGATCAGAGGAGTAGCTCTGCTTCACATAGATGGGAAGCCTTTTCCAGAGAAGAGGAATTCTCTGAGACACATACCTGTTCCTCCAAAGTGTCCTATTTATGTCACAAGCAAAGTTTAAATCCCTAGATAGAGTAATGCTGATGTTATTAGTTTTGTGGATATGCAAGAGGTACATCAGAGTGGGTTCAATGGATGCCTTGTATGCCATGCGTAGATCAGATCTCAACAGGAAACAAGGTATAAAGACAGGGCTTTCATGAATCTGCATAGGATATGTTGTTTACACCCTGTATTGTTTTT
>NC_056739.1:260813430-260845930 GCF_019279795.1 Protopterus annectens
TTTAGACTTCTAGCATTGAGTAGCATTACCCTCAGTTTTTGCTTGACTGTTCCTGTTACAGTGGTGAATTTGTCATTTGAACCTTGCCTAAAAAAGACACTATAGGGGCGGCAAGAGCCTTAGCCACTATCCAGAATCCCAGGGGCGACAGGTGCAGTCCATCTCTGGCAAAGCATCGTGGTTTGTCGACCATGTCGTCCCAGGCAGAAAGATACTGGATCCCCTCAGAATGGCACCAGAAGCTTAGCCAATTGTTGAAGTAAATCATTTTGTCCTTGTACTGTGGTATCATTCTGGGGTATGGCAGGATGCTACTCAGGGCTAGGGTCATACATGCCTTGGCTACAAGATAGGAGAGCTCTTCCATATCTCTTTTCATGTGGTTAAGGGAGGTACATCACAGGTCATTTACATCAGCATGGACAATGACAGAGTCATATTTGTACTTGTTGTGGAGTGACCTGAGTGCATGGGTTATTTGGTGGATCTTGGCACCCAACAGGCAGCTGACAGTAACCTTCTCCTTGTTTAGCCTTGTGAGTGGGATATCAGTGTGCCTGACTATACAGTCACCTATGACTAGTGTGTTGGGTATGCTGTTTTTGCCTTATGGGCTGTGGTTTAATGGTAAACTAAGTCTGTGGGCTATGTGTCATTTGGATTGTGTTGGGGGGTAGAGGTTGCTTGCATTTCTGGTTTGGAAGTCTCTGTTGCTTGATCAGATTATTATTGAGAGCCTCTGTGAATGTTTTTGTGTTTCTATGCGTGGATTTTGGTGGTGTAGGTTTAGTTGGACTATGTGATGAGTGTAGTGTGGTGCAAGTGTTTACCTTCTCCTCTTGACTGTCAAGTTCAGTCTTCTTTGGAGAGAGCTTTACCTCCAGTTTGGCTAGATAAGTGCATCTCTCACAGGCTGTGGTGTTGGGTGGTAGGAGCACAGGGTTATCTGTGTACATGAGGCAATTGCTACATTGCCTCAAGATGCTCAGATTCATCAGATAGATAGGAGAGAACATTGGGAGCTGACCCTTGGACATGCCGGAATAAAATTTACTTTCCTCTAGACAAGTGAGGAAGTGAGTATAAGAGCTGTTTTTCTCTAAGCAAGTGAGGAAAGTAAGTACAAAAACTGTTTTCCTCTAGGTGAAGAGGAAGGTTGAGTGCTGTAGTAATTTGTAGCTTATTTAGTGCTAACAACAAGTTCTGAACAAGTGGCGAGCATGAATAAGTCAATTCAAATGCTAAAATTAAGAATCTGTACCTGGATCTTGTGGTAGATAGGCTACCTAGTGCTTACCACTCCCACTGATAAGCTAGAAGGCATCCATCCAACACGGAAAGGCTTGAAGGGCCAAGAAGCTTACAAACAGTCCTGGATACAGCAAATCTGTATCTGGACTAGACTAGTTACAGGAAAGGTGGGAAATGAGCACAACCATGGGCTTTTAAACCAGAAGGTTGAAAGAGATGGAAAAACTGCCCAAACGGCCAATAAACTACAATTTCTGGGCCAGAAACCACTCTTGTGGTAGATAGACTACCTAGTGTTTGCCACTCCCACTGATAAGCTAGAAGGCTTTCCTCCAAAGCAGAAATTCTTTGGGGGGCTCAGAAGCTTGCAAACAGTCCTGGTTACAGCAAATCTGTATCTGGACTAGACTAGTTACAGGAAAGGCAGGAAACAAGCTTAGAATTTTTTTTTTTTGGAAAGTGGAAAGGGAGAAAGGAGAAACAGAAGCTAATTCAACATTAAGGACCTAAGTGGTTTGCCCTTCACAAATGTTCTCGCTGTATTAGGTATAATGAGCTAGTGACACTAGACTGGAATAGAGCTGGGATAGAGCTGAACAGGTTGGACTGGTAGGAGTGTCTGAAGTCAAAATATAATCTCACTGTACTCGGTTAAGTGAGCAAATGAGATAGACCCACGAGGAGTGCTCAAACATAAATTTACAGGTGGGGTGGGAAATTCCAAAGCCACCAAGATTAATATCACAAGAACAGGGAGGGCGGGTGGGAAACTAACTGCAGACAGAGAGAGACCACAGTATTCTATGAAACAATTAAATAGAAAGGATTAAACTGAGGACCAGGGTAGACTGTACATTTGGTAAATGGTATAAGGATTTTGCTGAGAGTGTGTGTATAATGACACTTTTAAGACCATAAGACTTTAAAAGAAGATATTGCAGACTGGAAGAGTGGTGTGGATTGGATAAAGGGAGGTTGTTTTAAACTGTAGGAGAAGATAGCAGATAGCCATGGGAATAATAACATTAATTTTCTGTGGTATGGTCTTTTGGGTTCTATTTATTTATTTATTTTGCATTTCTTGACTGGGAAAGTCTGACTGGACACATGTCCATTTTCAGCGGAGGCCCAGAGAGAAAAGCTCCATTTACATATGAGAACAAAAGGAGCATTAATATATATGAACAAGTTAATAAGGATAAAAAAAACACGAAAGGCAGACAAACCAAGAAAAAACAGACCAAGTGAAGCAGCGACCGACAAATTTAATAGATAAATAAAGTAAAATCATTAAAAGCGCTTTTTCGTCAGCGTTAATACCTGACTTCTTCAGAAATGACATACAATGGATTAAGACAAACCATTTGTAAATTTCAAATTAGGAGCCTGTTCTTACGTAAGACGCTGAACCTACTTCATACATATTTAAAGGTACATACTCAATTATGAAACAAATCAGTTAAAATTCATAAAACTAACTTTTTAAATCAACACAGCAAAGGTATTAGAAAATATATAAAGTTATAAAACAATAGGAATAGATACAAGAATTGTAAATATCATCTCTTTAAACTTTTCAATTTCAAAAGGCTTGAAATTGAACACAAATCATTTATACCAGGATGGATGTATGCATTAAGCCTGATTTGCCAAACTAGCTCAGCTTCTTCAAGTTTCAAAGGTCTAGGACCCCCCCTGCTGTCACAGATGATCTGGTCAATGGCCAGAAACTTAAATGTGTGGTTATGGAAGACTGAAGTATGTTTTGCTAGGGCATTGTCAAGTTTGAGTTTTTTCATAGCGTATGTATGTTCGTAAATTCGGTCCCTGAGCCTTCTTTCGGTCTTACCGCTATAAAAGGCCGGACATAATGTGCACCTAGCTAAATAAATAACAAAGGAAGAGTTACAATTAAATTTGTGTCTTATTTTATAAGAGATGACATTTAAATTAAAGTAAGACACTTCTTCCACATACCTGCAGTAGTTACAATTTTGGCACTTCCACATACCAGCATTGAACACTGATGAGGGCAAGCTACTCTCCAGAATCGCTTTGATGTTCCTCCCCTTCTTAAAAACTACCTTGGGTCTAATACCCAATTTATCAAAGACATTAGGGTACAGTTTAAAAAGTTCCCAATTTTTATTGATAGTATCGATGCAGACCTTACTACCTACACTAAAAGTAGTAATAAACATAGTGGTTGCTGCATCATCCTTAAAGTCTGGGTTGGTTTGCTCACTCCCTTGTACAATGTTGGTATTAGAGTTACGTGTACTATTCATAGGGCTAGAAGTCTTAATGTCAGTCAATGGAAGCAGTGGTTTGTAAATGTACTGACTTCTTTTGTCTAATATTTCTTTAATTAAGTTGTCCAAAAGGCATTCAGGGTATCCACGTAGTAGAAACATATTTTTAAGTACTGAACATTCTTCACTAAAGTCGTCATCTAAACTGACCATCCTAGAGGCCTTAACTAGTTGGCCTTTAACGACCGACCTCTTTTGAAAAAAAGGATGGCAACTAGTAAAATGTAAGAAAGTATAGGAATAGGTCTTCTTACGATAAATCTTTGCAGTGTAGCAATTGTACTTGGCGTTTTTACTTAACAAAACATCAAGATAAGCTATACTGTCAGTCGCAAAAGAGTGTGTAAACTCTAAAAAATTAGTGGTGTTGTTAAAATAGTGTAGAACTGATTTGCTGGTCACCTCATTAACATTAATCAAAATAAAGATATCGTCAAGAAACCTAGTGTAAAAAAATGACCTTGTCACGATATTGGTTATTATCAGAAAATACAAATTCAGATTCCCAGTGGGCCATAACCAGATTGGCTATGCTCCCACCACAAGGGGAACCCATCACCACTCCCACCTTCTGTAAGTAAAACTCGCTGTAAGCCATGAAGAAATTGTAGGAAAGAATGAACTCGCTGTAAGCCATGAAGAAATTGTAGGAAAGAATGAGGTCACTAAGCACAGTTACAAGATAAATTTCTCTATCAGGAACGTTATGTTTCTTTAACACCAACTCACCCATTCAAGTGCAGTATTGTAAGGTATACTGCTATACAAATTTTTCACATCAATAGTTAGAAAATTCGTGTGGACATTGTATTCAACTGATCTAATACTCTCTAGGAAAGACCATGAGTCTTTACAGATCTGGTCTTCCTTGAGGACATACTTCTGGAGTATGCTATCAACAATCTTAGCAGAGGAATAGGTGGGTGAGCCTCTACTGTCGACCAGCAATCTAAGTGGGGGGTTGTCAATGCTTTTATGTATTTTAGGAATCCCAAAGATACACGGGTATCTTGGAAAAGATGTAGTTAAGTATCCATATGTTTTTTGGTCTATTCTACTTTCAATAAATAATTCTTCTATACAATCTTTAATTACCTTATAGGCCCTGTTGACTTCAGATCTCGAACTGTGTTCATAAGTGTTTGAGTGTAATACTTCATTTAATCGGGCCTGATAGTCAGTCGTGCTAAAGACAACCAACCCACCACCTTTATCAGGTTTACAAAACCTAAGGTTTTGAGATTTAAAAAAATGTAGGTACTCCTCCTCTGTCTTTGTTAAGTTGAATGGAGTATTGTGAAATGTGTTGTTAGACCCTAAATACCTGATGTCCAACTCGCAACATTTTTCAAATAACTCTAAGGCTGGATGCAGTGGGGGGTTATAAGTACTAGGTACATACAACTGCCCATAATCAGTAGGTGTAGAATTGTTACCCAATAGCAAAGAAAAATTCAATTTCCTAGTGAGAAATTTGATGTCTAAAATGGTGTCAACAACATTAAAAGACTTTGTAGGAACAAATGTTAAGCCTTTAGACAAGAGTTCAACCATACCAGTGTCGAATTTAGTAGTACTAAAGTTGTAGACTTGAAAGTCCCCCGATCTGTTGCTGACAACTTCAACATGTGTTGATGTTAGACTATAATCAGCATAAACAATGTCAAGCTTGTCTGATTGCGATGTGTCGGCAATCACAACCTCATCCACAGGAGACATAACAGCTGCGACCTCGGCACAAAATGGAGCAACAAGACAAGGGCTTGATAATGGCTCATGATGGTTTATTTGTTGTTCCTCATAGTTTGCGATTGTTGAAAGTTCCTGGTTTTTGGTCTCGCCCCCGTGAAGGGGCACTGCTGAAAATTTGAGTAGTAGTTTGAGTGTTGGTTTGAGAAATCCCGGTTAGAGTGGCCACTTCTCAACCTCTCACTCCATGGTGTACCACTAGGTACACCCACTCTCGAAATATTGCCAAGTGAATCGACAGTGTCATCATTGTCGAAATTACACCAAGGCAAACCAGCATTAGAAGGAAGGAGGTCCTGAGAAGAAGGACTGTGTTGACCAACCCTGGTTACAGAACCAGCGTTAGGAACGAATATACCCTTCTTCCAAGTCTGACCTAGTGGTGGATTTGGGTAAGCTAGACCCTGCTTATAAGCGTCACAGTCTCTTGTTAGTTTCTTTACTTTGTGAGACTGCAACTTGGTCATGTGGTTGTCAATACTTACAAAAGTTCGCTCGTATTCAAACTTATATCTATTGAACTCATAATCATTAACAATAGATTTATCCAAGTCAGTAATGTAGTGGGAAAGCTCTTCTATTCAGACATTATAATGTTTCACAATTAAAGCAATTAGTTCCAAACCGTGACGGTCGAACAGGTTTATCAATTCAGCATGAAACACTGAACCGGCTTCAAGGCCGGTTGGATACGAAGAGCGCCTGAGACCTTTAGGTACTATCCTCAATGAAAGGCATTCAGTAAAGTAAGCAACTTCAAGTTGCAACTTTTTAGGTTTGAATAAACAAGCGTCAAAAGTTTTTAATTTTGAAGAGATGGTGTTTGCTGCATGATCCGAACTATTAATGTCGCTAGGTACAGTTCTATTATTACTGACACCCAGCGTAGATGGTTTCGAAAAATTAAAACAATTGTTGAGCCAACCAGGTAAATTCATATTGTTAGCTTTACCTTCATTCCCAGAATTAGAACGTGAAGATGGTAGCAATAGTGCCTTGTCAGTATTCATGACATCTGCATTTTGACCAACAGCAAAGGAGTGTATGTTACCCGGTAGCTGGTCTCTTACTACAGTGGGTGAAAGGCGGTCACGAATCAACCCCGCATTAGGTTCGATGGCAGTAGGAGCATTAATTTCAGTTGGAGCTCCCAAAAGGACTTCTATTCAAACCAGACTGCCCTTGTACAAAGACGTTACACTCAGATCCAAAATCAGAAGAGGTTGATACTCCACAACAAACGAAGCAAACCAGATGAATGAAAAGACAAGTCCTTTATTCGAATAAGTAAGTGCTTTCACGTTGCTTAGAACACTTCATCAGACTTCAACAAACCATAAAAATTTGAATCAACTTATATATAAGTAAAGCACCAATGAAAATCACATTAGCAAGTCACATGCAAGTTACAAAAATACATCATTTCCTTTCCATAAAAATGACATAAAATAAAATATATAAATATATATATCCTAAAAATCTCATGCTAATAAATGAATAGTAGAAGTAAAATGTTAAAACATACTAAAACATATGTTAGATAATGAAACATATTACTACTGTTTAATGTTTCAAAGGTTTATCTAATAAAAATGGTCTCAATGAAAATTTATCATTGAGACCATGACCTTTATTCGCGGATAGCTTAATTATCCACTTTGCCTCAGCTTTTTCTGTCTTATTGCCAATATTACCAAGTCTTTCTGTCTCTGTTAACTGTCCTATTACTAAAAATCTAAAGGCATGTGTGGTGTCATTTTGTAGTACATGCTTGGCTAGGGCATTCGCTTCATTCTCTCTATGTATAGCATACAAATGCTCTTGTATCCTTTCTCTTAAGGTTCTATTAGTCTTTCCTATATAGAAACAATAACATTTTATGCAGGATGCTAAATAAATCACATTTCTTGACTTACAATCAGCGTATTCATTAAACTCATATTTAACACCAGTATCTGGATGTATAAAAACATTAGATTTCATTATATATATACACTGGTTGCAAGAGCGACATGCAAATGTACCCTTTCTCTCAGAGGAGATCTTATTTTTAGGCATTCTCTCATAACAAAGCATACGTTTTAAAGATTTAGTATTCTTATAGCTAAAAGATGGTTTTTCATCCACTAAGTCTTTTATACCATCATCTAAATGTAAAATATTCCAATGTCTCTTAATAATGTTGACAATAGAAGTATTATTATTAGTAAAGGGTATCACTAGTCTCCTCTTATCATTATTCCTCGCTATAGGTCTCTCATCTATACTGCCTTGTTTTTTAATAAAAGGACGTCCTAGATGTGTACGTTCAAAAGTATCCAATGAACACATATCTCTATTGCAATAGCCTCTATGTCTAAAATCACTTTCTATAGTTTTTAATGCATCAGAAAAAACCAAATCATCACTAGTTATGTTAGAGAAACGTTTCACCTGATTATTTACAATGTTTTTGTGTATATGGGGGGGATGCATGCTACTTCTGTGAAGAATAGCATTCTTCCTACATACCTTCCTAAATACTTCTGTTTCTAGAGTATTGTCCTTTTTCCTCAATGTCACATCTAAAAAAAGGTTTTGAGATTTAAAAAAATGTAGGTACTCCTCCTCTGTCTTTGTTAAGTTGAATGGAGTATTGTGAAATGTGTTGTTAGACCCTAAATACCTGATGTCCAACTCGCAACATTTTTCAAATAACTCTAAGGCTGGATGCAGTGGGGGGTTATAAGTACTAGGTACATACAACTGCCCATAATCAGTAGGTGTAGAATTGTTACCCATTAGCAAAGAGAAATTCAATTTCCTAGTGAGAAATTTGATGTCTAAAATGGTGTCAACAACATTAAGAGACTTTGTAGGAACAAATGTTAAGCCTTTAGACAAGAGTTCGACCATACCAGTGTCGAATTTAGTAGTACTAAAGTTGTAAACTTGAAAGTCCCCCGATCTGTTGCTGACAACCTCAACATGTGTTGGTGTTGGGCTATAATCAGCATAAACAATGTCAAGTTTGTCTGATTGCGATGTGTCGGCAATCACAACCTCATCCACAGGAGACATAACAGCTGCGACCTCGGCACAAAATGGAACAACAAGACAAGGGCTTGATAATGGCTCATGATAGTTTATTTGTTGTTCCTCATAGTTTGCGATTGTTGAAAGTTCCTGGTTTTTGATCTCGCCCCCATGAAGGGGCGCTGCTGAAAATTTGAGTAGTAGTTTGAGTGTTGGTTTGAGAAATCCCGGTTAGAGTGGCCACTTCTCAACCTCTCACTCCATGGTGTACCACTAGGTACACCCACTCTCGAAATATTGCCAAGTGAATCGACAGTGTCATCATTGTCGAAATTACACCGAGGCAAACCAGCATTAGTAGGAAGGAGGTCCTGAGAAGAAGGACTGTGTTGACCAACCCTGGTTACAGAACCAGCGTTAGGAACGAATATACCCTTCTTCCAAGTCTGACCTAGTGGTGGACTCGGGTAAGCTAGACCCTGCTTATAAGCGTCACAGTCTCTTGTTAGTTTCTTTACTTTTTGAGACTGCAACTTGGTCATGTGGTTGTCAATACTTACAAAAGTTCGCTCGTATTCAAACTTATATCTATTGAACTCATAATCATTAACAATAGATTTATCCAAGTCAGTAATGTAGTGGGAAAGCTCTTCTATCCAGACATTATAATGTTTCACAATTAAAGCAATTAGTTCCAAACCGTGACGGTCGAACAGGTTTATCAATTCAGCATGAAACACTGAACCGGCTTCAAGGCCGGTTGGATACGAAGAGCGCCTGAGACCTTTAGGTACTATCCTCAATGAAAGGCATTCAGTACAGTAAGCAACTTCAAGTTGCAACTTTTTAAGTTTGAATAAACAAGCGTCAAAAGTTTTTAATTTTGAAGAGATGGTGTTTGCTGCATGATCCGAACTATTAATGTCACTAGGTACAGTTCTATTATTACTGACACCCAGCGTAGATGGTTTCGAAAAATTAAAACAATTGTTGAGCCAACCAGGTAAATTCATATTGTTAACTTTACCTTCATTCCCAGAATTAGAACGTGAAGATGGTAGCAATAGTGCCTTGTCAGTATTCATGACATCCGCATTTTGACCAACAGCAAAGGAGTGTATGTTACCCGGTAGCTGGTCTCTTACTACAGTGGGCGAAAGGTGGTCACGAATCAACCCTGCATTAGGTTCGATGGCAGTAGGAGCATTAATTTCAGTTGGAGCTCCCAAAAGGACTTGAGTCTGAAATCTATTCAAACCAGACTGCCCTTGTACAAAGACGTTACACTCAGGTTCAATCATGATGCCATCGTTGTCAGTGGAAGCAGGAAGCTGGATGCAGTCTGTAGTTGTCTTGCTGTCACCATCAGGGGCATGTTCTGCTGAAACAATAAGCTCTGAACCCTTAACAGTGTTGTGCTGCCCTTTAATTAAGTTAACAGCTGATAGATAGACTTCCCGAAAATCACGATGTTCAGCATCAATCTTGTCGAGTCTACAGAACAGGCTTTCAAGCTTACGGTTGATTAAGTCAAAGCAACTGCCCACGACCGGATTGCTAGATGTATCCAATAAGTCCCCGGCAGAAGTACTGGGTCTAAGAATTACAGGTGTTTCCTGTGGCACAAAAGAGTCAGTGTTGCTGCTCACACGCGTTGCCATGTAGAACCAAAAAACCACGAAAGGCAGACAAACCAAGAAAAAACAGACCAAGTGAAGCAGCGACCGACAAATTTAATAGATAAATAAAGTAAAATCTTTAAAAGCGCTTTTTCGTCTGCGTTAATACCTGACTTCTTCAGAAATGACATACAATGGATTAAGACAAACCATTTGTAAATTTCAAATTAGGAGCCTGTTCTTACGTAAGACGCTGAACCTACTTCATACATATTTAAAGGTACATACTCAATTATGAAACAGATCAATTAAATTCATAAAACTAACTTTTTGAAATCAACACAGCAAAGGTATTAGAAAATATATAAAGTTATAAAACAATAGGAATAGATACAAGAATTGTAAATATCATCTCTTTAAACTTTTCAATTTCAAAAGGCTTGAAATTGAACACAAATCATTTATACCAGGATGGCTGTATGCATTAAACCTGATTTGCCAAACTAGCTCAGCTTCCCTCCCACTGATAAGCTAGAAGGCTTCCCTCCAACACAGAAAGGCTTGGTGGCTCAGAAGCTTACAAACGGTCCCGGATACAGCAAATCTGTATCTGGACAAGACTAGTTACAGGAAAGGTGAGAAACAAGCGCAAATACAGGCTTTTAAACCAGAAAGTTGAAAGAGATAGAAAAACTGCCCAAACGGCCAATAAACTACAATTTCTGGGCCAGAAACCACTCTTGTGGTAAATAGGCTACCTAGTGTTTGCCACTCCCTCTGATAAGCTAGAAGGCTTCCCTCCAAAACAGAAATTCTTTGGGGGGCTCAGAAGCTTGCAAGCAGTCCTGGTTACAGCAAATCTGTATCTGGACTAGACTAGTTACAGGAAAGGCAGGAAACAAGCTTAGAATTTTTTTTTTTGGAAAGTGGAAAGGGAGAAAGGAGAAACAGAAGCTAATTCAACATTAAGGACCTAAGTGGTTTGCCCTTCACAAATGTTCTCGCTGTATTAGGTATAATGAGCTAGTGACACTAGACTGGAATAGAGCTGGGATAGAGCTGAACAGGTTGGACTGGTAGGAGTGTCTGAAGTCAAAATATAATCTCACTGTACTCGGTTAAGTGAGCAAATGAGATAGACCCACGAGGAGTGCTCAAACATAAATTTACAGGTGGGGTGGGAAATTCCAAAGCCACCAAGATTATTATCACAAGAACAGGGAGGGCGGGTGGGAAACTAACTGCAGACAGAGAGAGACCACAGTATTCTATGAAACAATTAAATAAAAAGGATTATACTGAGGACCAGGGTAGACTGTACATTTGGTAAATGGTATAAGGATTTTGCTGAGAGTTTGTGTTTAATGACATTTTTAAGACCATAAGACTTCAAAGATATTGCAGACTGGAAGAGTGGTGTGGATTGGATAAAGGGAGGTTGTTTTAAACTGTAGGAGAAGATAGCAGATAGCCATGGGAATAATAACATTAATTTTCTGTGGTGTGGTCATTTGGGTTCTATTTATTTATTTATTTTGCATTTCTTGACTGGGAAAGTCTGACTGGACACATGTCCATTTTCAGCGGAGGCCCAAGGAGAAAAGCTCCATTTACATATGAGAACAAAAGGTGCATTAATATATATGAACAAGTTAATAAGGATGGTGGTATAGTACGATATATGTATCCTTGATGAATTGGTAGAAGTTGTAAAGGATAAGCTAAGAAAATAATATAGAATGAGTTGTAAAGAAGAAGGTTTTAGTATTAGAAAGGATTACTATAAGATCATAGTAGTGTACCACAAAGTGTATGAACATGGTAGAAAGATGGAGATTGTCATGAAAGAGAAGAACCTATTTTGGTTTTGGTTTGGTTACTAGTAGAACAGGCTTAAAGAAACAATTATGTGGATGCAGTTTAATATTATCATGGGTGATGAATGAATCAGAGTGTTTTTTTTTGCAGGTGAAATTCAATAGAGGTAATATGGAGTCTGAGTGGAATACATAGATGGGTATTTTTTTTTCAGCAGTTCAGGAGGGAAGAAATAAAAAAAATGAATATTTGAAGAATATAAGTTCAAATTGCACCATAGAAGCAAAGGTATTATTGATGAATTTTACAGAATCCTAGAAAAAATATCAGGCATGTTCGTAACAATCTATGATGGTTGGCTATATGATGGAAGTAAGGTCACCAAGCTGTGTGTGCTGGGTCTATGCAAATAATTTACAATGCATGGGAGTTTATAGAGAATTTGGAAAATAGAGATTGTAATGAATTATAAAGGAAGAGACAGAAAGTGTGTAAAAATATAAGAATTGCAAATTATTTTATTTTTATTTATTTTATTGCATTTGTTAACCGGGAAAGTCCACTGGGCCTAGAAAGATCCCATTTTCAGTGGAGATCTGGTGAGAAAAGCTCCACATTATTACATAATAAAGTGAAATATTTATACATAGAACTAGGTATGTTGACATTATTTTTACATTCAAACAAGTAATAAAATTAATAGCAACAGCAGTAATACTGTTTACAAAGAGTAGTATAATGGTACAGTTGGCATACGTATCTGCAGTATACTTAGCAGTGAGGAAGTGGTCTAGAGTGGAAAAGGTGGAGTTAGAAGGGCTAGAGGAGAAAGAGATATGCTATGGAGACAGAAGGAGTATGTAGGGAAGAGAGGAGGAGGAGAGGAAGAGCTTGCAGTGTAAAAGGTTCAAGTTGATATTCCAGAGAGAGGGAAGTTAGCTGTTGAGCTAAGTGGTTGGGCTGCAGGAGCATAGCCAGTGAGACGAGAGATGAGATTTGAGTGATTTTTTGAAGGTGGCCAGATAGCTGATAGTTCTGAGTGAAGTAGGAAGATTATCCCATAACTTAGAGACAGTATGAGATTACAACATGTGGCCAGCTGAGAGCTTAGGTTTGTTGACTGGCAGTAGCATTTTGTTTTCAGACCTGGCTTGACAATTAGGATGATATAGGCTCATTATAAAGGACAAGGAATTGTGGAATTCAGGTTGGTAGATTATTTTGTGGGCTGCAGTTAATTGCAGATATGTGAGATGATGTGGGGATTCTAGCCAGTTGAGTTGGTGCAACGACAAGCAGTGGTGGGTGGAAAATTTTGCATCAGTGGCAAATTTAGCAACTTTGTTGTGGCAGAAGTCTAGTTTTGTTTTCAGGTTGGACTGTACATTTGTGAGAATAGAGGAACTATATAGTAGAGATGGAAGCAGGAAGGATGAAGCGAAGGCTATTTTAGTGGAGTGGCTAAGAAATTAGTTATGTCTTTAGAGGGCACCAAGCTTTTGATGGGTTTTTTAATGTTGCTGTAGATATGAAGGTCAAATGTTAATTTGTTGTCAGTGGTGACACCTAACAGTTTTGTGCTAGGGATGACTTCAATGGAAGTGTTGTTTTGGGAATGGATAGAGAAAAGAGCGTTGTCAATAAGGCTGGATTTAGTGGGGGTGAATACTAAGAGTTTGGTTTTATTGGGGTTGAGGGCGAGATGCTTTTGTGACATCCATGTTTCAGTAGAAGTGAAAGCTTCTTGGGTAAGATGCTGTGGAACAGTGGGAGATTTAGAAGAGCAGATGATGGTCAAATCATCAGCATGTTGGATAACAGTGCTATTGGTTAGAGTATTATGAAAGTCATTGACAAATATACTGAATAGAAGGGGACCTAGAATTAAACCTTGGGGGACCCCTGTGTTTGTGCTAATGAAAGGGGAAGAAGAGTGCTGCCATTTAGTAGATTGTTGTCTATTGCTGAGATAGCTAGTAAGCCACTTTAGGGTAGGGGAAGATAGGTTAAAGATAGATAATTTAGTAAGTAGAAGGGAGTAGAAGATAATGTCAAATGCTTTAGACAAATCAAGAAAGAGAGCAGAGAATATGGAACCAGCATCACAGGCTGTATTTACTGCATTCAAGAAGGAAATTAGGGCAGTGTTGGTGCTATGTCTGGGCCCAAAGCCATGTTGAGTAGGGGAGAGTATGTGGTGGTTTACCAAATAGCTTATGACTGGGTGTGAATGCATTTCTCTAGATGGGGGAAAGTATAGTGATAGCATGGAAGTTTGAGATTTCTGAATTGGAGCTGCCTTTGTGAAGTGGAAGGACAAATGTTTTTTTCCAAATGTCAGGTATGTATGATTCTTCAATGGACCTATTGAGGAGGATACTGACAGGATAAGAAATGAAGGAGGCAGCTAGTTGCAAGTATTCAGCAGGTAGGTTATCTGGAGCATTAGTACAAGGTTTTAGTTTATGGAGAAGTTTTTGGTTGGTGGGTGTTGGAATGGGTGATAGTGAGAACGTAGGTAGAGAGGTAGTTGTGATAAGTCCTGTTGGTGTTGTTTGTGGGTTAGTGTTGATGGGTGGGAAGGAGGTAGTCAGTTTTGCAATGGTGTCAATTGTCAATAATGTATGTTTTAAAGAGTGAGGCATTTTCAGAGGGTGTTTTTTCAGGGTTAGAGCAGGGGTTATTTTTAGTTTCTGGGTGGAGCAAGGAGTTTGTAGCATGCCAGAAAGTTTTGGGGTTTTGTCTATGCTGATTTTGGGTATTTTGGAAGTATTATTTTTTTTTTATTTTCGACAACTAAGCATTTGGCCGGGTTATGATGTTGTTTATATTATAAAAGGTCAGATGGAGTTTTTTTTTTCAGAATTTCCAGGCTCTGTCCCTTGAGGCCATAATTTGTTTTGTAGACTTTGCAAGCCAGCTAGCATGTTTTGCCTTGATTCTCTTCAGCCTGAGTGGGGCTAGGCCATTTAGCTTCTGAGAAATGTAGAATTAAAGAATTCTACTGCATCACTGAGTGGGAGAATTTTTAGTGGACTCCAGTTAGTGTTCTGCAGGGTACTGTTGAGGGTATCAGGGAAGAAGTGGGATAGGTCTCTGGTATATCAATATTGGTATATATTTGGTATAGAGGTGGGCTTGCGTATTATTTATGCTGGTGAGTGGTCACTAATCCTATCTGGGAGTGTGCCAGAGGAGGAGATTTTGTCTGGGTCAGAAACCAGTCCAAGATGGATCCACGTTTTTTTTTTTTATTGTCAAGTCTGGTGATATCTGAGATTAGCTGAGTGTATTTGTGTAGGTTGATATCTGTAGAGGGGTTGTTGGAGATAGTTAGCCAATTGATATTCACATCACCTAGGATTACAGTTTCATTTTTTAATTTATTAGCTGCCCAGGCAAGAATTTCCTCAAGAATGGTAATATTGTTGCATTGGGCAATGCATATGACTATAATACATAGGGTTTTACTGTCATTACATTTTAGGAAGGTGACAAGAAGCTCTGCAGTGGAAAAACTGGGAATTGGATTTGAGTAAGAAATAACTGTGAAGGTGTTTGGGAATACTATGGCAATGCCCCCACCTTTTTTATGAAGTCTGTCACTTCTTAGGCAGGAGTGGTTAGGGAGTAGGAATTCAAAATCCTTGACATATGGTTTTAGCCAAGTTTTGGTGATGGTAGTAAAGTCAGGTTTATGTTGACTGAACCATGAGTGCAGTTGTGAAATTGTATTTCTAATGCTTTGTGTTTATTGAAAAAATGTACAGATATCTAATTTAAATATGGAAAAGAGATATAATTCTTTTAGATGTACATAAGGCATCTGTCTGTGTGAGTATCACTCATAGATGCTTTGTAGTTTAGAAAAGATAGTTATGGGCATTGTTGCCTCATTTATTCAGAGCTTCCTGTGCCTGGCTTGGCCACCTGAGACTACAAGACTTGTATTGTTTTTAAAACCACATGGACCTGCAATGTATTTGCTTTGTCTCAGTGCTATTTAACACTTCTGTGCTGCATTTATTGATTTTGTTGAATTAATCACTTTTTTTCAGTTTGTGCTTGTTAATGAAATGCAGTCTCTTTGTTACTGTACTGCTCTTAGGTTGTTTTAATACTATTCTGATATTTCCTAATCTCCTCTGACACTGTAAAAGCTATTTTGAGTTTGCCAAAATTGTCCTGAGTTTGCTAAAATAGTTTTGCAAAGTTTTTTTTTTAGTTTGTTGAAGTTCTCTTACATTTGCACACTTTTTTTCTGTATTTTGGGAACATTTCTCAGGGTTAGTGAACTTATTTCCAATGATTCCTGATACTGCAGGAATTCTGGCATTTGTTGTAAAGCATTTGTTACTGCACTTGAACTCAAAACTAGTTATTTTTACATTAAGAAGGGTTTTTTGCACTCTGATGGGAGCAGATGGCTAAATTCAATCCATTTGAGTTGTGATCTGCTGGTGGAAGGCTTATTGTGTGCTTATCTAATTGACCTGAGGGCTTAACTGTGTAAATGTCTTTCATCTTGCTGGTACAAAAGAATTACTTTTTTTAGATTGTGCTACTTTATTCAGAGCTTCCCTGTGCCTGGCCTGGTCACTTGTATCTACAAGAACTGGATTGCTGCTAAAACCATGTGAACATACAAAATTGATAGAAGGTTTTTTTTTTTTTTGCACTTTTCTCTAACTGTCTCAGTGCTATTTAAAAGTTCTGTGCTGCATTTATTGATTTAGTTGAATTTATCATTGTTTCTCAGCCTGCACCTGTTAAATAAATGCCATCTGTTTGTTACTGTACTGCTCTTAGGTTGTTTTAACAGTATTCTGATATTTCCTAACCTCCTGTGATATGGCAAATGCGGTTCTGAGTTTGCCAAAATATTTTTAAGTTTTACAAAGTTTTTTTTCTGTGTTTGTTGAAATTTTCTACATTTGCACATTTTTTTCTGTATTTTGTGAACATTTATTTCCAAGGATTCCTGACAGTGTAGGAATTCTGACTTTTGATGTAAAGCATTTGTTACTACACTTGAGCTCAAAACCAATTAATTTTACATTGAGTGATCTTTTAAACTATGGTGGAAGCAGAAGGATAAATTCAACCCATCTGAGTTGGGAACTGCTGGTGGAAGGCTTGTTGTGTGTTTATCTGATTGGTCTGAGGGCTTAACTGTGTAAAAGTCTTTTATCCTGAGCAGAAAAGCTTAACGTTTACGTGAATGTGGTTACCCATGTCTTGTATATAAGCAAACTTCTCCACTTTAAAATCCGCTAGAGGAAATGCTGTCCATAGTTTCTCACAGCTGCTTGAAGAGCTGCCAGTTTATGCAGAGGGTGATACCACTGCAGGTCATCAATATTATACTACTAAACACTCTCAGTTTTGACTTTTAAGTGACTCTTCCCTACTCCTTCCTATCTACTAAGGATCCGGTATAATGAATTGGTACTTCCCTGTAATCTCTTTTTCTATCCTGGTGGATATGGGAATCCTGAGGCACTGTAGTAACTGCCCCATGTTCACTGACAATCATTTAATCTTAGAACAAACACAGTGTATGAGAGATGAAGATACACAATGCTATTGGAGGCAAAGATCTCAAACACACATGAAAAATGGAGATTGGGTTATTATCATTACATCCAAACACTCACTGCCAGCACTAAGGAACAAACACATAAACCCACATATGTGGATGTACTCACTTGTAATCTACCAAAACCTCCAAGACCTTCTAAAAGCATCTCTCAGTGACCTAGCACATATTCAAAAAATAAATCACCTCACAAAACGCACAACTCTGAAAATCATAGTAGCCAGGCTTCCAAACCCATAAGGCAACACATCACAGCCAAACACTCTAGTTATTGGGGATTCTATTGCAAGATATACTGATATCCCCCTTATCAGGCTAAGCAAGTAGAAGATCATATTGAGCTGCCTGTCTGAAGCCAGGTTCCACTAGCTCATGCATGCACTTAGGTCTTTAAACCACAAGTACCAGTTTTTCATGGTCATAGTCAATGTGGGAGTAAATGACCTAAGATATGCCTCACTGGAATAAATGAAGAGAGACATAATGGAGGTCTCTGAATGTGTCCCTAGAGGGTTTGAATTTAGCTTTGAGTAGCATCCTACCTTCACCTATGATGATGCCACAGTACCAGCAAAAAAATGATTGACTTCAACAATTGGCTTAGTTTCTGGTGTCTCAACAAGGGTATCCAATATCTGTTAGCCTGGGGGAGCATGCTCAACAAACAATGATGGTTAGCCAGAGATGGTTTGCACTAGTCACACCTTGGCTTCTGGATACTAGCAAACACTCTATCTATCACTATAGTGCCTTTTTAGGTTGCTCCAAGTTGTTAAACCCTCCAACATAACAAAAGTTACTCATGACTACCTAAAGGTACTACTACTGAATGCTTGGAGTTTAAATAAAAAAAACTGCACTTCCTAGAAGCACTCCTCATTCTGGAGAACACAGACATATGTTTAGTCAAAGAAATATGGTTCAGAATCATAGAAAACACAATGTCTCTCAAAGGCTACACTGCCTTTACATTCAGTCCCCCTCAGATTGGGAAAAAACAAAGGTAAGAGGTGTCTCTGTTCATAAATGACAAGTATGCTGCTAGACTGGTCCAACAGCATGACTCACTTGAGCTGCTCCATGTCCAACTAACCTCCTATCATATCCTTGCTAGGTACAGATCCCCTAATATGAGTCTGGAAAACCATATCTCCTACATAAACCTACTGGAATCTCCTAACATTCAGCCTAACAGCATACTTATGGGTGACTTCAACTATCTCTTCATAAACTGGGAGAATTATATGACCCATAATTCACTTGTTCACAGGTTTTTGGACTTTATCAATGCAAACACCTTGGAGCAACTAGTTCCCCAATGAGCAGTACAATTATCTTAGACCTAGTACTCACAAATGGGGAGGAGATGCTGTTCCCTCCCATGCATTAACTCCTCCCTAGTAATACCTAACCTCAAAATGATCTCCTTTAGTAATAAAACTAATCTGGGACCCCTCATCAAACTTTACACCTGTTAAAAACTTTACTATGGCTAATTACCTCAAACTAAGTGATAGCCTACTGAACTTTCAACCCTGACAAACCCAGATGACACTGATGCCTACTCTGAGCTGTACAAAAAACACTGTAGAACCACATTCATAGCTGCACAGAGGAGGTAGTACCGGTCTGAGTCAAATGCATAATTTATGGCAAAAAACACCCTAGTGGACCCCTACCATAAATAGGGAGTTCAACAAAAGGGAAAACAATCCTGTACAAAGCCAAGAAGGAACAGACAAATCAGTGCAAAAAAGACACTCACAACTCTAAAAAAAAACATATTAGAGAGCTCTCCAAATACACAAAGCAAATTACGTGGCAAAGATAGTCTCCCAGGTGAAAGATAACAGCAAGGCTTTTTTTTAATTATGTTCATAACCTCAGGGGAAATACTAAGCAATGTGCCAGGTTAATCATGAATGGCAATGCTTTCACCCAGCCTGAAACTATAGCAAAATCTGTTGGCTGACAAGTTCAGTTGAAACTTCTCCCCACCACACCCAAAGAAATACCTGCAACCATCCCCTTTGGAAGTCATTATGAGGGAACAGGTCCTTACTGCACTCACTAAAGCCAAACAGACAACCTCCATGGGTCACAACAACATTTCAGGATGCTTCTTCAATAGCTTAAAACAGAATCTATCAGGGCCACTAGAAACTCTGTTTAAGTGCAACCTCTGAACTGGCTTTGTCCCAGTGGAAAGAAAGACTGAAACAGCCATCTCTCTGCATAAGGGGGGGGGCATCAAATGACCCAGGGAACTATAGACCCATAAGCTTGATCAGTCCTATCTGCAAGGCCATGGAGAGAATTATCATGGACCTGATGAAAAATGACATAGAAACTCTCCAAAAACTGGGCCAGACCCAATTTGGCTTTGTCAAAGGGAGGTCTTGCCTGCTCAATCTGTTGGACTTCTTTGAGAAAGTCACCAGAGCCATGGATGAGGGTAAAATGGTACACACTGCTTATTTAGACCTGTCCAAGTCTTTCAACACATTCCCCCACTCGGGGATCATAAAAAACTTGCTTATTTAGGCATAAACCCCTGCATCATTAGATAGATAGTCAACTAGCTCACTGACAGGATGCATGTTGTCCAGACAGGTGTATCCACTTCCTATAAGAAACCTGTTACTAACAGTGTCCCACAGTGCTCAATGTTGGGACCCCTCCTGTTTGGTATATTCTTCTCTGATGTGAAGGCCAATGTTGGCGGCCTCTGGCTCACCTGTTCACTGATGACTGCAAGCTGGGAGCAATCATTGAATCCCAAAATTATGTTGACATCCTACAAACAGGCCTAAAAATGACAAATGACTGATGTCAAAACTATGGTCTGAGACTAAATGCTAAAAAATGCATAATCATACCCTTCGGTAAATCAGAGGTATTTGCAAATTAAAATATTGATAGCACACCCCTAAAAGTCGTCCCATTGGTGAGTGACCTAGGAAGATAGATTGTAATCTGAACTTTGACCACCAGGTGGCTACAGTAGTAAGGAAATGCTTCTTTATGGCTCAGCTTATAAGTAAAGGCATGGCATGAAGATCAAAGGAAGTCATAGTGTCATTGTACTCAGTCCTCATCAGGCCCATAATACAATGTTCTGTTTTGCATGTACCTAACCTACACTAAATGGAACAGACCCATATGTTTCTCACTAAAAAAATACAAAGTGTAAGGCACATGTCTTATGAAGACCAACTAAAGGCCCTATCCCTTTACTGTGTCTCATATTGTTTATTGAGATGGGACTTATGCCTGACCTACAAGGCATTCTCTGATCCAGCTCTGAAGAAAATATTACATATCCACAAGAAGAATTATATAAGGGTAACACATTCCATGGACCTGAACCTTATTTTTGACTTTAACAGAACTTGCTGGGGAGACAGATTCATATCCCAAAGGCTACCTCGTCCATGGAATAACTTTTGCATCTTCATCAAACAAAATGTATCCCTCACTGTCTTCAAAAAGAATTTGGATAAATGGATGGTGAACTGTAAATTCATTCTCGGGATACTGCCCATGTCCCTTATGGATAGTGGTAGTCTATAAAATGGCTCAGGGTTCCAACACCCAAAGACCCACTATCCTGATACTACCCCATCCCATATTTGGGGAATTAAGATGTATTATACAATGTAAAATGCACTTAACCCAACAGGGTAAAAACACAAAAAATAAACAAACAAACAAACACAAAATTCACAGACTGCACCAAGATGCTTTAATGAAGAGCTAAAAAGGCTCCAAAATACTAATCTCTTTCACCATCAAAACTAATGGCTTCTTCAGAGTAAAAGGAGCATACAATTACATTATTTAAATACAAAATTCCACTTGCACATTAACCAATCACCTTTCTTGCTTGATTGTCAATCACATTAACATACATTATAGTATTTGTTGCACCAAAAAACATGCATAAAAAGCATACATAAAAAACATATTTATAGATACATGTTCCCCATATACATTCCCTATATATACATATTTTTTTTCTACTGGTGTTTTTACTAGAAACTAATTTTAATTTTAACAAATCTTACCCCCCCAAAACAAAATTACTTCAAACAACCATTGCCCTTTGTTTTAATACGGGATTAATAGAAATGTTATCGTTGAGTCCAGGGTAAGTTGTTGCATTTAATATCACCTGCCATTTTAGTTCTAAAGACTCAACTCTAACATTGTCATCACCACCTCTTTCACTTGTCAATACTCAGTCAACTACAAAAAATATAAACTTTTTAAAATTGACACAAATCTTAGAATGCAAATGTAATGCATTATGATTGTCTTTTTTTTTATAACTCTCTGATGTTCTGCTATCCTTTCCCTTAACCTACGTATGGTTTTCCCCACGTAAAAACCTGAACATGATATACATGTTGCTAGGTAAACAACCTTCTTGGAATTGCAACTTCATTTACCTAAGCATGAAATTATTCTATTCAAGATTTAAGAAAAGGAATATGGATTTTTGTTAGTTGAACACCCAGTTACACCTGTGGTGTTCGGTATTCCTAAAATCCATAAAAATTTGAATGACCCCCCTTTTAGACCGATAGTGGCAGCAAGGGGATCCAAAACTAAGCCATTGGCAGCATATGTAGACAGGAATACACAGGGTTTGCTAAGTAGTTTTGGGCATATACTAAAGGACTCTTGGCATTGTTTGCAACGACTAAATATGGTGGATAAAAGTGATTTGAACTGGTCATTTCTTACCATTGATGTGGTTAACTTATTTTCAACAATACCCCAAGAAGAGGGGTTGGAATATTTTAGGGAAAGCCTTTTGAGAAGTAAACATCTGACTGCTGTAAAGTTGAATAACGTAGTAATTAGTATTAATGTAGTTAATTTCATGGAACTTGTGCTTAAAACAACTATATGATATTTGAGAGAGAATTTTACCATCAAATATCAGGGGTGGCAATGGGGGCTAAATGTGCCTCTATTTTTGCTAACTTGGTACTTCTTCATTGGGAAGTAACATTTCTTTTTCCTACCCCTTTTTTTGAACGTATTGTATTATATAATCATTTTTTAGATGACATACTGATTCTTTGGAGGGGAAATGAGTATGAAGCCAGGATTTTTGTTGAATATCTCAATTCCACTACTCCATTTTTCTCTTTTATGTTTAAGTGGGACAATAAAACAATAGATTTTCTAGATATAAAGCTTACTAAAACACTGGAAGATTTGGAAAGTAATATCCATAGAAAAGAGACATATAGCAATTCACTGTTACATTCAAGTTGCCATCCATTGCATCAATGTTGAAGTGTGATTAAAGGGCAGATGGTCCGATTGTCACGCCTTGTAAGTAATGATATGATATATCAAGTTGAGATGCACAACCTTATAGGAATGTTTCTAAATAGAGGTTACCCGTTGAAACTGTTGATTTCAGTTAAGAAAGAATTGATGTAAAGAAGGCGGACATCATTTAAACCTATTTTGAAAGAAATTAGTGGAATTATTGATGTAATGGAAGGAATGGAACCTTCTGGTTCTAATTTTTTTGATTCTAGAGCTCTTGTCTTGAAGTACAATCTCCAGACATCCAAAATTATAGATATTGTTGGAAAATCCTGGGACTTAGCTTTTGATATGGATACCAAAAAAGAGTTAGGCGAACACCAAAAATAATATTTTTCAAAATGTTTAAATACAAGGAATTTATTAGAGAGATCAAAGTAAGATTTATGAGTTCACAAATGTATAAATGTGGATCCTGCAGGTACTATAGTTACATCAGTGATGGGCCCTATGTGACTGTAAGGGGTTACAATAGAATAATTCTATGCCCAGGTAAATGTAGTTGCAATTCCAAGAAGGCTGTTTACCTAGCAACATGTATTTCATGTTCAGATTTTTACATGGGGAAAACCATACGTAGGTTAAGGGAAAGGATAGCAGAACATCAGAGAGCTATAAAAAATAAAGACAATCATAATGCATTATATTTGCATTCTAAGATTTGTGTCAATTTTAAAAAGTTTATATTTTTTGTAGTTGACCGAGTATTGACAAGTGAAAGAGGTGGTGATGACAATGTTGAGTCTTTAGAACTAAAATGGCAGGTGATATTAAATGCAACAACTTACCCTGGACTCAATGACCACATTTCTATTAAGCCCATATTAAAACAAAGGGCAATGGTTGTTTGAAGTCATTTTGTTTTGGGGGGGGTAAGATTTGTTAAAATTAAAATTAGTTTCCAGTAAAAACACCAGCAGACAAAAAATATTTATATATATATATATATATATATATATATATAGGGAATGTATATGGGGAACATGTATATATAAATATGTTTTATATGTATGCTTTTTATGCATGTTTTTTGCTGCAACAAATACTATAATGTATGTTAATGTGATTGACAATTAAGCAAGAAAGGTGATTGGTTAATGTGCAAGTGGAATTTTGTATTTAAATAATGTAATTGTATGCTCCTTTTACTCTGAAGAAGCCATTAGTTTTGATGGTGAAAGCGCTTAGTATTTTGGAGCCTTTTTAGCTCTTCATTAAAGCGGCTTGGTGCAGTCCGTGAATTTTGTGTATTATTTAATGATTGGTCAGTAACATTTGAAAAGGAACATGCTGATTGGTCAGCCAACCAGCGCGCCCATTTTAAATCCGAGAATATACTGTACCAATGGAAACAGGTCTGGTTGCCTAGACTTTTTTACATTAGTATACTCCATAAAATGTTTAGTTTTCTTTCTTTTTTAAATAAGTTTACAAAACCAAAGTCCTCAAATGAATGAGGGAGATGGCACAGAGTAAAATAAGAGGATAATTATGTACATTCTGAAAACTAAAGAAACATATTGGATTATCCTTTTATTTTCTCTGTCCTGTCTCTCGTGAACATTAAAAGTCTCCCGGTTTCTTTTTTTCTTAATAAATAAAAAATAAAATAAAAAAAAAAAGCAATAGATATCTTCCTTTCTCTGTTGCTTCCTTTACACAGCACTGATGTACTGTGTAAGAGTGGGAACGCAAGTACCATATCCATGCAGAATACATCAGGAAATCCCTAGAAGACCATAGAAAATGTAGAAGGACACCACAGAGGTGTCATACAAAGACATTATTTAAGAAAATTATGTTTTTCCCCCTTAAATAATGTCATTGTATAATAACAATAATTGATTCCATGGTGTAGTATATTGAAGATTTACCCATGGTTGGCTTTATTTAATCAAACCACACCAACCGTGGATAAATCTTCAATATATCACACCAACGTCATTGGTTATTACTATAATATTGTCATATCTTGGGAATTATTGGCTAGGCTTGTAAAGGCCCTTGTGCCACTAGTCTAGTAATCACCTATGAACCTATACAGTATATTCCTCATTCCAGACTCTTCAATGAACAGATTCTCCTAAACATGAAGATTTGTGCATATTCATCACAGAATGTTGTGTCTTTCGGCTTTTCCCAGTTAGGGGTCACCACAGCGGAACTCCGGTCCTCTAATGATTGGTAGTTGATTTTTACATGCCGAGTTACCAGCCCTGAAGCACAACCTTCAATGAAGGTACGCCCATTCACGCATGTCTCCACACAGAAGACGCTCTAGCTGAGAATCGAACCAGACAGCGTCTTGAAAAAAAAAATAGAAGTTAATCTAACTGTGAAGACTGTCACTTAATTTTCAAAGTGCTGAAAACCACATTTAATAAGGGTCTCCATTCAATTATCTGTATACAATAAACAGCATTCTTAAAACACCAGTTAGCAGTTCATTACAGCTGACCTGTACATGCTAAAAAATGTCACAAACCATATAAGCTACTTGCCTTAGAGAATCATAATAAATTACACTCATGAAAAATATTCTTCAAAGGTATCAGATATATTTTGTTAATATCAAGCAGAAATGTGAAGAATACCTACTGCAGCTAAAACGTGAAATGCAATGCCTTCTTCAACATGCCTATGCTGCACCAGCCTACTGCCAGAAAACTAAGAAAGTACTAATAGCTGGTCTCAAGGGGGTATTTCTTTTCCAGACTTTAATTTATATACTATCTCTTCTATTGTAAGAGTTATTACCTTATTAATAGATCAGTCATATGTCACAAAATGGAAAGATTATTGGGAGCTAATTAGTATGCACTTCATGAAAATCTCCTTAACACATAAAAATATGATTGTAAATAGCTCCATGTTATGGTTACTAAAGGAATTTTGTACTTCACCTATTACACCTAAACATATGGTTTGTTACCCATTAAATATTATTATTAGTTATCGTAACTTTATATTCATGCACCCTAAGTATAGGGAATGGAATTTTATTGCATTCCCTATAATGTATACTCAGGGTATGCTTTTGTCATCTACTTCTGAAGGAACTCATTTAGCTATAGATAATGATCTAAAGTACTGGTATCAGTTGATATCTGATAATAAAGTTAAAAATCTAGATTTCTTAAAACAAGAATTTGATCTAAGAGAAACTTGCTGGTTAGAGGTTCAGACCTTTAGACAACATCTCATTAATAAAAGAGATCTAATGTCTATAACAGTTAAAGAATCTATTCCAACACTGATTGATTACTTGATATTAAATTTACAACATAAAGTTTCTGATAAAGGTAAACTTTCATACATACATAAAATTATCAGACAAGAAACTTTTGACAGTGTAGATTCATACTGGAATTATTTCACTTCTATTAATGGGGACCCACCAAATCAACAAGATAAACAATATATATTGGAATCTGCTTATAGAACTACGTCTTCCATTGTCTGGAGACTTTATACATGGAAATTTTTACATAGATCTTTTATACACCTTTGATGATGAATAAAATAAATAATAAAGATAATTTATGTAAGAGATGTAATGTAGAAATTAATGCTGACTGGGCTCATATGTTTTATGACTGTATAAAATTGAAAGAATACTGGAAGTCAATTAATGAATTTTTGCAGGCTCTTTTTACAGATAATTTCATTATTTCTAAATCTCTTATATTATTCAACACACCTGTACCTCAAAGTGTTAAAAAGGTTAAGCTTCCCTTGTTATGGTCTATTCTAGCAGTGGCTAGGAAAATAATAACTAGAAATTGGATTTCAGATACACCTCCTTCGTTCAATGAATTTAAAAATGTTATGAATATAGTGTGCCATATGGAAATAAACACAATTAGGACAAGAACAAATAGAAAAACATCTTATTATATTGTATGGGATAATTTACAAAATTTGTTAAAAAAAAATTTAATTTCAATAGCATGGTATTTTAGTTTAATTAATTGATCTGATTGTAGTGGATGTCTTTGTAAATACTTTAGTTGTTTTGTTGAATATTATAATAATACCTATTTTTAATTACTTGTATAAAATTGTTATGATATTTCTCTTATATGTTAAAACAATAAACCTGTTTTGAAAAAAAAAGAAAACTAAGAAAGTAATCCTTTATCTGTTCATAATGAAATTTTCTTCCAAGACAACACACACCAAACTGAACACAAAATACTAATCCTCCCTGCCTCTCTAAAACCATCTCTTGACCCCTTCCAACCTGAGGATTGATTTTGAATTTAGCTAGGCAAAGCAAAACTGCACATAAGTAATATACAAACAGCCCACTTAGGGCTGCCTAACAAGTCACTGACCTCAAAAAGCACCTCACTATTGACCAATGCTTAGTAAAATCATCCACTCAAACAATTTGACAGCTTAGCTCAGAGCTGCTAATACACAAATTGTTCAATTCTCACTTGTAAACCAAATAACAGGCCACGAATAGAACAGTCCAGACCTTCTCATGTAAGAACAAAACTTACACAAAAGCAGAAAAACCTCACACAGCTGAATTATCTATCAAAGCTTATCATCCAGGACACAGAAAACATCTAACCACTGCACCCATCTCAGTTTGGATTAATCAAGAACACGTCATGCTTACTCAACTGGGTGGATTTTATTGATTAGGTCACCAAAGCAATGGATGAAGACATAATGGCACTCATTGCAAACCTCAGTCTTGCCAAAGCATTTGACACAATTGCTCAACTCATGCATAGTAGAAAACCTAAATAAACTGGGAGTAAACTCCTATGCCACCCACTAGATTGCCAGCTGACTCACAGATAGGATGTAGGAAATCAAAATAGGGAAAGTTACCTCCACAAGAAACCAGTTGCCAGTGCAATCCCCCAAGATTTCTGGAACTTCTCCTGTTTGGCACTTTTCTGGAGTAAAAGCCAATCCTAAAGGGCTCTAGCTGACTATGTTTGCAGATGACTGCAATCTAGAAGCAGTCATTGAATCCTCAAATGACTTGGCAATATTTCAGGAAGGTGTGTCCCATATAAACAACTGGTGCCAAAAAAACTGGACTGAAAGTAAATGCCAAAAATGCTTTATTGTATCCATAAGGAAGTCATCTACCCCAGAGAACTACCACTATATGTCCATAAGAGTTGTTCAGGATTTGGAAACTTATGTAGACAGTGAACCTAACTTTTGACCATCCATTATCCATAGTTGTAAGAAAGTCTTTATATATTTCACAGCTAATATAAAAATAGATTCTGTCTAGATCTATGAATGTCATTGTCCCCCTTCAGTCAGCCCTCATTAGGCCAGTCATTGGATGTAATGCCCTCTTTGGCATCTATCTGCTCAGACATTGAATATAATGCCGAAAAACACCAAAAGCCACAAGCAAATATTCAGAAAACACCAAAAACAAGAAGCAGTCAAGTAATAGGATGAAAAATATATATATTGAAGGTTTTTCATTTAGTGTATTGGCCAGACCACATTTCTGTGCAGGAAACTTTAAGACTGAATTAAGCAGGTTAGAATATAGAATGATTTTAGGGTATCATACATTGTACCCCAGAGGAATGAATTTAGATAGTGGCATTATAGTGTAAAAATTATAGTAGTGGTGAAGTATTTAGGTTATATTAATGAAACCTGAATGAACTTATATGTATTTAAATACTTTATATGTTTATTGTATACAGTTTAATATTTAGTGAATATTTAATGAATGTTATATAACATGTGGTAAAGAATCTATGAAATTTGAATGAATTAATATGCACTTAAATATATTTTAAATACATTTGTATTGTCTTCCACACAGTTCAGCATTAAGTATTTCATAAAAGTATGTAATGAGTATGTATTGCTTTATATAAAGTGGTTTGTTGATTGTACTTGAAGTGTTATCATCACAAGGGTTAGTGATGTAATGAAGTAGTAATTTAATGGATTAAGTGATGAGTATATAAAAACAGGATGTGTTTGTATGGTTATTTGTTCCACTGAAGGCGAATTGCCAAGGTACCAGGATGGATGTATTAAATGGATTATCTTTTTCATCCTATTACTTGACTGCTTCTTGTTTTTGGTGTTTTCTGAATATTGAAACATGAAAAGAGACATAAAGGAGCTCTCTGAGCATGTAGCCCAGGCCGGTATGACCCTGACCTTGAGTAGCATTTTACCCTCACCACGGATGATGCCACAATATGAAGACAAGATGATCAATTTCAACAATTGGCTTAAGTACTGGTGTCATTCAAAGGGGATCCAATGCCTGTCAGCTTGGGATGATATGCTCAACAAGCCACGATGCTTCGCTAGGGACGGCTTGCACCTGTCACCCCTGGGCTTTCGGATATTGGCAAATGCTCTTGCTACCCCCATAGTGCCTTTTTTAGGCAAGGCTCAAAAGACAAACCCACCTCCATAGGTATCACAAGGGATAAGAAACTAAGAGTAATGCTACTCAACGCCAGAAGTCTAAACCTCAAGATGCACGCACTTCAAACTCTCTTTAGCATGGAGAACATCGATATCTGTGCAGTAACAGAAACCTGGTTCAGGGCTCCCGAGAGCACCCCAGCACTACCAGGTTATACCTCATACCATGCTTTTCGGCCCCAAAACGTGGACCGAACCACAAAAGGAGGGGGAGTATCGATATTCATCAAAGATACCCACACCTCCAGGTTGGTGGCAAAGCACGAAGCATCAGAGACTATCCATGTGCAACTAACAGTGGGTAAAACTGCCTTCCAATTTATAGCCTGCTACAGACCACCCTCCCAAATCTAGGAACCCCACTCGGCCTTTCTGAGAACACTGGAAAATATGAAGGTCTCTCCAAACACCATTATATTGGGCGACTTCAACTACCCAAACATAGACTGGGAGCATTACTCTAGCTCCAACACCCTAGCCCAAAGGTTCCTAGAATTTATAAACTCAAATGCTATGGAACAACTTGTCACCACTCCCACAAGAGGGGAAAACATACTGGACCTGATCATCACCAACATGGGGACTCTATGCTCCAGACCAGAAGTGTATCCCTCACTGGTAAGATCAGACCATAAACTAATCTCACTGGTATTCACATCCCGACCCCACCCCTGCCCAGAAAACCACAGTGAAAAACTTCTCTAAAGCAAATTTCACACTCCTCAAAACCAAGGTGGAATCCTTCAAAGCCCCCGGGCCTGTGGAAAATACGGCCCAGACCGCAGAATCCTTTATAAATGCATTCTATGAACACCTACAGGAATGCATGGATCATGCAATCCCATATAAAACCAAGACCCAATCCTCCAAAGGCAGGCATCCTGTCTGGTGGACCCCAGCCATAAACAAACTATACAATAGAAGGAGGAAGCTACTAAAGGATAGAGCAAAATCCCAAAAAGGGAAGGCATCACTGATCAGTATTAGCAAAAAACTACGGGCACTCATAAAATTGTCTAAGGCCAGCTTCGAGAGAGAAATTGCACAGGACACTAAGGATAATCACAAGGCTTTATTTAGTTATGTTAGGAACCTGGATGGTAATTCCCAGATATGCTCAGAATTAGTCCAAAATGACAAAAAATACATTGAACCCACAGACATTACCAACATCCTAGCTGACAGGTTCAGCGCAAACTTCTCCCCCCCTCCCCACCAAAAGGTCAAATATCTATCCCAGCAGAGTGCTGCCACCCTGACATCTCAGATGGTCAGGTAAGAGCCGCCCTCTCCAAAGCAAAAAACACAGCATCAATGGGACCAGATGGTGCCCCTGGCTGCGTCCTACATGAACTCCAAGAAGAGCTAAACCCAAACATAAAACTACTGTTCAATCTCAGCCTTACTACAGGATATGTGCCCAAAGAGTGGCGTACAGCAACAGTGGTCCCTCTCCATAAAGGTGGTGCCTCAACGGATCCTGGAAACTATCGCCCCATAAGCCTGACTAGCTTGGTCTGCAAAGATATGGAAAGGATCATCATGGACCTCATAAATAAAGATATTGGGGACCTACAGTCACTGGATCCTACACAGTTTGGCTTTGTTAAGGGCAGATCCTGCCTCTTAAACCTGGTTGATTTCTTTGAAACAGTCACCAAGGCCATTGACGAGGGGAAGGTGGTCCACACAGCCTACCTGGACCTCGCAAAAGCCTTTGATACAATACCCAACTTGGGCATTATAGATAAGCTCACCAGCTTAAATATAAACCCCTATGTCACTAGATGGATTGCAAACTGGCTCGAGGACAGAACCCACATGGTTAGAATTGCTGGAGCCATGTCAGACTCCAAACCAGTTACAAGTGGTGTCCCACAAGGCTCAGTCCTGGGACCTCTCTTGTTCGGTATATATTTCTCGGAGGTACAGGCCAACACGGAAGGACTGTGGCTGACCAAGTTCGCAGATGACTGCAAACTGGGCGCCATAATCGACTCTCCAGCCGACACAAGCATCCTCCAAAAGGGCCTCATAGAAACAGACAACTGGTGCCAGAGCCATGGCCTCAAGCTAAATGCCAAAGGTGTATAGTCATCCCCTTTGGCAAAAAAAAGTGCCCACAAATTACCACATAGGTGGTAATCCATTAAGTACAGAAGAAGTAATTAGGGACCTGGGGACCCAAGTAGATAGCAATCCCTCATTTGACAACCACGTGGCCAAAGTGGTTAGAAAAACATTTTATATAGCCCACCTAATCATGAAGGGATTCACATCTAGATCAGGGGAGGTCATCATGCCTCTTTACTCATCCCTCATCAGGCCCATAATTGAGTACAATGCCCCTTTTGGGATGTACCTTACCAGACACCTGCAGCAACTGGAAAGACCCCAAAAGTACCTCGCCAAGAGGATCAAAGGGCTCAAACAGATGCCATATGCTGCCTGGTTAAAGAAACTCCAGCTCTACTCAGTGGCATACTGCCTGTTCAGACGCGATCTGTGCCTGATGTATAAAGCCATGTCCATCCCGGAATTAATGGACATGCTGCACCTCAGAAAATCCAAATCCCATCGAGCTACGCGCTCGAGAGACTTGAACCTCAGCACTGAAATAAATAGGACATGCTGGAGGGACAGATTCATAACCCAGAGGCTCCCTTCACTCTGGAATAAAATCCCAGTCCACATTAGGCAGAGTCCCTCATTGACTCTCTTCAAGAGGAATCTTGATGAGTGGATGGGAGATCGTAGGTTTACCCTGGGTATCACTTCTGTGTCACTGTTAGACAGAGGCACAGTATACTAACCTCGAAAAAGGGCATAGCAAAATAAATTTAAAATGGGTGGCGAAAGCCAAACACATTCTGGCTAGGCTTATAAATGCCCTAGGGCAGATAGCCTAGTATGAACCTATGAACCTATGAACCTATGAATATAATGCCCCCTTTGGTATGTATCTGCCTAGACACATGTGCCCAATGGAGCACCCACAGAGATATCTTACTAAAAGATACAAGGCCTAAACAACATGTCCTGCACTGACCAGCTTGAAGCCCTATCCCTATAGTCATTACCCTGCAGACTACTAAGAGGTGACCTGTGTCTGGCATATACAGCATCCTTTCATGCAATACTGATGGGTTTACTGCATAGCAAGTCAAATGGCACGAGAAATACTCATTCCATAGATCTAAATCTTTACAGCAATATCAACAGAATGGTTTAGAAGTACATGTATATCTCACAGAGGATACCACTGCTCTGGAACAGACTCCTCATCCACATAAAACAAAGTTCATCCCTTTTCATGTTCAGGCACAACATGGATCTATGGATAG
>NC_056739.1:260850930-261030930 GCF_019279795.1 Protopterus annectens
ATGCTTCTGACCTCTTAGGTACTTCAGTTGCAATGAAAGATAGAGTAGCAAAGGATGATGGGATATTTTTTGCAAACCTTTGTTGTCCTGGTACCTTTCTACAATTGAAGTAACACTGTAGATATGAACAAATATTTACTTAAAATCATATCATTGGCAGGTAGAATGCATTTAACATGATTAACTCACAGCTTTAATAATACTTTATTATAGCACTGAATTTTCTACTGAAATGCCCACTTGCAGCAAAATACTGTGTCCAACATTGTTATATTCATTGTAGTACCTCTTTTACAACTTGTTTAGGTCTTAAAGTTAACACATCAGGAGGGTACTCCTTCTTTTGAACAATTGGTATACCTGCTTATCTAGTGTGGGGATACTTCTGCTCTGTAACCGTTAATCAGCCCCTTTTGTTAATGATTTGTACAACAAAAACCTACATCTGCTCCTGACCATTGTGTCAGAGGGTAGCACCACACAGTTTGATTTTATAAAATCATTTCAGTCATATTCTACCTTTGGAGGATGCTTTTTGCTGCTTCACCCAATATGTGTTTGACCTTCCTTCAACAGGACTTGAAAAAGGTTCTCTTTGAGTGCAATATATCTCGCCCTCCCTGTTCCTTTATGTTGACTTAGGACTGCCAAGCCCCCTCAAGGAGTCAAAGATTCTCCCTCAACTTATTGCCATGTTGTCCATTAGGCTATCTTCACTTAGGCTCAAGCATGGTAGCATGTCCTCCCCCTCTCCCACATCATGTATTTGTTTTATCTTGGACCCCTTCCCCCCACTCAAATGTCACTCACTTGTAGTATCACCTCTGAAGCAGATCTTACAGGAGTATATGAATGTGGACATTGAACACTACAATGGTTCAGCCAGCATAACTATCTTCTAAGTCATGCCTCAAGACCAAGCAATCTGTCTTTCCTAAGCATTGTCCTAATGAAATACCTGTTAGTCCATTTTTTAGCTTTCTGGTTATTTGCTTGCCTCCAGTGCAACCTAAAAATGATATTGGACCAAATAAATGAAAAGAAGTGAACGCATTTGTTTAATATAATAAACTTCCTCAAATATAATCCCATCCTTAATAGATTCTAAACCATTATCTCCCCAATAATGTTCAGCTTCTTTTATGTTCTTTCCATGTTGTGGATAAGTAGCGACATTGTTCTTGTTATACACCATACTGTCCTAAGGTTTTTTTGTTTCATATTCCACTTAGTGACCACCTTTACTATAATAGGCTTTTCTCTCTGCTAAAGGTCAATGTGTGTACAATAGCCTGCAAAGCATGGAAAAATCAGTTAATGAACAGTTCATAGAGAGAAGTCAGTACCTTCACCACCACAATCATTTTTCCTTTCTACCTCCTTCCCTTTGCTTATTTTTCTCCCATTTTTTATCTAATGTACTTTATATAATCCCATATGTTAGCTTTCCTGATACATCACACATTGTTTGGCTTAAGTCCTTGAATGTAGTGACCCAATGTACTGAGAAGAGTAAGCTTACAATGCCCTTGACAAGCCGCACTTCCTGAAACTTTCTAAACTATTCTATTTTGGAACCTTGCAACAAATAATCTACCAGTACTGTTTCCCCCACTAATGGTTGCCAAGCACACTCCATCCTATTGCCTAGTAACTCACCTGCAAAAAAAGGCATATCAATTTGGACACCATGACATATTTCTTACAGTTATCAAAACTATTATGGACCCTTCCCCCCCATAGCAACAGGGTCAAGAATGGCTGTTTTGCTGCTTGGCTGTGATCTCCAGTCCTTTCAAGCCTACTAATCAAGCCTTTTAAAATACTGCCAACCATACCTCTCAATATCTTAGCTCAAGAAATCTGAACAAAGTCAAAAATAATTGGTGGGATAAAGGCCCCCAAAAAAGGACAGAGCTTAAATATTGATCTAATAATCTTAGAAACTTGCTAGACAAACAGGTTTTGTTGTCAGGCATTTTATGAAGGATAGAAAGTCTGAAACCCAAATGTCTGCCATTATTTAGTGATTTCAGTAATCCATGATTTGCTGCAAATTGAGAAATTCTAAGAGGAGCAGACCAAAAATGCAGGGCAATAATCTGGACATTCTGTGAAAATCTGGGCAGTTGAGAAGAATGCTGCCAAACTCAAAATCCATATATCAGTGATACTCTAATTCTAATGGGAATTTCGAAGGAAGCATGTTCTACTGTGGTGTTTACTTGCTTATGGTGTCATTCACTGACCTCTATGACAGGTACAATAGATAATTTGTCATCTAAAGTTCTCCTGGGTGTTCCTTTGGCAATAGACTGTTGAAGGGAGGATGCCCTTGAACTCTGGGTAAGGTAGTTCTTCATCCTACCATTTTACCAGCTGCAAATTTCTTCTCTCATAAAACAATACCTGTACTTTATTTACCTTTGTAATCTACAAAAAAATGTTCCAGTTGTGTTGAAAAACCCTTCAAAGTTACCAAACTCAGAGTATTTTTTCAGCACACTCTTGAGGAAGCAACTACAACATTAGCAGTAAAAAAGATTAAGTGCTTTCGTCTTTCACAAAAATACAGACTTTTTAAAACCATGATGTTAGCTTTTCTCTTACCAAGCTGTTATATAACATGGCCTACATCAGCATGTTTCTTCTAAAAAAAATGCAGAGAGCATTTTAAAGATGCCCATAGTATCTTCTGTGTTTCTGATAATTGAGTCTGAGTTTAAATAAAGATTTCAAATTGCCACATGCCTTTATTGGCATCTTGCAGCATCTGCAAAGGAAAAACTTTACTAAACTCTTCCACTGAAGTGTTTTATGCAGTTGAAAATATGTTACAAGTATAGTCAAGGAGTATTCATAACGGAGAATATAAAATTCATTAGGCAGTTCTTGAGGGAAAAGTAATTCAGAAACTGAATGCTTAGCAGTCTTTGTCCTAATAAAATTTCACAAGGTTGAAGGTCTGGACCCAAGGAATATATAATACCCAGCAGCAATTGCTTGTGATTTAAATATTCCACCAGATTTCTGTTATTAATAAACTGTAAAAATAATGCCATAATACATTTCAGATTCTGTAACAGAACTGAGTAAGGAATAGGAAAAGGTGTTACTTTATTACTAACTGAATAGCACACACGAAAACACACAGTGGTGCCAATGAACTGATTAGAACATTGTGAACATTAGTAAGATGCAGGGCTGGGAAGAACCAAAGTATATGTTCACTACAAGGTAAGAAATCCCTAATTCTTAAACAGTTATCGATATGAATTTGCTAAAGGAAAATATAATGAGATTGGGAGAAAATGGCTAAATTAAAATGACAATTCACAATAAAAGAAAATTGCCAAGATGTTATAAGGTTAAAAATGAGAATTATATTGAAAGAAACAACTGTCGATAGGATAACTCAAGGATATAAAGCCAGATACAGACATATGGATACAATTTATAGGAAGGAAATGAAAACTATAAAGACATCCCTGAGATTCATAAAGCTTCGCGTCCAAGGCGGTGTTAGGTTTTCGACCGGCATGAAATGAAGAGAGTGGCGCCAAATGCATATTAATGAAGGCGCAAGCCCGCGTGCATAGGAAAGGAGGAGCGCATGGGTGTGTGTGATGTGCGGCCGCACCGAGGATGTGTCAGGCGCGGACGCAGACCTGAAATCTTGCATGTAACAAATTTGCGAAAAGGTAATCACATCTGTCAGTGTCCGTGGATACTGAAACGTATGCAAAGCATGCAAGACAGTTCCTGCAAACACAAAATGAAGAAGCAAACACAAATGCACGGTAGGGAATAACGGGTCCCTATCCCTCAAACAAATGCCCATAGTCCAACGCAGTGTAGATAGTTATACCAAGTGGAAGTGAAACGCATCATGTTAGCGCGCCGCCAATAGGTACGTCCAGCCCAATGATCAGAGTCACCAGCTGACCCATATTGTGAGGGAGAGTGCACAGCTGGGCAGATGTGTCCATAACAAACACCACGATAAATGTAAATATCTAGCAACCGTATGACAGAATTATATCCCACAATGCATGTAATAGTCACATACAATAGGTATGTCCGTATTTAACATACCATATGTGACAGGAAATAGAATAAGCATGTAAACGAAACAGAAGGAGCATATAAACTGCTACAACAATAAGGCAACATGTAGGCTTAAAGGAACAGTATTATCTGTAGCATTGACTGTGGGTACGTGTTGTCCAGTACAATCGGATATGTGTCCGGAATATATCCCATCCTGGACATAGGAAAAGGTGGCATCCTACCAATGATCAGAACAGTTGGCCAAAATCTGCACATTTGCGGTCCAAGCCGTACTTATCAGGATGTGTCACAGTTGAACGGGTATTACCCGGGTGTACCAACCATGTCATGAAAGTTAAGTATGGGCATGTACCTATGTGCATGATGTATAGCATGTGGAAGGTGAAACATGCCAGGGTAGTCCACACAACCATACAGGTACCTGACGTATGTAGTGTATGCAATGTGTTACCTTGACAGTGTCTTGGGCCATCAACCAAAGCAGTGATGGATGGAGTGTCAGGAATATGCATTTGTGGGGATGGGTAATGGTATAATCCTCAAAGGCGAGACTGTATCGTATGCAGAATAGGTGAACTGGAGGTGTATAAGGGAGCAGCGGGTGAAGCAGAAAGAAACACAAAGAACATGTATACACATCTGCAATACAACCGGACAGGCCATACTGTAGAACACAATCCCACAAACATATGAATATTAAAATGGGTGATACAAATGTACAGAAATGTCACCGGCACATACCCACAGACTGGTCCTGATGTAACTGGCCAAATCAAATGCAACACACCTGCATGCATAATGGACTACCCAGTATCCCTTCCACAGCACACAACCCGTCCCCATACCTGAACGTCCACCAAATCCAGCCATACTTGGTCTAGTTTGGTGTAGCCACATCTACACATAGTGACCACTACTCATATGTAGTAGGTAGTGTCACCCTAGGCAGTTTCAGGATTGCAAACTATGTATCCCTTGCATGTAAAACCCCCAGCACATTTTCATAACGCCAGAAGAATGGTCGGTATCGGTCTTGTTAAATTTTTGGATATCCCTCATGGGATAAGTAACCTGTGTAAACATTAGAATGGGTATCAAGACATGATGTCCAGTCCTGTAGACATCTGGACACAAGTTGGAATGTGCAGTAGTGGTGCACAAGACTGTCCAGCCCTAGATGGTCATGCAGAACCTACTACCCAGGATCAAACACCTGCCCGTGACGCACGTGCCCCTACATGAATAATCGAGAGAATATATTGCACACATTTGTATAATGGCACATGGAAAAAGGGTGATGAAGAGACTGACGTAAACAGGATACCCCCTGATCCACTGTGTGAGGGACAGTTACTGTGTGGGTAGGTGTGTCCTGACCAGCAATGATACAATGCCAAACATCCTGTGATTGTAAGAAATAACTATGTACCATACTGCATGTAACAGTTGCCTAAAGCGGTCACGTCAGGATAGAAAATATGTAATTCGTACAAGAAACAGACTAACAACTGAAGTGCTAAAGGTATAGGCTCACAGCTAGGAAACTAATGAATGTTCTACACCTGCACTGACCATGGGTATGTGTTGGCCTAAACAATTTGGTGTCCTCAGAATATATCCCAACCTGTACATGTGACAATGTGTCAACCCTGCCAATGGTCAGAGCATTCGCACAATAATTGGCCAGCCTCTTAATCACTCACAAAGCCAGTGACCTTTGGAGGAAAGGTGTTGAATGAGAATGACTACTTACAACAATGAAGAGCAATAGACGCATTTAACTGCAGAAAATACAAATCTGTCAACACGTTCCAAGTTAATAGTACTAATATGGTAGAAGTGTCCATGATTGTCCTTGATTTGTCATAGCCTTGTCCCTGTATCTGTAGAAACTAGTCCCCAAGTATCACAGAGGTCCGTACACATATGTACACCAACCAACTGTCACATCTGTTGACAGGACTATTGCATACCTGTAGTGAATTTATAACTGATGTCCAGAATAATATTCTATAAAAAAATGAAATAGTCAAATGTGAAGGGAAACACATGGAAACCCCCCCACCCTGTATTATGTACTGGAACCACTCCCCGCCCTATATTATGTAGCGCCGAAATAATAATGTGGTCAGAGGTGCCCAAACACCTGCGTCTGTAAACACAGGTAGAATGTTAAAATCTGGACTAACTCTGTCCATGTGCTACGTATGATATTTGAACAGCACCAGGGCAGTTCTAGTCACCAGTCGGACAAGCCTAAACCCGGACCAGCACATGAGAACCCTGACAATCAAACACGCGTATGTGCGAGGACTATAAGTGTAGGAGTTCTGAATATCTTTGGAGTGAGTAGACATGCAGCATGGGTCCAGAGCAATAGGAAACAGGGAATGTCGGAAGTGTAGTACTGCAGTTTTCCCAGCAGGAGAATGGATGCCTGCTGTGTAAGGGAAGCGGTGAGGCATATGTCAGAGTAGCTATGAACCATGGGTATACATATAAATGAGGCAGAACAATAATAGTGTAGTGGTTAGAGCATCCGCCTAATGTAAAGGCATTCCCAGTTCAAGTACGACTATAGCACATATTAATTGTGTAATGAATGCCTCTGTGCTGTAAAGCCAACATTTATACATGTAAAGGTGACCGCATGTCTCTCAATCAAAGTGGTACTTTCATAAGGAATAAGGCACATGTAATCCCGAAGAAGTGGCAGTAAATATATGTAACTCAGAATAAGTCGATGCAAGTGCGCCTGCGCGGGTGTACTCAGCTTGTAGCATAGCAAATGTATGTTGTCTTGTACAGCTGTAACTTTTATATATATAGATATAGATAGATAGATAGATAGATAGATAGATAGATAGATAGATAGATAGATAGATAGATAGATGTATGTATAGATAAATATCCACAGACATAACAGAAATATGCAATTATATATATATATATCTATATATATATATATATATATATATATATATATATATATATATATATATATATAAAAGGAACGCCGAAAGACGAAAGCAAACATAAGGGTTGTGAAGGGAATCTAGAGCAAGTACGGAATTATAAAGTGCTCACAGCATATGTCAGATAAAGCTGCACAAGTGCGAGTAGAGCACCGCTATTCACACCAGAGGCACTGTTATACAGTGGCCATAACATCGTTGAAGTGCTACGGCAACATTATACACAAACAGAATGTAGTACATGTTGCGACCACCTACACTTGTAACCAGCAAATCGTTCGTAATCCATAACACCAGGAAAGGCACGTATGTGCAAATATGAATGGATGGTGAGCCTGTGAATACACGAGGTGGTACAAAATGTGTGTAGGGCCCCAACGCTCTGGAGAGGGCAATGTGTAAAGGTGTGTCATGGCTGTGATAACAGGTGTATAATGGCTGGTATGCGTGGAAACTCAACACGGGTGTGCTGGAGAAACTATGGATATGTGATTATGGACACAGGATTGCTAGGGTATGTTGCACCAGTTGCAATGGAGCAGCCCGTGGAGGTAAGCTAGTATGTAGGTGCGATTCCCAGATAGAGTGCCGTCTGCGTGGAGAAATGCATGAATGGGCATATCATTGTCGGACGTTGTGTGTCAGGACTGGCAGCCCGGCACGTAAAACCTAAACGCCACCCATGAGCGGAAGAGAGCTCTGTTGTGACAACCCCAAACTGGGAAAAGCAGAAAGACACAACTACATGCAGACATCATTATGTTGACGTACAATCTCAGTGACACAAACACTCATTCTATTAACATTAATAATATGAATGTGCGCAGAAACAAACACAAAAGCAGGAATAACAGGATGCGCATACGAGTAATAGGTCGAATGACACTGTATCACAACACTTATCAGTGGCATCCCAGACATGAAAAACGTGCGACATCTGTCCACTGTATAAAGGGCAGTATACTGATCACAAGTTCAATGGAGTGAAGTGTCGGTGTCATAATGACTAAGGCATTAGTATGCTGTTGAAGCAGAGATAAAACCCAATACGCATGTGTAAGTGTCTATGTCCAGAAAATGTATAGGTTAATGGGCACACAGATGTATATATAGATACAAACGTAGATATATATCTATATATATATATATATATATATATATATATATATATATACACATATACATTTATATATATATATATATATATATATATATATATATATATATATATATATATATATACACATACACACAAAGATATACTACATATATATATAGATAGATAGATATATATACACAAATAACAGGTATTGATATATACATATACACACAAAACAAATATGTCATTGTTGATATACACATGTACATAACTAGGTTACTTTACAGCATTTAGGGGTAACATATATACAGCCCGGGCATATGTGACTGGGAGGTCCAATAAATAAATGTTGTACCCCCCACACCACCCAGCTAGGCCGGTCAGACATACAGACAGACAATAAAGATTACTACACTGCTGCTGTCCAAAACACCGGCAGGAAAGTAGCAGTGGGAGAGATTTGCAAGGTCTACACTTTAAACATGGATAACGTTGTCCCTTGCGGGATCCCAAAAAGTCAGTGTATGTGTCAACCTGTTGGCATCGATGTGAGCAGGATGTAGGTATACATGGAACAGTAGGTTGTGCAAGTGTGATAATACATGGGTTGACAAAACGTACGACATGTGTCCCAAGACGGGGAGAGTGGACAATGTGTAGGGGTGTGCTCATATCCCAGCTGCGCTCACAGTAAGTATATGTCATGAGTGCTGTAGAGGGTTGCCAAGTAGGTGGACCATGGGTATGCAATAATGGGCTTAAGTGTGCAGGTGCTGGTTGGCAGAGATGTAGTAGGCCCGTCCAGTGGAAGTCATTAATATTCCTATGTGGGCATAGCAGACGCCTGTATGTCCCAAACCTGAAGAGCACATCTACCGGATATTCTGTAAACTATTGGGGGAATACATAGAGTCCAAATCAGTGCCGTGTACCCGATTAGCATAGACGTCCTTAGTTATGAATCAGAATGTAACAAAGTCCAAATTAACACTTCCAGAACTAGTGATATTAGGTGGACAGGTGTCGGAATACAGGTAATGGCAGATGACATGTATGAGTCATAAACGGCAAACGTGAATGAATACATATGCTCTGTGACTGTCAATGTGTCTGGTTAATAGAACCAATCATCTAAATGTGTCCCACAGGGTGTTATGCAGTGTTCCTAATACAGTGTTCATTCTCCCCCATTGGTATGTGAGGTCTGCTAGTGACGGAAAGTGCATAATTTGATGACCACCTTAGGTAGATGATAGCATAATAGATGAGGTTCCACACCTGTATGCCTTTGAGTGACACACCCATCTGGGCAGTTGTGTCCTGCAATGTGAATGTTATGGCACATGGTCTGTGAGTTCGGGAAAGGGGGCCATATATTGGGTGTAGTGGTGTCAGAAATTAATTTGTTGTATCAGAAACAACTACATGTAATAGGAAACAGTATTAGCAATTATAATGCTACAAAAATAACCTTAATGTATGCAAACTGTGGAAGTAGTCAGTTTACAACTGGCTCTGGGTATGTGTTGCCTTGACACATGTGATAGCTCTACATATAGGATCTATAAGGCCACCACCATTCTGAATGGCCAAAGTGGGACCTGCTCTGTAGAAATGTCAGACATACCAGGGCAGAACATACCTACAGCCATGCATAGTACAGCAATATACATATCAGCACAAATCAAAGCGTAGTCTAGCAGCTGAAAATTTGCTTATGCTACTACATATAACATATCGACGTGTCAGGTATACAAGACCTGTAACAAGCAACCACTACAGACACGTAGAATATAAGAATGCCCCCTAATCAGGACAGTTGCAATGGCTAGAGTATCGTCACATGACATGTGCCTAATGAGGGACTGTCCCATGCAAAGTGGGAAAGGTGTTATTCCTACAGTCTCCTGTTGTGCAATCTGAAAGGTGGAAAACGTACAGTAGGTATGCGGTAGCATGACTTGCCGGACAGCTGCATTAACAAAATCATATTCACATGTCAACATTGCAGAGTATTGGTTCCCATGTATCAGGCAGATGGGAGCAGATCGTATGAGGAACATGCATATAATATGATTACGTCACTGGACAGGCCGCCGAGTCCGTACAGTCAAACGTCTGCCATCGCCAAATGGTTAGAAATGTAGTCTGACGTAATACACATCACAAGGGATCGCACACACCTAGCATGAGTGACAAATGTAAGCAGAAATTTTGGTGAGCGAGCGGCTGTAAGCGTGTTTGTCTACCAGTATGCCAGTAGTGCACTGTCAAAGAAATGTGGAGTCTAAACGGGTAAAAGGTGCTGTAACCAGAGATCAGCAGTGCTTAACACTGTGCAAACCCATGCACAACTGCTCCCACCTGCTGGAATGTGCCTTACTCAGTCTGTATCCAAAGGCGTCGGTCTGTCCGCAAACAAAGAACCTCCCTATTCATGTGTTGGTAGCAGTACCCTGTGCACATAGCTCATGTGAATTAACAATAGACCATGGCATATGTACAGACAATAGACCACGTACAAACCATGCAGTGCAGTCATCCAACAGTATAGAAATGTACTGGCAGATATGTCCAGACCACTGGTGTATGCATGCCTGGCCGTCCTGTCAGTGTGTGAGCATGCCCAGTATGACTGTTACGCATGTTGTCGACCGACATTATCGTCATACCGTCAGGTGTGTGAGCATGCCAAGTATGGGCAACTGTATCGCATGTGTCACATGTCCAGATAGTCAGTACTGTGTTGCTGACCCCTCTGTTCTACACAGAGAGGTGTCATGCTGTGTCTGCAGGGTAGCTAATGGTCATGTGGCATTGACAGTTGCTACATGTCTGCGTAGTGTGGGGGGACATCCAACCGCATTCACAGTCCTACACAGCACCGTGGGTGGCGCACATGACCCTCACATGTGTAAGTTGGATGGGGGGCACAGCTGACAGTTGTACACATCTGCCGCTACTGTACTGGTATGCCAGGTACTCCATGTCAGTGTGTGGACCTACCTAAATTGCCGGTTGGAGGGATACCAGTGTACGCCAGGTCCCAGCATTAAATGCCAGCACAGTGGTGTTGGACATCCTAGCTTTTACAACTTACATCAAACCGCCTGGCCTGCTGTAGTCTGTGTGTGTCTTTGGGGGTTGGGGTCATTCATTGGGCATATACATAGGGCATTGTATATCATTTGTCTGTATTGGTCCACACCTGTCCAGCTGCATGGAACGTGTGTGGGCTGTACGGACACACATGATGTTCATCCCATAATCTGCAGTAGGTTAGGACACCCTGTGTACTACTGGCTACCATTGTGACCCCCATATGTGCTACAGATGTCATGGTGCCACAATGGATGTGTACTGTCTGCTGCCCTAACAGTCGGCCACCAAAGTCTCTTGTATGCTCACATACATACCATAGTAATGGGTAAATACATGTTCTAATACAACTGCCAATTTTTAGGTCGATAGACATACCCTGGGGGTGTTCTGGACCTGAGGACGGTGCTGGAGGGCTGCCTATGTTGGATGCACACAGTGCACCTCCTATACATGGCCGAGCACAGGTAATGTCATGTTTGGCATCCATTGTACTGTGTGCGGGTCAGAGAGGGGACATTAGTGGGTACCTACTGTGTCAGTGCATATGCCTTGTGTTGCCTCTTTGCCAAGGGCAGGTCATACTGTGTATGGCCTTTCGCCAACTGGGCCCTGCTCAGGTAGTTCCTTCGCCAAGTCACACTGTGCCTGTACAGGCCTTGGCAGTGGTGTTGGGCCATGTGGCCCTGCCCCATGCTGTTCCTGCAGCAACTGTTACTGCAGGATCAGAATGTCTAGCATAGCAAATACCATAACAAATTGTGTGCCTGTAGCTAGTGAATACTGCAGGGCTCCACCGGATGTGTCCAGATACCAGAACCGTGAACTGAGCATCCCAAACACATGCTCAATTACATGTCTTGCCTGTGCATCCACCTCATTATGTTGTGAGTGTTTAGGTGTGTGTGCATTGCTGCTGGGTGTCATCAGCCATGACACCAGTGGTTACCCAGCATCCCCCACTAGGACACTGTAGGGGATGTCCATATTGGCAAACGTGTGGTACAGCTGTGTCAGAAGCCATATATCGGAATCATCATAGCTTCTAGGGCAGACAGCACACACATTCAGTCTAATGCCCTGGCCATCGCATATGGTCTAGCTGTTGGAGGGTATACCCCTGCAGTGACTGTAGACCCTACCCTGCTCACCAGGTGGTGCTTTGATGTGTATGTGTGTGCAGGCTATAGCACCCAGTACCCCAGGGTAGTCATCCATGTGGTTGACGAGATGCATATTGCTGGTCTACTAATCACGTGTGTTGAGGACATGTACATGCTCACTAGCATGTGTTGACATGGCATCTGTGAACTGGTGCAATACTCTGGATGCAGATGGCTGTGAGATCCCCATGATATCCCCAGTTGTGCTGTGTGAGGTACCTGTGGCTAGTATACCCAGGCCAACACATACCATGGTATCCACTGTGATGGGTTTCCCTCGGCCTGTTTGATGTGTCAGGTGTGGCAGGCACAGGTCAAAAAGCCGCTGTAGGAGGTCTCTGTCCACCCCATAGTGCTCCACCATCCGCAGCACATGTAGCCCCTGGTAAGTCACCCTGGGTCTATAAAGTCTTATGTCACCCCAGTAAGGGATGTTTGGCAGCATACACATCCTCACTGCCCTCAGCCTCCTGCACATGTTGGTCTATGTTGCCTGCTGCAGCCCTTCTCATTTGGTTGGACTGTGTCATGCAATGTCCCCGCAGGTATACACCAGTGGTGGAGTGCGGAAGAAACCTGTGTGTATGATGCTTGCTCACATTACCGTACTGTTCAGGTGCGGGCTGGCCATGTCATCTGCTGATTGTGCTGATCATCACCTGTTTGTGCAGCCTGTACACCCTGACAACCCCACGACTGCTGTTGTCCCTCCCAATGTCACCAGGCAGGTATAGATACACCCCTAACTTAGGCGTGCTAAGGCAGGAGCACTCCCAAGGCACAGTTCTGCAATGTACATACAGTATGCCTGGCCCTCCTCCCATGCTGTCAACTATATTCGAGCCCTGCACCCAGCTAACTACACAGATACACTCCAGGTATCTGCATCACAAGCTGGGGATAAATGGGATACACTATTGTCAACCTCATCTGCATAGTATAGTCTTCTAATGAATAGTTATATGACCCATACCGAACCTCCAAATTAATAACCACTGCTTAGTGTCGCTCAGATCCGTACACAACTGGTAACAGGTGCCTTACTATCACCATATTCAATGTCCCATTCTCTTCCCAGCAACAAAATCTACACGACTACAAACCGGGACCCTGCACACAACAGATGACGTGCATTACCACTACACCATGGCAGATATACATACATCCCAGGTTATCACGTACAGATCATCCGGCACAAACATTCAATAGTGCTGATGTCCCCAGACATATATGTTTATATCTATGTCTATCTCTCTATATCTACATATATCATATATATTATTTGTATACATATATACATAGATATACATACACACATATACATGTACACACATATGTAGATATTGCATTTATATCACAACAGCGGACTACATGACAGCAAAGCATTAGACAGGCATGAAAAGGAAACTACATGTGCCATCTGCATCATGTAGTGTTGTTACTATCAAGGCATGTGTGTTCTGTTGCATCACACGGGTCAGACTGGTTTAAGGGTAAGAGTAGGGCTGCTGACATTTACTCACCAGACCTGTTGGCGAATGTATGTGTTGACAACCCAGTGTCTTGGCAGAAAATGTGGGCTGTGGACACTATATAGGTCAGCAACAAAACACACTGAACACATCTTGCAGCTAGCCACCCACAGATACCAATACATAGGGTATAACTGTCAAACACACACACCTGCCATGGCTTGGAATCGAGCACCTCTAGTCTACCACACTACAGAATTATGCAGTAACAGAACGCGCTACCAAGTTTCAGCATCACTGCACTCCCAGAGGCATACTTCTAGGTGGATGACATCATCAGCAAAGGCAAAGATGCCGATAGGGAATGTATGGAGAGGGAGCTGTCTAAAAGCATTACTCTGTTCCCAAGCAGCTGGAGACACCACACACACACACTTGACAGGGCCGGGAGTCGAACATACACCTAACTACCTTTTCACACTACAGCATTATGCAGTTACAGAACATGCTACTGAGATTACTGGTATACAGCTCTCCCAGAGGCATACTTCTAGGTGAATGACATCATCAGCAAAGGCAAATACGCCGATAGGGAATGTATGGACAGGGAGCTGTCTAAAAGCATTACTATGTCCCCAGGCAGCTGGAAACACACATACACACTTGGCAGGGCTGGGAGTCGAACATACACCTAATTACCTTATCACACTACAGCATTATGCAGTTACAGAACACACTACCACGATTACTGGAACACAGCACTCCCAGAGGCATACTTCTAGGTGGATGACATCATCAGCAAAGGCAAAGACGCTGATAAGGAATGTATGGAGAGTGAGGCATCTAAATGCATAACTGTGTCCCCAGGCAGCTGGAAACACACACACATTTGGCAGGGCCGGGAGTTGAGCATACATCTAATGACCTTATCACACAAAAGCATTACGCAGTTACAGAACGCACTACCGAGATTTCTGGAACACAACACTCCCAGAGGCATACTTCTAGGTGGATGACATCATCAGCAAAGGCAAAAACGCTGATAGGGAATGTATGGAGAGTGAGCCATCTAAAAGCATTACTCTGTCGCCAGGCAGCAAATGCTACCTCAAAACAAAACACACACACCACATAACCCACAAAGTCAGTGTGCCAAGCAGCCACAGCCCTTAAGGCTGAATAACACACCTGATACTCTTGTAATAGGTGACTCTATTGTCAGACACACTGACGTCCCACTCACCAGGCTGAATAGAGAGAAGGTCACGGTGAGCTGCCTGTCGGGTGCTAGGATCCGCCACATAACGCAAGCACTCAGGTCACTCCAAAGCAAATACAAATATGACTCAGTCATTATACATGCTGGTGTGAATGACCTGAGCATCCTCCCTGGACTACATGAAAAGAGACATAGAGGAGCTCTCTGATCATGTAGCCCAGGCTGGTATGACCCTGACCTTGAGCAGCATCTTACCCTCACCTAGAATGATGCCACAGTACAAAGACAAAATGATCGATTTTAACAATTGGCTAAAATTTTGGTGTCATTCAAAGGGGATCCAGTGTCTGTCAGCCTGGGATGACATGCTCGACAAGCTACATTGCTTTACTAGGGATAGCTTGCACCTGTCACTGCTGGGCTTTCGGATATTGGCAAAGGCTCTTGCCACCCCCATAGTGCCTTTTTTAGGCAAGGCTCAAAAGTCAAACCCACCCCCATAGACAGCACAAGGAACAAGAAACTAAGGGTAATGCTGCTAAACGCCAGAAGTCTTAACCTCAAGATGCACGCACTCGAAGCTCTCCTCAGTATGGAGAACATCGATATCTGTGCAGTGACAGAAACCTGGTTCAAGGCTCAAGAGAGCACACTAGCACTACCAGGCTATACCTCATATCATGCTTTTCGGCCCCAAAACCCGGACCGAACCACAAAAGGAGGGGGAGTTTCCATATTTATCAAGGATATCCACACCTCCAGGTTAGTGGCATTGCACAAAGTATCGGAGACCATCCATGTGCAACTAACAGTGGGCAAGACTGCTTTTCAGTTTATAGCATCCTACAGACCACCCTCTCAAAGTCAGGAATCCCACTCGGCTTTCCTGAAAACATTGGAGAACATGAAGATCTCTCCGAACACCATTATATTGGGCAACTTCAACTACCCAAACATTGACTGGGAGCACTACTCAAGCCCCAGCACCTTAGCCCAAAGGTTCCTGGAAATTATAAACTCAAATGCTATGGAACAACTAGTCACCACTCCCACAAGAGGGGATAACATACTAGACCTGATCATTACCAACATAGGGACTCTATGCTCCACACCACAAGTATATCCCTCATTGGTAAGATCAGACCATAAATTAATCTCACTGGATGTCCACATCCGACCCCACCCCCAGCCCAGAAAACCACAGTGAAAAACTTCTCAAAAGCAAACTTTTCACTTCTCAAAACTGAAGTGGAATACTTCAAGGCCCCAGGGCCAGTGGAAACTATGGCCCAAACTGCAGAATCCTATATAAACGCATTCTACGGACATCTCCAGGAATGCATGGATCATGCTATCCCAAACAAAACCAAGACCCAATCATCCAAAGGCAGGCATCCAGTCTGGTGGACCCCTGCCATAAATAAACTGTACAACAGAAGGAGGAAGCTACTACATGATAGAGCAAAATCCCTAATAGGGAAGGCATCTCTAATCAGTACTAGCAAAAAATTACGATCCCTCATAAAATACTCCAAGGCCAGCTTCAAGAGAAAAATTGCACAGGACACCAAAGACAATCATAAGGCTTTTTTCAGTTATGTTCGAAACCTGGGATGCAACTCCCAGACTTGTTCTGAGTTGATTCTAAATGACAAAAAATGCACTGAACCCACAGACATCGCCAATATCCTGGCAGACAGGTTCAGTGCAAACTTCTCCACCCCTCCCCCCAAAAGAGCAAGTATCTATCCCAGCAGAGGGCTGCCTCCCAAACATCTCTGATGCTCAGGTGAAGACTGCCCTCTCCAAAGCAAAAAACACTGCTTCCATGGGACCAGATGGCATCCCATGTTGCGTCCTACATGAACTCCAAGAGGAACTGATCCCTCAAATAAAATAGCTATACAATCTCAGCCTCACTACATGATATGTGGCCACAGAATGGCGTACAGCAACAGTGGTCCCACTCCACAAAGGTGGAGCCTCTACGGACCCTGGAAACTATTGCCCCATAAGCCTGACTAGCTTAGTCTGCAAGGCTATGGAGAGGATCATCATGGAGCTCATAAACAAAGACATTGGGGACCTACAGACACTAGATCCTACCCAGTTCGGCTTTGTCAAGGGTAGATCCTGCCTTTTGAACCTGGTTGACTTCTTCAAAACAGTCACCAAAGCCATAGATGAAGGGAAGGTAGTCCACATAGCCTATCTGGACCTTGCAAAGGCATTTGGCACAATACCCCACTTGGGCATCATAGATAAGCTATCCAGCTTAAATATAAACCCCTATGTCAAAAGATGGGTCGCAAACTGGCTCAAAGACAGAACCAACAGAGTGACAGTTGCTGGAGCCATGTCAGACTCAAAACCAGTCACAAGTGGCATCCCACAGGGTTCTGTCCTGGGACCACTCTTGTTCGGTATATACTTCTCCGAGATACAGGCAAATGTGGGAGGACTATGGCTCACCAAGTTCGCAGACGACTGCAAACTGGGCACCATAATCAACTCTCCAGCTGACACAAACATCCTTCAAAAAGGTCTCACAGAGACAGATAACTGGTGCCAGCGCCATGGTCTAAAGCTAAATGCCAAAAAATGTATAGTCATACCCTTTGGCAAAAACAATGTGCCCACAAATTACCACATAGGCGGAAACCCATTAAGTACAGAGAAAGTTATTAGGGACTTGGGGACCCAAGTTGATAGCAATCTTTCCTTTGAAAACCACATTTCCAAAGTGGTTAGAAAGACCTTCTACATAGCCCACCTCATCACAAAGGGTTTCACATCTAGATCAAGAGAGGTAATCGTGCCCCTTTATTCATCCCTCATCAGGCCCATCATAGAATACAATGCCCCTTTTGGGATGTACCTTACCCGACACCTGCAGCAATTAGAAAGACCCCAAAAGTATCTCACCAAGAGGATCAAGGGTCTCAAACAGATGTCATATGCTGCTCGGTTAAAAAAACTCCAGCTCTACTCAGTTGCATACCGCCTACTTCGAGGCGATCTATGCCTGACATACAAAGCTATGTCAAATCCAGAATTAACGGATATGCTCCACCTCAGTAAATCTAAATCCCTTAGAGCCACACGCTCGAGGGACTTGAACCTCAGCACAGAAATAAATAGAACTTGCTGGAGGGACAGGTTCATAACCCAGAGGTTCCCTTCGCTTCCAGTTCATGTGAGGCAGAGCACCTCACTGAATCTCTTCAAAAAGAATCTCGATAGGTGGATGGGGGATCATAGGTTTGTCCCAGGGATTACTCCCGTGTCACTATTAGACAGAGGCACAGTAAACTAAACCTTAAAGGGCACAGTATACTCAAATCAAGGGGTGGCGTAAGCCATACAGAATTGGGCTAGGCTTATAATTGCCTCAGGGCAGATAGCCTAGTATGAACCTATGAACCTATGAACACACACTTGGCAGGACTGGGAGTTGAACATACACCTAACTACCTTATTACACTACAGTATTACGCAGTTACAGAACGCGCTACTGAGATTACTGGAACACAGCACTCCCAGAGACATACATCTAGGTGGATGACATCATCAGCAAAGGCAAAGACGCCGATAGGGAATGTATGGGGAGTGAGGCATCTAAAAGTATTACTCTGTCCCCAGGCAGCTAGAAACACACACACACACAATTGGCAGGGCCGGGAGTCAAACATACACCTAACTAGCTTATCACACAGTTACAGAACGCACTACCGAGATTAGTAGAACACAGCACTCCCAGAGGCATACTTCTAGGTGGATGACATCATCAGCAAAGGCAAAGACGCTGATAGGGAATGTATGGAGAGTGAGCAGTCTAAAAACATATTACTGTCCCAAGGTAGACATATACAAACACACGGCAGTGGTGTGAGTGGGACAACTGCCTATCTACGGAGCACTATTACAACACTACGTGGATAGGAGATGCGCCACAGACAGTACACCCTTCAAGACAGTCCCAGTGTGTTCAACGTAGGAATCCATCCTGACGTGGGGTATGGACATCTGTTGCCTGGATGACCACTATCGCTATACAGGATTTCAATGGTCATGCCCATACACAGAGGCACATAACTGACACAAGGTGTCACTGGGCATACCCACACACTTAGTAGCACACGTCCGTTTGGAATGTACTGTGTGTCCATCTACACAACGGCATACTGGGCATGCTCACACACTTAGTAGTAGCGAAGGGCTGTCTTGTATGCACACAGATTCTAAACACGGAAGGGCACAGTTTGGAATGTACTGTGTGTCCATCTACACAATGGCGTACTGGGCATGCTCATACACTTAGTAGTAGAGAAGGACTGTCTTGTATGCACACAGATTCTAAACACGGAAGGGCACAGTGTGTCAATAGTGAACATTGTTAGCACAAACGCTGCACTACACACATCTGCAACTGGTTGTTAGTGCTAGCTGTGTAGCATTCATGATCACAGATGACAATCCAGAGCCAACAATGGATAATACAGATATCTCTGCAGTGAGGAACACCTGGCATATGGCACAGTTGTGCACAATAGCACTTCCACCGTATACCTCAGATACAGACATGTGGTCCATAAGACCATGACGGACCGCTCCAGGTGTTACTGTCCCCACGTACATGAAGGTCACACACATGTAATGACCAGTACACACTCAAGAGCCATCACAGATGTCTCAGGTGCAGATCACAGTGGTAAATGCTGCAGTCTACTACGTAGCCCTCGGACATCACCATGTCCTTGGACCAGCAACACACATCCATACATTACTACACCACCACGTTAATCATGACCAGTCAACTGTACATAGGTCTACAGCAACTGTGCGGACTACACATGTACTGACAGTGTTCCATCATGTGGTATGCAATGCAATGATACCACAGTTCATAACCAGGTCAGCTCTACACATAACAGGGGCCCCTGGGTCTTACACAGCTGTAACAGATGACTGTCGCTGTACACCAGAAAACACTTATGTTTGGATATGACATACATGTAATCGCAGTGGATATGTACATGGCCCACACACACACAACACATATGTACATAGCATAGCTTTTGCTGTCCTCTGTGCAGACAAGTGGCTAGAGCAATCACACACGTGCACATGGAAGGTAGGTCCATGGCTGTTGAATGCTAACAGTACATAAGGTAGCAATGTTGACTGAGGTAACATTCCCTCTGTTCTAGTTACCTATGACAACCAACATATCATATAACAGTCCATGTGTCATGTATGTCATCACACATGCCCACCAATTGCAATGCATAAAAACATGGCTGCATGACAGGAATGTAGGACCAACACACATGTACATGTAATGGTGTGCATGCAGCTACCATGCATGTGCAGTAGCTGATGTATGTCATTCATCTGTGTCTAACTACAACATGCAGTTGCAATGCAGCACCATCATTGACACATGTATATGGTGAAATACTGACAGTAGGGTAGGATGTACATCAGGTATGATGGATGTGTGTACATAAAGTGGTGGTCCACCTTTGCAGATGGATGTTTGCTGAAGACAGCTCACAGGTGTGTCACAAGCTGTCCTACCATTACATGTGCAAACAGTATGCTATGTTACTTGAAGGTGAAGACATACAACCTACACAGCGGTCAGGGTGTTACTGACTATACATCACTTGACACCTGTAACACTTACATCCTCCCGTGTGCATATAGCAGCACAATTGCCGAAGGTAGCGTTGGTACACATAATGCGGCCAATACAGCTGCATGTCTGTCAGATGTATCATCATATAGCAGGTGTATGATTCACAGTATTGCCATGTGTGTTTGCTTGTGTGACCATATATGCCATGTATGGTGGAGAATACATCCCAATTGTTACACACCCCTGTACACTGTTGTAGAGATCTGTACATACTGCAGTGTAGAAAGCAAGACATAGGCAGGGGTGGTGTATGTATCACACACATCAGCTATCTGTATGTGAATGACATTTGTGGACTCCACAGTGTGTGTGTGTGTGTGTGTGTGTGTGTGTGTGTGTGTGTGTGTGTGTGTGTGTGTGTGTGTGTGTGTGTGTGTATGTATGTATGGCTGTCTAGTGCATGGAGTGAGGGTGTATGGTACCATACAGTACAGATACAGACAGGGTCCCTAACACCGCATGGTGATGCAGTCTACTACCCTGTTGATGCCATCAGTCTCAGCCTTACTGGCTACCTGTACTTGTTCATTCTCTGTGTTGCATCATGTGGGTGCACAGTACTGTGAAGGTGATTACCACACAGGCAGGGGTCCTCACCTCAACACTATCAAGTGTGCGTTATAGTGTTGTTGACCCCGTCAGTGTGGTCATGTTACTGTGTGTTTCTGTGTATGTCTGTGCATGTTCTCATCCTGTAATGTGACAGTGTATTACTACTACACAGTGAGGCCTCATGCTATCAACTAGCCTCTAACGTTGACATCAGCCAGACCGCTGTGTAAACCCCCCCCCAGCACCATGTCACAATACCTGTGATGTGACCCGGTATGGATGTCACGTCTCTAGCCACTGTAGCCTATTAAACAGCTCACATGCTTCTGGATCAGTAGATGAGTGGACATCTGTGGAATGGTAGCCTTTCTAACAGTGAAGTTGAGGCTACATATAGCATGCTGGTATTGCCATACATGCCTGTGAGTACTCCACATTTACACATGGGAAACTGCAAACACTGCTACTTATTGGCACATGCAAGTAAACCTTAAGGAGGGAAGCAGGGCATCATTACCAACATGCTGTTACTGTTGTTACCAAGACACAGACTGTGAACATACAACAATGCACTCTAGCTGCAAATACTGTTAGGTAATGGCACATGCAATTAGACCTTAAGGAGGGAAGCAGGGCATCATTACCAACATGCTGTTACTGTTGTTACCAAGACACATACTGTGAACATATAACAATGCATTCTAAACCTGTACTACATGGTATGCCTGGTGCGTGTCAACAGTACACAACAAATGAAATATACACTTCTCACTATTCTGTACACCCTGTGTATCAGACCATATGAATATGTCCCTGCACTGATGATGTGGATGACAGGGATGTGGCACAGGCATCATCAGATGCACAGGGTGATAATGTTTGCCAGGGGCATAGGCTGCACCAGTGGATGACATCATGTGTGTGGGTTAGGGCCGGTGATCTGATTGGACATGTGTGGTCATTATGCATGTGGGTGTTGTGGTACCCTACATATGTTTCTGCTGTGTGCGTGTATGTGTGCACACAGTTCTGCCATGTGTCCAGCCTACACAGGGGTATTATTGACAGCTCCAGATTATACAGACCAGGATGTACAGCTCACTGTGTCTGGCCACAGCCACGTGACCTGTGCCTGCCAGGGGTTGCACGGGCACTACCAGGCAGAGGTACAGATTGGCTACTGTCTGATGACACATGTCCACTGGAACCATGTCCCCACTTAGAACGTCCAGGGCCATGTCCACATGGCCTGCTGTGTCCTGGTGTTGACAGCACAGCACCAGCTGCACTGCTACTGCTACCGGCACTGTGGGAGCAGGCATGTGAGGTGGCTCATTCACGTTGACCTGCACCAGGTGGTGTAGCTGGCCTACGTCCACGTGGCCTATGCCTCACTCCTACCAGATGTTCTAGCACAGACAGCTTACACTCGCGGATTGCCATGACACGGTCAAGGATTCCAACCATGTCACCCAATTGCCTGTCCAGCACATCAGCGATCTGCTGTTGAGCATTTGCCAATGCCTGGATGTTGTTTAAAGAATGGATAGCAGCCCTCTGAAGCCTCTGCCCTTCTGTGTTCTGCCATTCAGCATGTGCATGTGCCGTCATTACAGTCTGAAACATGCGTCTGGTGACACCAGCTGCTGCACTCTGTCCTGCAGGTGCATGTCTGCCAGAGGTCCTCCTACGAGCAGCACTGGCCACATGCCTGTGTGGCACATCTGCAGTCATTACACTGACACCATGGTATGGAGACACACCTTCTGTAGCCACCACATGTTCCGGTTCCAAGGTAATACATGCTGACTGTCCTTCCTCTATGGCCAATGGTGATGGGGTATGTGATGGCATGAGTACTGTGTGTGGGGAAGAGGGGGACATAGCTGGGACGGCAACCATTGGAACAGACTCAGCCCCTGGCAACCCTGCCTGTACCTCATGCATATGTTCATCACTGCTAGTATCTGTGGGGACACTAACATCAGATGGACTGCAGGAGGGTAATGCACCTACATCACCTGTGAATGCAAAGAAAGACTCTGCATTACAATAGACACACAGACACACAGACACACAGACTCACAGACACACAGACTCACAGACTCACAGACTCACAGACTCACAGACACACAGACACACAGACTCACAGACACACAGACTCACAGACTCACAGACTCACAGACTCACAGACTCACAGACTCACAGACTCACAGACTCACAGACTCACAGACTCACTGATTCACTGACTCACCATGCATGTGATTTGACAGACGGCATGCAGCATGCATGTGATACAGCAGACGGCATGCAGCTCAGACATTAATAGTGGTAGTTAGCATACCTCCCTGGGTTGCACACAACAGCAAGCAGATGTCATATCAAAAGCCATGCAGTTCACACAATCATGGTAGTAAGTATGCATCCCTGTGATACACCATGTGGACCAGCACAGGTTAACAGTATGCGTGGCTGATGTGACCTTGACATTGACATGTAGTATGGCATGTAATCTGCTGATGTGTGCATTGACATGCATACATGTCTGACACAATGGTGTCCTGACACATGTACAGTGGTGTAATGGGTATCACATTGCAGTGTTGGCTGTATGCCCTACAGATAGAAAGCACTTTTAGCAGATGTGCATGAGCATTGAAGGGTAGTATGAGGTGTCTACATTGCTATACATTGTGAAGTACAGACACTGTGCCATTGCATGGCATCATGAGGCATCTATATTGCTATACAGTGTGTAATACACACACAGTGCATAGCCATGACTGCATGCAAATACATGACATAACTACTGTGGATTGTGACCCATGTCGCTGAGGTGTATACACACTAAACCATGCTGTGTCATGTGACAGGTCACTGGAAGACCTACAGATGACACCCCTGCACAACTACTAACATGTCTTAGCTGCCTGGCAACCATGTCCACACATGGCAGACTTGTCAATACACCATGTCCCACATGACATTTATGTACAACACACACGAAGTGCATGGCTGACAGTGATGTCCAACAGCAGCAAGGAAAATGTACGGTATCTGTGGCCTGATGTGGTGTCTATTTTAGTGGAAGCTGTACAGGTGACTACTGTCATGCTATGACACAGTCATGATGTTCAACACATCTTATATGGTCGAATTAAGTGACACCTCCACAAGCTGTGCACAGGCTTTTAGGATGTCCAATGGTCCACATCAACTATATAACCATTCAACAAAGGCTATAGTTGGACCATGTATGGACAATATTCAACAGGGTGTATACACATCACATCTACTGTGTGGCTACATGTCTCTGGCCATCCTCCATGTCCATGTGTGAACATGTGTTGGCCAAATGTTTGTGATGGCGGTCTATCTCACATGTCTGTGTTGTCCCATATGACATATACCCATAGATTTCAGATACGTCACTGTCCACAGGGTTATGCAGACAAAGGGTTGTATGTTTGGTATGTGGGGTATGTATTATGGGATAGTGAGACAATATTGCAGCTGGAACACTACATGTCTGGGACTTGTCAGATGGCACATCACAATGTGTGCACCTATTGCAGTGGCATATTACACAATGGTGACTCCTGTAGGCTGCCCCCATCCCAGCTCACTGTGTGGTACCGTTTGCGTACCACACATGTGTTGTTCCAATATATAGTACATATGCCTACATTGAACAACCCCCACACCATTGTATGCACGGCTGTCTACACATCTAGCAATGACAGATACTGTGGTTTCATGTCGGTGTTTCATTTAGTCTGTATATATTGCACATGGGTAGCCAGTGTGCTTGATGACAGATGTGATCTGTATATCATGATTGGACCATATATTATGTGTACATATGTTAATTGGCCACATGGCGAATAGATATATGTATTAACATGCCTGATACTGATAACTGTCTCACCTGCAATGGACTGATGTCTGTGCGGCACGCCAGAGGTACCTGTATTGGGGTGACACAGCAGTTTGAACATTATCCATGACTGTATGACAGCTACAGGGAGCACTGTGCATGTTAACACATTCGCCTGTACAATAGCATATAGTATGCACATGTGTGCATACACAGGGTAGCAAACTATAGTATGCGGCATGTGTGTAAACATACCTTGCATATGATTTTACATTACATATTGTACAGTGACACATGCAACTAAATGGGATATAATAGGCATATGTGTAGTAGTGACTTACCAGGCAACTCCAGGGTCAGTGGTTGGGAGACACCCACCTCCACGATGGCAGCTAGTGTTTGTGGATGCTGTTCTGAGGGTGTCCCCAGGCTGGCCAGTAGCTCTTCGGTGTGTGTGAGTGGGGGCTGGGCTGGGGGCCCACCACCTGTTCCACCTTGTTCCCTGGCAATTGCATTGGCACGCTGTTTTGCATGTCATATCAGGTCCGTGCAGTATCTGCGCACCTGCTGGTAGGTACGGTTATGGCCACCCACATCATTAACCCTCCTGCGTAGTTCCTGTCACAGGTCGTCATGCTGCTGGGCATGCTGTGGCACATGGCTGAACAACACCTCATAGTTAACATGGAGGTACGGGATGAGACCATCATCCTCCAGGCGGCTATACGCTGGCAGGCATGAACACGGCATTATCTGGAAGACATAATGACGGAGACAGGTCACAGTATCACAGAGATGTACAAAGATACAGTTGCACATACATTTGTATTAAATCTAGTACATATGAACAGTTATCTTTGCAAATCGTCATGACACTGACACGACTGACATGTTTGTGTCACACACATGTAACACCCGTTGTGCATTGGATACCATCATCATATATGTGTGTCACCTCATTACATTGCTCATACTCGATGTGAATGCTGTCTTGATGTGGGCATGTCTGTTTGCCTGTACTGGTGTTCTTACCTATCAGCACATGCCTGGATGTGTCCACAGTAATGCTGTTGACCTTGATGCTGTGTATATGTCACATATCAACACATACATTGCCTTAACGGACATGAGCAGTGACAATGCACATATGCACATGGAAACCTTTACATGCATGTGTTTTGCCATAAACATCTACATGGCACTGTACAGCAGTTCAACATCCTGCCACGTATTGCCTGTGTTGCACATGTGATACACATGGGACAATGGCTAGCCGGACGTTATTCGCAGGGATGGTTATCAAACATAGCATGTACGGGCAAGGTTTTCTAGCTGTATCCAACAGCCATTTTGCCACCACCAGGTGCATCAGTGCCACATTACTGATTACCATGCGGTCATCGCACCATGTTTGACAGACATGACATGTGCAGCTTTGATGGATGTGGCGATCATTGTAGTAGGATGGTGGCTGTCCATGACATATGTCTTTCAGATCAGGATATGTACGTGTAGCATGTCCAACATCACAGTGTAGCACATGTCTTTATGCAAGGTAGCCAGCATGCTGCATAGTGGAGGTGAGGATTGTGAAGGCTGGTATCGCCCATCCAAGCATTGGCCAATACCCCTGAAAGGTGATATGTGATCCGATATTGGTCACCCGAGTGCTGAGTATGCCTGTCCAATGATCTCCATGCTCATGGATGGCACCCTGTCATGACATGGGTGCCTCGTATGACTACCTAATAGGCCTGGAGACATCACCAGCTTAGGGAGGTGAACTGCACAGCACCATCCCTTACACACAGTGTCCATAATGTTGACCACTGCCTAGGTGGTAGTTAATGGGTACAGGGTTATTCACCTAGCAGTGACAATGCTATTATCAGCTGTCAGATTGTGCACATATGTCACGCACCTCACCCACAAAGCCTATTCTGTATGTTGTCCATGACACTGAGACAGCTATTGCTCCTAGGTCATGGCCATTCACATCCTTACATACGCAGATGCCTCCCATTTGTCTGCGTGGTATGGGCTATAATGAGGGGGGAGTGCAAAACATTAACCCTGTTTTACTGTAGCTGCCACTGGTGTGATATGCACATGTCACTCAGACACCTTTTGTAGTGTTGCTTCTGTCAACAGGCCACTGGTAGACCACTCCTGTGACATACAAAGGTACATCTAGTATACTCAGTGTAGCTGGAACACAGTATGGGTGATGTCCTATGACCTGTCACAGGTATGCTATGCAGTGTGAAATCATCCGTACTGTCATCTACATCTGTACTGCTAACATCTACGTTGATAAAGGTTCATAGACTTACAGACCATACTCAGCAGGGTAATAGTGCAGTGCCTCCAATTATGACTGGCGTCTCCGCTTGTGGATTGCAGTGGGTTTATACTATCCAACACCCTATCTGTATTGCATATTCATGCTCAGCACTTGTTCAGAACATGTAAGCACTTCATGAGCTACTAATTACTATAGCACACATTCCAACTCATTTCTTACAGGTACACTGTCTGTCCTTACATTTCCAGCTTGCTTACAGTACAACAGCTGTTGTACACACTTAACTCACATATCTTGTGAGACATGGTTGAATATACAGGCATTTCCAAGTGTCACATACCAGTGTTATTGCCTGTCTATAGGATGAATATGGCAAACATGAGACAATAGAGCAATTGTCTTATGTACACAGTCAATGCTCACCTCCCAACATACGACACTACAGCCTGTGGGAGATGCACATATGTAGCCATGCTGGGGGTAATGCTTTCACCAACCCAGACTGAACCTGACATTCATGTGGGGAAGTTTAACATTTGCAACACACCCCACTCATCACATAGTCTCACTAGATCTCCACCACTACAGGCCACACATAGTATGACTACAACATTTGCAGAACCTCTCCATATTCTCTGTGTAGGCAACAGAGGCAGCCCCCATCACCAAACACAACACCAATTACTTATAGCCCACAGACTCATGTGTGCACATCAACTACAGTGAATAGGGTGTCATAACATACCCAACACACCGGTCATAGGTGACTCTGTAGGTGGTCACACTGATGTCCCACTCAGCAGGCTACACAAGGCGATAGTCGCTTACATCTGGCTGTCGGGTAACAGGATCCGCAACATAACCTATGCACCCATGCCACACCTCACCAGCTACAATTTGACTGTCATTCTCCATGTTAGTGTGACTGCCCTGAGATGTAACTTCTTGGACTACATGTACAGGAACATGCAATAGCTCTCCGGTCTTGTAGCCCAGAAGGTATCGCCCAAGCCCTGAGAAGCATTCTGCATTCATTCAGACTGATACCACTGTACAATGACTGAATGTTTCACTTCAACAGTTGCCTATACTTCTGCTGTCATTCCACAGACATCCAGTATCTCTCTGCTTGGTCAACAAAACACGATGCTTTGGCACAGATGACCTGCACCTGTCAGCCCTGGGAGTACAGATAACATGTAAGGCTTTTGCTCCTCCTATACTGCCTGTCTTGGACAGTTTCCAATAACATTCACCACCAGAACAGGAACAGGCAAGCAAAACCTGGGGTACTGTTACTCAATGCTTGACATCTTCATCTCTAAAGCACTCAGGCGAGACACTCCTTATAATGGACCACTTTGATATCTCTGCAGTGACTGGGACCTGCCTCTGGGCTCTGGAGAGCACACCTGCACTGACAGGTTACACGCAGACCACACCTTTCAGTCATGTAACCAGGACAGGAACACCCACGGCGGAGGTGTGTCCATATTTCACAAGGATGTACACACCTCCAGGCTGGTTACTTAGTACAATGCATCAGAGGTGATCCACGTGCAACTAACTGTGGCCAGAACTGGTATACACATTGTAACTTGATACAGATTCAACAACATACCCCACAGTTACCGGCCCTCATTTCTTGGTGTACTGGACAGTAGGGTTCAGACAGGTACTACTAATGTGAGACTGACACTACCCCACACTTAACTGGGATACCTACTCATGCACCGACACATTAGGCCAATGCTTTCTGGGATTCATAACATCCACTCGGCTGGATCAACCCATACACACCACCACCAAGACCAACAATATCCTAGACGTGGACAATACCAACATGTGACTGGTGTTCCACACCTGGGGTTATCCCCTCATTGGTAGTTTCCGTACATATGCTAATCACCCTTGTTATTCACATCCTGGCACCACACCCTTCACAGAATACACAGTACAAGACTTCTACAATGCCTACTTCAGACATCTTATGACAATGGTAGTAAACGTCATGACACCCATGCAGATGGACAATGCACTTACAAACACTGAAACATACACCAGTGCACTTCATTAACACTTACACGACTGCATGGATCATGCTTTCCCAAACAGAGTCATGATGGTACCCACCAGATAATGGACGCCACTCTGGGGGTCCAGTTCCATGCACATAATGTACAACAGAAGGTGGTGGTTGTTGCAAAGGGGAGTACAATCCCATGGGTGGGGTAGCTCACTGGTCAGCCTCAGTAGGAATCCGGGATCCCTTATCACATCCTCCAAAGCTAGCTACGTAAAAATTACTGCGACACATTCCAAGGACTACCACAAAACATCATGGAGGTATGTCAGTACTCAATGGCAATACCCACATCTGCTCTGACATACGACGGTTAGGCAGGAACATTACAGACTGAATGCTATTGGCAACATCCTGGCAGATAGGTTCAATGATAACTTTACATCCTCTCACTCCCTACAGGGCCAAAATCCATACAGGAACAATGCAGAGTCCCTGTGGTCACAACCACACAGTGCCAACCTGCACTCTCTAAGGCCAGGAACACAGACTCCATGTGACTGTCCAACATCCTAGGTTGTGATTTACACAAACCTCAGAACGACACGGCTCCCCACTTGGCCACCAGATTCAGTAATAGCCTTGTGTCAGACATTGTGACCCATGAATGGCAAACAGCAACAGTTATTACACTCCACACAGGTGGCACCAAATGAACCAAAGGGACTATTGCCCTATACGCCTGACTGGACTGTTCTGCAAGGCTATGGGGCACATCATCATGGAAGTCATTCACAGAGACATTGGTGGCCTCCAGACCTTTGATGCCACCCGGGTTGGATTTGTTATGGCCAGACCATGGCTCCTACACCGGGTGGACTCCTTTGATACAGTTACTAGGGTAGTTGATGATGGTAAGGGGGTCCACACAGCCTACATTGTCCTCTTATTGGCTTTCATCACCATTCTCCATTCTGGTATTAACAACATACACATCCACCTGCACATCGACCCCTACGTCTTGGGATGTTATGCAAAGTGACTCACGGACAGGACCCACACAATGAGAGTAGCATACCGTGGTACCTACTGTAATTCAGTTACACTTGGTGTACCACAGTCCTCGGTACAGGATAGCACAGAGGGACTTTCCCTGAATAGGTTTCCAGATGACTGCAAACAAGGAGCTGTGATTGATCCACCAGCTGATACAGACACCTTCCATATGGGTGTCACTGTGACAGATACCTGATGTCAATAACATGGCCTCAAGCTGCATAACACAAGGTGCATAGACATCCCCTTTGGATTACACCAATCATCCACTGACTATCACATAGATGGTAGTCCCCTACATACATGTGACATTATACGGGATCTTAGTACACATGTATATAGCACCCACTCATTTGATAACCATATTGCCAATGTGGTGTGGATATCCTCCTACATGGCCACCCTTATATGTAATGGGTTTGTAGCTGGAACAAAGGCACCCATTGTACCTCTATACTCCTGATGTATGACACATGTTCAAGGGTACAACACCCCTTTTGGGGTGTACCTTATGGAACAGCAACGGCTTTACATACCACAACATTAACGCACCATGAAGATTATTGACTTCCGAAGGATGACGTATGTGACACAACTATGGACACCACAACTGTACACATTTGCATACTGCATACTCAGGGGTGACCTCTGCTGAACATACATGCATGTCCACAAGCATGTCCACAACAATATTTACGGATATACTCCACATAAGCAACATAAGCAAAGGCCACTGAGAGCAACATGCTCATGGATATGTGCACAAATGCAACGATGAGTGGGACATGCTTGAGGGATACATTCCTAAACCAGACACTCACCATGCTTTGGAACATGATTCCTATGTACATCAAGCAGGGACACTCACTAGCACTCTTCATGAGATACCTCGATGGGTGGATGGGAGACACACATGTATGCCAGGGATCACTGCAGTGGCTGTACTGTACACAGGTGCAGGTAACACATGACTCTGCTGTTCACAGACAGGACACTACCCTAGGGAGGTGCCGCCGGTGAAAACACTGTCATTGGGCTTACACATGGTCTTGGCCAGACAGCATAGTACCTCACTATGAACCTGTGAAGCTATTACATGTCCTTTGTGCATGGATAATTGAGTAGTTCTTCCATTTCAGTTAGCTATCATGCTGTTACAGTGTCCCATGACTACAAGCCATATGTATCCTGTTATTGTATATTGTACATGCCACTAGACGATGCCCTTTGTTTGCATGATATAACAGTTATGCTGTGTAAAATATCTGACATATCTAACTACAATACTGTACATTACACATATTTTAAACATTATCCCATAATGCAAAGCATACTTGCACAGCAGGACCACCTTAGGCATGTTATTCTTATTATATTCCCTTACACATGCCTACTGTGACAGTATATCAACATATACTATTCCCTGCTATGGCATGTACTTGTTGGACAAACCCTACCACTGACGGCGGGTGGTGTGGATTTGTTGTGTTTAAAGCCCTCATGTAGCATCTCCTGTGGTGTATGAGATGTTTACCTTGTGGCCCACAGCAGGACACACAATTTCTACAAGTGTTACTATGCTCAACAAGACATCACTACATAATACCTTTTCCCACTTTATGCATTGCGTACACTTTAATTACTACAAAACAGGGTCTACATACACTGACATACTGAGTGTTCTACATACCTTGTTTCCGAGTCTTTGTAAATATCTCTCTTACACCTTTATTGTTTAAATGGTTCTATGGTATGAGCTTACAGTTTGAATGTATGGCAAGGCATCCTTATATACGTTGATACCTGTAACATGTGGTATCCTGCCACCAATTGGTGTTCCTGAGTAAATTATTACATGCACATCAGCTGTGCCACTACTCCATTCACCAATTACGTGGCAACAGTGGGGTATAATTGAATTCTCCACTTGGGCATTGCCCTTTTGCCCTACCTTCAGGGAGACGGCCTGTATGTGCTTTGTTGTGAGGAATTGCAACTGCTATTTGGAGAGACACGGATATTTTGAATTCATGTCCCATGTGGATTGTGTGTGACAGCTAGAGTATGTGTTTCTACATGTGAGTGTACCTGTCATCTCAAATGTCTGATAAGGGATTACTGCAAACAAAACCTGTAACATCGCCATCTTTTCCATTATACAACAGCTACGATTTCACATGGCGCCATTACAAATGTGTCTCTCACAAGGTATGTTAACGGTTCTGCAGATGTAATTGAGTGAGTGGATGTTTGTGATTTTATTACAGTCTGTATTGCAATTGTTTCGGGTGTGGGGAAGATGTAGGTGGGTGTACATAGCATATACAGGTTTGTGGGGACTGCATTTCTGCATATTCCATATATGTGTGTGGGCTCCTTCCCTAATTGAAGACCTATCATTTAGTAGACTGAGAAACTATGGTTGTTACGGGCTTATACATTGAGCCATTGTTAATTGGTTTCTAAATAGCATGCAGGTGAGGTTGATACTTCAGTACCTCCGGAAATACATCGATATGTAAGGGAATGTTACTAAATGACAGCTGTCTCGTGTATTTCTGTCACAGATATTTGCACTCATTGCAGTTGTGTTGGTGACTGAACCTCTTTGGCATGGGTTGCCAACTTTTCAAATGGCCATAGTGGGACATTTGCAGGACACACATCGGTGTTTACAGGCCGACACATACCCACTGTCAGTACACAGGATAGAACATACTTTTATCCTTGAAGCACTGTAGCTACTTATCATGTTTCATGTAACATTTATGTATTTTAGATACAGGCATAACTATTACATAATATATGGGACATAATTATGTCCTACAATCTCGGACATTTGCCCTTTTTAATATTTTTTGTCAGGACACAACTTCCCAGGGAGGGGCTGTCCCTCTTAAAGTGGGACAGGTGGTAACTATATGCCTACGGCCAGCTATGACCACACCTACCGTAATGATCTACCTCCGAGATTGCACTAACAGACACACGATGCAAACACACACACACACATTACAATCCCACAGAAATGCACATGGCACCCTCAACACGCACATACACAGACTACAGCAATCACAAACACAGTTGAACACAGTACCTACCTGGACTGCAGCACCGGCAGCGATAACTAAATGTCCCTTAACATCGTGATAATATTACTCATGGTTCTAGTGTTCCGGTACTGTAGTCTTTTGGTCTTTCAGCCTCGTAATTACGCGTTTTGGTATGTGACACATTCGATAGTCGGCAGTACCCTATTTATTGGTACCTCAATGGTTGTCTACATGTCATTGACCTATCTATATCTATATATTTGCAGATATAGGTGAATACGTATATATCAACTTATATCTCTCTATCACCCTTTCTATCTCTATTATATATATATATATATATATATATATATATATATATATATATATAGAGAGAGAGAGAGAGAGAGAGTGAGAGGGAGAACACACCTTTCATTGTGTACATGTCGGTGTATACTGTTTCCTGGACTCCGCACGTTCGTGTTTTAACCTATCACAATACACGCCTGCCATTGGTACATCTCAGGTAGCTTAGTGTTAGGTGATTGTGTACATGATTGCGTGTTCTACTCCTGGCAGTGGTTGTTTTACCCTTCAGAGCAGGCACTATTAGTACAGGGGTGAATAATGCTAGTTTCACCTGTTCTGGACATCGTTGACTGTAATCTGCGCAATATTCAGGAAAGCTTAGCCCTGTTTCGTGCATATCCGTATATTCATGTTTAAACGACGCTTACCAGCACTTGCCAACACATAATCCCACTGACATGTGCTAAACCTGATCTGATGACCTGCATCCAACATCCATTATTCGTGCCTTCGGTATTACGTAACGTCCCTTGCAGGACGTGGGACTGGGAACATGCACGACAGTCAGTGCATTTACCACTTGGGCATCTGGGATTTGTGCACGTGTTATGGTGTTTTGTATGTGGACTGTACTATGGCTGTTACTCCATACTGCAATCAAATGTGTAACTCAGTTAGTTTACATATGGATGAGACCTATTAATGGTATGTCCAAGTGATGTTTAATGGATGTGCTCCAGCATTGGTAATGTATGTCACAGTGAGCCACACACTATAATGTGCTACACCTTCACACAACCATAGGTGGAGCATGCTGGGGTGACAGATACCTGTCATGGGTACTCCCCATGCTTTGCCACTACATCCCTGATTACATTATATGGAGCCCCTCATTAACACACCAGGTAAGCCATGCAGAGTGTGTGGGAAACAGTGATTAAATAAATGGATCCCACAATTGGCTCTGCTCCACTGAGGGACAGTAGGTTAATCGATGTGGTGGTGATAGCAGACACTGTTTGCCTTGGTTGATGAATGGCCTCTGACAATTGGGCATGTACCTATCGATGTACCTAGGAACCTATGCATGCAGTATCAACATATGCTGTTGGGTGCTTGTACTGTTCAGGTGTTGACATTCCTTGTTCCAATAGCTGTTGTGTGTGCAATGGCTGAGGGCTGCCTATGTAGGATTCACACAGTAGGCCACCTATACATTACAATTTACAGGTGGTCAGGTGTGTGTGCCATCCAGTTTACAGTGTGTGCAGGTGGAGAGGTGTGTCAGTCCATAGGGGCCTACACTGTCAGTGTATGTGCTATACGTTCCCTCTTTGCCAAGGCATGGGAATATTGGGTACACCTCTGTCTGCCTACTGGGACTGGCACAGGGTGTTTGTGGTCTGAATCCCTCTGTGCCTGTGATGGCCTTGGCAATTGTTGTGGGCTGTTAGGGCCTTCACCATTATGTCACTGCTGCAGCTGTTTCCGCAGGATCATATTATGTAGCATGGCACATACTATGAAGATGTGGGCACACATGCCTGGAGAGTACTGCAAGGCTCCACCAGATATGTCCAAGCAAAGGAGCTGTGATTTCAGCATCCCAAACACATGCTCTATGATGATTCTGGTTTGTGCGTGTGCCTCATTATGGTGTTCTTGCATGGGTGTGTGTGCATTTCTGATGGGAGTCATCATCCATGGCTCCAGTGCATAGTCAGCATCCCCCACAAGGTGGCCATGTGGGATGTCCTCCCTGACAAATACCTGATACAGCTGTGAGGCATGTCAGATGTGGGAGTCATGGTAGCTTCCTGGGCTGCTGGCACACACATCCATAATAATGCCCTGGGCATTGCACATGACCTGGCAGTTGATGGAGTGGTATCCCTTGCGGTTTATGTAGCGCTTACCATGCTCACCGGGTGGTGACTTGATATGTATGTTTGTGCAGTCTATCGCACCCAGTACCTCCGGGTAGTGCGTCACCTGGTGGAAGAGACGCATATTGCTGGCCAACTCCTCCTGAGTTCGGGGGAAGTATATATGCTCATTGACATGTGGTAACATAGCATCCAGGAACTGGTGTAGTACCCTGGATTCTGATGCCTGTGAGATCCCCATTATATCTCCAGTTGGCCTTTGAAAGGTACCTGTGGCTTGTATTCGCAAGCTTACACATACCTTCGTGTCCACTGGGATTGGTTCCCCTCTGTTGTTTCTGGATCTCAGGTGTGGCTGGCGCAGCTCAACTATTTGCTGTAAAATATCCCTGTCCACCCTGTAACACTCTACTATCTCCAGATCATGTAGCCCCTGGTAGGTTACACTTGGTCTGAACACTCTTCTCCTCCTCCAGAGCCTGCAGTGGTTGTCAGCATCATCCTCCACAACACTTTCAGTCTCTAACATATGGTGAAGAATCACAGCATGGCAGCTCCCAACATGTACATTGTAAAGGTTCCCTGTCTGTTTACACTGATGGTGCAGTGTTTGGGAATACACAGGTGTGTGTGAGGTGCCTTTGCACTTTATACTATTGTGCTGTGAGCACTGATGATGTCATAGGGTGTGTATGTCCCATCGGAGCTACAGGGTATCTTATGTGTTTTACCACAGGTACTGCTATTGTGGTGCCTTTGGTGTTGAATTACATTTGGCTGCCATGGATTACCTCTTGCCCTTCCCTTAACATTTCTTAATGTTTCCCCTCCCATTTTCTGGCATGCATCCAGCAGCCTGCTTTCATTTGTACTTTCCAAAACCTGGCTTATCTTACGACATGTGTTCTATGGCCGATCTACTGCAGGTTTGCTTTGCTCTGCTATGACAGTTCTCTTTTCTTTGCAATCCGACACCTCCCCTATCCTGTTCTGCAGGTTGCTGTGAGCAGACTTGTTAGCTGCCGTTGATTGCCCACTGTGAGTTAATAGGTGTTAATTGCTCAGTTGTACTCTAATTACCCTACTGCGGCATTTCCTTATTTTCTTCCCCTAACCTTCCTGTTTGAGCTATGGTGCGCGGCATGTGCATCCACTTACCGGGTTTCAGGCACGTTTTCATCCGCGTACACATGCGCTTTCGGGCACCATATGTGCTCTCAGCTAAACGACGCTATACCTACATCCCCACCCCTATCCTGTGGCTTTGCTTAGCAATGGGCAGGCCAGATTTGCATTGCTCCAATGTGCTTACAGCTATTGTGGCACACCGCACTGCTGATGTCATGTATACCTCCAAACCACTCCTCGGTGTTGTAGCGCTGCGCCATATGGTACATCCTTAGTCCAGCAGGACGTTTGCGATTCACTATTACTTGCCTCATTTGCATTGCATTGACTACTATTTCATAGTTACCGCACTGAACACTGTCACAGACCCTTAGCAACCCTTGCAGCTTGGTTGTGGTGTACCATGCATACCATTGAGTATTATGGTGAAATCATGATTTGTATTACATTGCGATTTTATGACATTTGTGTATATTTTCCTTGTATTCCCGTTTGCGCACACATGCCCTGTGGTTGTACTTTGCGTTACTGTGGACATGACATTAAATGTTGTTTTTTTAGGTGTTGTGCATCGTTTCTTATGCCATTGGCTATATATTTAGCCATTGGCATATGTTAACTTTGTAATACATGAGTCTGGTCTACTTTCATAACTCCGATGTTCTGTTTGGAAAAATGTAAACCATTTTTTTGGTTTACATTTCTGTGGGCTTACGCTATGCCTGCACCACTTCATGAATCGCTATGTACCTTCATTTGCATGGTGCAGTACTGCGCATGGAGTGATTAGCATACCTGTGCTGAGGGCTGCTCAGATGTGGCGTATGCTGGTAGTGCACATGGAATTGGATCGTACCTGAATTGCTCAGTGGCCATATTTGGCATTATACCGCCTACGCTACGCCTGCACCTGGTGCAAGCTTCATGAATCCTGGGGCTCGTTTTTAAATATATTAATGAAGTAAGAATTAATAAAAAGAAAAATGGAATATTATAAAGTCATCACTGTACACTGTTAATATAAGTAGTAAGGATTAAAAAAATAGTTTAATAACAAAAATTATATAATCGGAATGTGGAAAACCTTAGAATTCTGCAGCAAAAACTGAAGAAACTAAAACAGTGGCAGGTCTATACATTTAAAAAGGAGTTCATTGCACTAAGAGCTAATCAGATGTGTTAAACACTGAATAGCAGCACTAGCAGTCCAAACAAATGGCCACCTAATTAAAGAAAAGTATAGCGCAATCCAAACAAATGGCCACCTAATTAAAGACAGGTGTAGTGCAATCCAAACAAACAAAGGGCCACCTAATTAAAGAGAAGTGTACTGCAATCCAAAGAGCCACCTAATTAAAGATGTGTAGTGCAATCCAAACAAAGGGCTACCTAATTAAAGAGAAGTGTAACGCAAACACAAGAAGCAGCACAAGGCTGCTGTATGGTTGGTGAATAGCAATAGTGAGGAGCATGAACATCATTATGGAAGTTAAATGAAAACATCTTCTTGCATCTGATTCACTGCATGCTCTGGTGTGCTGCACAGTATCCCACAGCAGCATCTACTGTCAAAAGAATGACAGCACAATGGCCACCAGGAAAACAACTAAGGTGAGTACAAAGTATGAACCCTTTTCATCATATGAATAAGAAGAAATGGAGCAGACAGGAATATAAGAAAGGAAAGAACAGCAAACAGAAGGAAAAGCACATGGGTAAGCATAAGGCATGAAAGGTAGAGGAAAGGGAGTTTATTTTTGTAATATACAGATAAGAATGGTACATGAGGATGGTAGTCATACAGTTTTGGAAGGGATAGAAGGAGTGGCAGATAACTGTGGCAAACAGACAATCATAGAACTAAGACTTATATAGACTTGTGAGAGACCCACAAAAACCTGGGAAAGCAGTAGATGGGCACAAAGAGGTTAGAAAATGCTGAAGGGTAGCATTGGACAAAAAACAAGAAATGTGGAAAGACACAAGAGACAGGAGTACACCAGAATGGGGATAAGATAAGAGACCTGATATGAGTGGATGCCAGACCAGCTCAGTGGGCAAAAATATAAAGTGGCCAGTGCTATGGAAAATTTCTCCCACTGTGGCCTGCTAGTTGAACAAATCCACAGGCCATACCAGAAGGCACTCCATATTCCAGACAAGTTACCATTATATATTGGCAGCTTTTAGCCTCCACATCTGTCACTGGGAAGTCCAGTGCTAACCCCTCCCCATTTCACTACTAGAAAAAGAGAATCCAACCCTCAAGAATAGCACATGGAGGCTCCAATGACACCTGCAAACCATCTGTAGGGAACCATTGTGCTGATGTTGTGAACCAGGCTTAATAGAAACTGGTGACCGTGTGTCATAACATCAGTCAAGGCAGCCTGAGGAGACTGTGGCTTTACATCTTCTTCTTCCACACCTTGACCTGCAGAGGGGCAATACAGTGTGAAAAAAAAAGGTATTACACGCATATGCTACAAATGCAGGCACAGTTCTCATGTGGACAGGTGGCAACATCCCACTTTCTGCAGTATCAAAACAATGTTCAGCTCTTCCTTTTCCAGCACAGACAAAAACAAGTTTGCACACCCAGGTACACATGTACAAGCGAGACAGTGCAAGACAATGTTATAATAAAAAAATCCTAGAGTACATTTCAGGCCTTCTTTGAATCCTTGTCTCCTGCTCATGAAGCTTGTTAATGTGATACAGCCTCAGAAACAAGTTCCAGTATTGGCACAATTTAACAGAATGGGTCATTCCAGTGGAATCACACACCATCCTGGCAAGCTTGTGCCTAGAATCATCTTATACAGTGGGCTAAATTACTGCCCCAGCAATCATTCCATTATCTTCCTGTATAGAAAAAACAGGGATATCCTGCTCTCCATGACACTTCACATGGCACCTCTGCATTTCCCTATACCATGGTCACATTCTTAGTTCCACTCAAGAAGCAAAATGCAGTCCCTTGTGCAGCATACACGTCTCTGGATCACACGTTGCAGAAAATAATTGCTGCAGTGTGGCACTATCACATGCCTCTTGTATTGTGCCATGGTGTTAAATCATGGCTATAGTTTTGCATCATGATGCTGTTCATGGTCTCCTGATTTAAACACAATCATATTGTCCACGTTTTTTATTATATTTTTGTGGTCACCATGTCTAACATCAGCTCATTTAGATAGCCCAATGCACTACTGCACTGATTAATAAACAGTGGTGTTATCTATCTTTATTACCAAAGTACCCACACACATCGGCCCCTATTAACATGACATAAACCTTCAGTTACATTTTTTGCATAATTGCTAGTTAACTATGCATTTCCAGATGGCAGGGATTCTAGTAATACTTCTCTATGTGTGAAGCATCACAAAATCAATCAAGAAGTCCTGCCTGGTAAAACAGATTAACAATTACAGCAAACCTGGCAGTAGATGACAGTGAGGTAGATGTCATGGTGTGCATGTAACTGAGATCTCATGACACTAGCAATGAATAACATCTGCCTATGTTCATCTGAAACAATCCTGTGCTGGTTTGTAATGTATTGATTTTCCTGTTAAAAAGTGATGTGACTCCTAGCATTCATGTGCAGTGTAAAGGAATTCCAGCTTTTGTGTCACTTTCAGAACTGGTACAGTCAGAGCACTGACTTTATTTTACTTAATTCAATGTTAAGTTGTATACTGTTTGCGTGATTTTCCTTACAGAAGTTAATTTAAAATCTTTGTGAATTCTGTGATAACTGATTTTGATTATCTTTTTCTTTTATAGTTCTTTATTCATTTGCAGTTGAAAATGGATTAATTGAGTATGCCATTAATGATTTACTAAAGCATAAGCATCTTGTACAGTGTACTAAACGCTATGTATATTTAAAGTTATCATTTGATAGTACTGTTGATTCTGTGTTCTCATGTCAACAGCAGGATGATTTGCTTACCATTATTACTAATAAATCTAGACTTACTGATGATGATTTTACTTGTGCAATAGGCACAGATTGGAGAACTGCTATAACATGTATTAATGACATGACTGTTGAGATAAATATTATTTAAAGAGCAAATGTTACACATTTAGGAAAGGAAGTGTCTGTTTTTAGTATAGCTCACTGCAGCTCTTTTGAACAAGACAATACCACTGGCTAATTTTTAATTCTGGATACAAGTATTCAGTAATCTGAGGATGCAGAGCATATAGATGAAAATAAAAAAAGAAAGAAGGGAAGAAGTTCACAACAGAAAAGGAATAAAACGAAACTGATGTCTATAAAGCAAGGAGAATACATACTAAAAAGGTCATTGCTTTGTTCTGCAACATGCAGATTAGAGGGAATTATAACATTTTTCTACCCAAAATCCTTCAGTCTACCTAAAAAGGCATCATTTTGGCAAAAGAGAAGGTAGAAAAAAGAGGTAGGGGACAGGTGAAAAGGAAGAAATCAAAATCAAACATGAAGAAATTGAAAAATATTACTGTAAGAAAAAAAGAGGAGAAAGACAGAAGATGGCAACATGGCTCAAGCTGTGGAAGTACAAATCCAGCTGGATGAGAATTGTATCCTTGCAGATGTAATTGGCAAAGAAAACTGTGGGTTTAGTAAGACTAACGGTGTTGAAAATCATTCCTTTCTAACAAGTGATACAGTAGATATTAGTGAATTAGAAGCTGATCCTTCATGTCTGGTCAGAAAATATATTCTTGTAATTTCAGATTCAATTGTTAGAACATCTCATGCTTACATTTGCAGAGAAGATAATGAACATCAGGTAGTGTTATGCTTTCCTGGAGCAAAAATAGATGATGTGAGACAAGCCTTAGAATGCTTTAATGTAAGGAACTGTGGATCTGTTTTTATTCACGTTGGAACAAATTATCTCATCCACAGGGACACTCTGACAGTTAGTAGGGATCTTGCAGCCTCCTTAGATGGCATAGTTTATGCAGGTGTTGGTCATATTTTTCACAAATCACATATAGAAAAGACAGTGAGATCACCATGAATGAAAAGATTTTGTTGGTAAATACCTACATGAAAAAGTTTCATTTTGAAAAAATGGAAATGTGTAGAACAACAAAGCATAATTTGGTCACACGTGTTTAGACAGGATTGAGTGCACTTGTCAAGATTATGGAAGGGAATTTATGCAGCAGATATTTTGCAATATCTGACAATTTCAAGGCAGGATTTTTGGCAGTTAGAAAGTTTAACAGTTCACAGATAGCAATATTTGATGTTCTCCAATGGCTGTTAATGCTAGGAGCATTAATAATGCGTTTTTTTGGAAAATTTAGTACATTGTCATAAGATTGAATGTTACTGTTTTTGAAACATGGTTAAAGAACAATAACTGGAAACCCAGCTCTGTCAAGGTATAAACATTTTTGCTGTAACACATTCTAACAAAAAATTACGTTGAGGTGTTATGACAGGGATTAAAGATTGAAACTTGTGATTATTACATGTTCAGTGATAACACCAGTACAGTAGATTGTATAACTGTGACAATAAAGATAACCATGGAGCATTTGACAATTGAGTGTATACACCACCAACGTCAAGTGTGAATGACTTAGAGGAATTCATATAGTTCTTGTACAACTCACAAAAGGAAGAAGAATAATATTGGCTGAGGCCTTAAATTTACCTGAAACAGACTGAAATAATACTGATTCAACAACACTAGTAAGGAAACTAGTTACAACATATGTTGACTCAGATTGTAAAAAAAGCCTACCAAGGAACAGAATATATGAGACACTGTTTATGTTCTTAAAGAAATTACTGTTAATGTTATGTCCTGTCAAGTTTTACCACAATTAGTGTGCAGTAATCATAGAACTGTAAATATTAATTTGTAGCTAGATAATTCTGCCAAACTGAGATTTAAACCAACACATAGATTAATAATAGATCATATGGAAGCAAAGCTGTCACTATGTTAAAAGGAATATGGAACATTTTGAAAAAGCAATTGTTTGAATGCAAAAAAAAAATATATATATATATATATATATATATATATATATATATATATATATATATATATATATATATATATATATATAGATTAACATTTGGATCTAGGCTCACAACATCAGTAGGATATAGTTCCTTAAGAAAAATGTACTAGATTAAGATGAGAGACAAAAATATAACAAATGGAAAAAAGTTTGAACAGTGACTTTGACTTTGAAAACTGAAATAAACAAGCTGCATAGACAAATTAAAGACAAATTAAACTTAGACTAGTGTGAGACAAGATCAAGAAAAAAATAGTTGAAAATTTATATAAAGATATTGAGCTTAATAGATATTTAAGATGTGTCAGGAGTTAAGATGTAAAATTTGATAAACTGTGTGGATTCTAGAATTTATTCTCAGATACAACAGATTATAGATATATTTACAAAATCTTATGCAAAACTGTTTGACTCTACAGAGACTATGGCAAATTGTCCTGGTGACATGCAGGTAAACCTCAGATACTGAAATCAAATTAGATTATATTGAAAAAGAACTATGCAAACAAGATTGAAACACAACACAGGGAGGAGATGGAATTAGTCATAATGATCTAAGGACACTTTGGCATGAACTTACAGTGCCATTATATCTGTTATTTATTAGGCCATAGAAATGTGGTGAGATTCATCATGATTGGAGACATGCACTTGTTAAACCTGTCTTTATGGGAAGTATGACAAAACCAGTGTTATACAGACTCGTGTGTTTAATTTCATGTTGTAGAAAAATAACTGAGAAAGTTATAATGAATACATTAGTGTCAGAATTGGAATGATTGGGACTTGAAACAATATATGAACATACATATGCTGACAATAGAGCTATCACCACTTGTAACATCATGTTCTATAACAATGTTAGAACAGCTATGAATGAACAATTCTGCAGTGATCTAATTTATATAGATTTTTTAAACAGTTTTATTGATTTTGATTATAATGAAAACAATCACATAGACATATATAAGATAATTTACATTATAGATTTACAAATTGATAACGTATTTTAGCATTTAAATATGAATATACGAATAACAAAGCAAACAAACTAAAGTATGTACATAGACATCCAGTATTTATACATTAACATAAACTATAACCTTCCTTTTGTAACTTGTTCTCATGAATGACAAGGAAAGTAAATTACCTTTATGCAAAATGATCATTTTTTTCTAACATATTTTTTAAGTTAACCCATAAATGATATTGATATGTCTTTCTAGATGTTCTAGAGGTTATGGTTCTTATCTGTAAATGACTAACTTCTTTTAATAAATTAGTAAACTCAGAGAATGTAAGAGGATGTTTTGAAATCCAATTTTTTGTTATGCTCTTTCTAGCTACTGCCAGTATAGTCCATAGTAATGAGTATTTGGTTTTCCTAACACATTGTGGAACAGGTGTATTAAATATGATTAATGATTTATTCAATATGAAGTTGTCTGAAAAAAGTGCTTGTAAAAAGTCATTTACTTTATTCCAAAAGATATTTAAGGTTGAATTGTCAAAAAACATATGTGCCCAGTTAATATCTACATTAGAGTTGCATCTGTTACAGATGTTCTGTTTTTTATTAATTTTGTCAATTATTTGTGGTGTATAAAAGGATCTATTTATGAATCTCCATGTGTAAATCTTCCATTTCAGAAAAAATGATGTTTTCCCAGCTGATTGTAGCATATTAACCTTATCTTGCTCACTTGGGGAATTATGAGTAATTAAACTATAATATCTCCAGTAGTTATGTGTGCAAGAAAATGTTTCTTCTCTTAAAAGTCTATAAGTAAAGGAGAGACTACCTGAATATGTATGCTGGTGTAATAATGTTGATTGAAGAAATTGTAATAATATCTTGGTGTCATGTTTGTTAGTTGGTGAAGCTAGTTTCAGCTTATTGTCAAGATATAGTATAAGTGTTTGTATATCTAACCATAAGGAATTATTAAGTTTATATTCCTGTATAATATGATCAATTGAACTAGTCTTGTATTCATAAGTTAGCTGGAACCAGTATTTGAGTTCATTGTTTTTCAGCTGAGAAATTGTGTTAATATCTGAGGTAACACAATTCTCTTATGTATATGTTATAGGAAATAACAAAAAAAGTAGTCTTTACATTTAACATGTTTATATATAAAGTTTCTAAAGTTAATTATAGTATTATGTATGTAACTGGCAGTATGATTAGGATTAGTATGTGTGATAAAATATTATTTTAAGATCCATATAAAAGGTGTGTTTATGAATCTAGTTGATATGTTGTTGGTCTCGTTATAAGTTCCATGGCTGATACTTCCCATAATGATTTAGCTAAATAGGTTATATCTAAGAGCTGAGAAATTGATCTGATTATAGCGGAAATCGAATAGAGATTTAGATTTGGGAAAGCTATTCCTCCATTCTTCCAGCTGTTTGTATATTGATTAATAATAATTCTAGGTTTTTTTGTGACCAAAAGAATCTTAGTATTAAAGTGTTTAGTTTATTTATAAACCTTTTTGAGGGTAGAATTTGAATGGATTGTATTATGTATACGATTTTAGGCAAAATTAAAATTTTTATAATGGTTAGTCTTTCTTCAGTAGTAAATATTATTGTATTCCATTTTGAAAATAATTCTTGGATATTTTGTAAACATTTGATACAGTTTAATTGAATTATTGATTTAATGTCTTTGGCAAGAATGATTCCAAGATATGTGTTTGATCTACCTTAGCAATGTATTATTTCCTATCATCCTTTTTTTATTTTTTTATTATTAGGATATATGGGTAGAATTTTTGTTTAATTGTCATTGAATGATAGACCGGACATCATTTGAAATGTTTTAATTGATTCATATAATCGCATGAATGAGGAGTCATTTCCCTTTGTGGTGATAAGAACATCATCCGCAAACAGCTGGATTTTGGCTATATTGTCTTTATCCATTTCCAAACCCTCTATTTCTTTATTGTTTCTTATTTCTTTTGCCCAGGATTCCATGATCAAAGTAAATAGTAGAGGAGAGAGAGGACATCCTTGTTTGGTGCCTTTTGTAATAGATATTTTATTGGAAATATATGACCCTATTTTGATACATGCATAGGTTTCTTCATATAAATGTTTTAGAAGATGAATAAAATTATGTGAAAAATGTAAGCATTCTAAAAGAGTAAATAGATAGATCCTGTTAATAGAATCAAAGGCCACATTAATATCAAGACTAATTAACGATAAGTTCCTTTCCCTCCTTTATGAGAAGTCTATAATAGCTAGGGTTCATTTTATATTATCAAAAATACTTCTGTTAGTTATAAATCCTGTCTGGTCATCGTCTATTAAGTGGGGGTAGGAATTTCTTCAATCTTTCTGAGAATATATTCATAAACATCTTATAATCGATATTCAGTAAATATATTGGTCTGTATGAGGAACAGAATTTTGGGTCTTTATTTGATTTTAAAATAGGGGATATAAATGTATATTTCCAGGATGGGGGTGCAATATTATCATTTTGGGGTGAATTTTATACTTTGTGTAGTAAGGAAATAGCCATTTTGGGCATTATCTTATATATTTCAGGAATAATTCCATCGTTACCTGGAGCTTTGTTTAGTTTAAGCTTACTTACTTGACTTTGTATATCTGATAAAGTAATTTGTTTATCAATAACTTCTATTTGTTGTTTGTTTAGTTTATTATATATATTCTTGTTAATATAATCTCTTATGTTATCTTGTGTTTGAATTTGTTGTGTGGATTGATTAATTTCATGAAAGTGACATCTAAACTCTTCTAATATATCTTGCATACTATGTACTTCTCATTTCAATTTTTGCAGAATGTATTTCTTTAATATAATTATATAATTTATTTATTTAACCTTTTGGTCTTATTCTTAAGGTTTGATAGATGTTTAGGATTTACAGAATAAGAAAGAAACCTATATTTTTCTAGTGTTATCTTTGTTTTATGATGTAGGATAGATCTATATTCCTCATAGTTTGTATATCTCATCCCTTATATTCTTTGAAGACAAGTTGTCTTTATTATTTGTGTATAGTGAGTCCAGTTTATCCTGTATTATTCTTATATCTTTATCCCATATTTTCTTCTTATTATGAAACCATTTGTTTATTTGTCCATATAAATATGTTTTTAGGGCATCCCAAATAAATATCTCATGTGTGTCTGATGCTGAGTTTATATTAATGACGTTTTGTGTCTCTTCTGTTATGAATAATTGAAAATCCTTAAGTTCTGTGAGATATGCTGGAATCCTTTTAATTTGGACACTATGGGTGTTATTAATATTAAGTTCAAGTATGATAGCATCATAGTCCACAATTGGGCAGGATATAATTTTGCTATTGGTCAGGTTATTCATTATCTGTGTGGAAAGAAATATTATATCAATTCTAGAATATGTTTTGTATCTATTAGGAAAGAACGTGTATTGTAATGAGTTATGATCCACAAAATGATACATGTCTTTCAGTAGGTATAAGTCTATGAAATTTATAAGTTGTTTAGCTAGTGCTGTAATTTTTCTTTTTCCTGAAGTGGTTGTATCTCTAGGGTCTAAGATACAGTTGTAGTCGCCTGCCATAATGATATGTCCCTCAGATAGTGAAACTATTTGATTCGATATGTGTCTAATAGTATTAGTACCAATACCAGGTAACCAATAGTTGTATATTAATTTATATAATTTCTTGCCCATCTCAATTACAGCCAAGCAAAGCAAACCGTTATTGTCTTGGTATGTTTTGATTATTCTGGGTAATGGTAATGTTTTGTTCCACAATATTGCTACACCTCTTTTTTTTTTCGTACACTCTGAGCTTACTATATTTGTGTATTTATTTGTATCTAGAAATTTAATAGTATCTTTTGTTAAATGGGTTTCTTGTAAGAATAATCTATTAGGTTTATGAAAAGCTAGATATTTAATTAAATACTTCTTTTATACGGATTGTTCAAACCATTTATGTTGTGACATACCTTTCAACATAGTCATATTATCTAATTGTACCTGAAAGATGTGTTAGTAACATATCAATATCATATGAATAATGTGAAAATTTCTGCAAAAAAGTGAATTTGTTCCTAGTAAAAATATTAAATCTCATGTCTTTAGGAAAAATGTATTCCTTGAGATTTATTCTATATATTTTCTGTAAATAAGCTACTCTGGATGTCAAAAAACTCTTTGTTAAAAACTTATTACATACAATAGATAAAAACAAACACCCCAATGCTCCCTGCCTGGAGTTATAACCTCCTAATCTCAATGACATCTGCCACTGACATCAACCCCCAAAATGTAACAACAGAGTACAAACTCCACTAATAACATACTTTATATACTTTAAGTTAGAAACATTAGGATAACCAAATTCTAATGAAATCATTAATTGTCCTAATATAGTGCTATCTAGAAGGTTTATACGTTCATAGATATCATATATAATAAGAAACCTATGTAACCTAATAGATTGAAAATATGATTTACATTCCAAAATAAGGCAAATGTCTAGCAGATTTTTAAAAGGACTACATAATTTAGCCCACTGCCTTACTATTAACATAGATAACAGAGGTTGTGTGTATAAACAACATTTCTATTAGGTTATCAGATATAATATGTTATCCAGGACACAATGTTATTGTTGAAACCATGATTTGTTTAAATACAATTCTATTTTGTATTAACATGTTTATAACTCACATTATATCTCTTGCCTTTATTTTAACTTATATACATGAACACGAGAGGGAAGAGAGAGAGAAAAGAGAGAGAGGAAAAAAAAGTAAAATAAGGCTAACATGTAGTTCAAATCCCTTGTAAATAGTTATATTTAGAATGACTATTTTGAAGACGTAAGTGTAATTATAAACAGTATGTCATTTAAATAAACATTGTATCATCCCCAAATGGGATGTGGTCACTATAAACACATGTATAAACAAACACTTTCATTAATGGCAGAATAAGATATTTATTTGCAAAGTTCTTTTTAGTATACCACTTTTGTTATTCAATTCTTTGCTATGTAAGCAAACATTCTAAAATGATGTGCATAACCTTACTTATGACACTTAAATATAAAGATTGAACACATTTATGAAGCTATTAACTTTGAGTATGGTAACCATAATCATAGTATGCAGTGATACTTCAAAGAAAGATGAAAAAAAATGATATATATATATATATATATATATATATATATATATATATATATATATATATATATATATATATATATATATATATATATATATATACACACACACACATACATACATACATATATACGAAAATTAATGTTACCATCAGTATTTACACTTGTAGGGTCTAAGAATAAAGCACATAAATATTTACATTTTAATATTCACACAGTTCTCTCATAACCATCTCTCTCACCTCTTTTCTATTTACATTTTCATCCTTTATCTGTTCTGTAATCCTTTCTTCAAGTCACAAAAGATGAAGATATTATGTTATTGTAATATGTAATCTTGTCATCAATCATATAAATGATCATTTTAAGTAAATAGTTGATTTAAAACAAAAAAGACTGTTAAACCAAGTTACAGTCAAAATACAGTTCTGCACTTCCTGGAAATGTTTGTCGCATGGTGATGATGTCATCCAGCTGCTTCACATCGTGGAGGGAGTTCAGAGAGAGAAGAGCTGATTTCACAAACTGTAGAAAGTTTTCCAAATGAATAATTAGCTTGTGAGAGCACTGCATGAGGTAAGGAGAATGTTAAAAATGGTCTCCCTTATTTTTTCGGTGGGAAACAGCCGAGTTTCAGTAAAAAAAAAAATGTTTTTATACATGTGAATCAGCATATATCTGTTTCCCATACTAGAAACTGCAAAACTGTCATCAAAAAAAAAAAAAAAAACAAAGTTTTCAAACAAAGCATGAAAGTAATTTTGTAACTTTTCCTACTGCTCTATTTTGTCATTTTAAAGCACTATGTTTATTTTTAACTGTATATATTCCCTAGAGTTTAGATTAATATATAAATAATAAGCCTTGTAATAGAAATATATATAACATCTCCCAGCTTCTCAGAGCTAATGTATGCATTTGCATTTAAACCCACAGATACCACTCTACCTTCCCAATATTTAACTATCCTGAACAAATGTATATCATGTACGTATTTAATAATTACATTGTGAATTCTTGTTCTACTCTGAGGGTGTAACACAGTTTATGCTCAGTGCTGACCAGTACTGTATGATTAGAAGTGAGATGGAAACTGTTATATGAATATGTTATTCTCTATGACTAAAATAAAGTGCAAAAAGAAGAGAGAATAAGGCTTTGAGTATGTTATGCATTGTTATTACTTGAGTTTAGAGAGACTTATGTATAATATGCTATCTATACAGGAAATTATATGTATAAATATATATATATATATATATATATATATATATATATATATATATATATATATATATATATATATATATATATATATATATATATATATATATATATATATATAAAATCTTTTTTTCTTTTCTCTCCCTCCCCCTCCATTTTTCTTTACTTTATATTTTCCATTGTATCCCTTCATTTTATCTTACATAGAATATTAAATATTTATAACTGTATATATTATAGCTGTGTGAAATTAAAGTGTAATATAAGCTAAGTAGTATCCCATACTATGAAGCAGAAACTGAGGTAATGCATTTTATATGGTATGCTTACTTATATAAAATGAATACTTAAAGTGTTAATTATAAATATATTGATGGTATATTAAGTATGTTATATTACACCAAATTAAGTTATGAATGAAGCATTATATATGCAACATATGAAAAGCAGTGTAGATCTTACCTTGTATTTATAACGGGTCTACTTTGTATAATCGAACTTCTGATTCACCGACACACAATTTACCGACCCCAAACAACCGAAAACACACAACACCGACAAACACCAACAACTCAAAAAACCGAACACCATTACACCGACACAAAAAATGTAAACTACACATTGCACACAATAACATATCCACTAACCTTAACCTAAACCCTAACCCTAACGTCCGACACTACCGCAGACTTACCCAACCTGCACCCTAACCCTAACTCACTTAACCCACCCCTAAACCTCAACACCGTCACTATGGCACACTTACCCTACCTGCACCCTAACCCTAACTCACTTAACCCACCCTAAAACATTAAGCCCATCACTATCGCACACTCACTCCACCCGCATACTAACTCTAACACACTCAACCCTTCCCTACACTACATCACTATCACACACTTACCTTACCGGAACCCTAAGTCCGACACTACCACACACTCACCTTTCCCACACCCTAACCTAAAATCCCTCACTATCGTACACTTACCTGTCCGCTCCCCAATCCTAAATCCGTCACTATCGCACACTTACCAGATTGCGCTCACACGTTGCCGTTGTTGGTCTTTCGGCTGTCGGAATATCGCCTTTTCGATCACCTACCTGTTCGGTCGTTCCGTCTCGATCTTCTTGGTGTCAGTGAAGTGGCGGTTCGGTTATTCGAAGTATCAAAACAGATTGTTAATAAAAGCACAGTCCATAATAATAGTTTGTTTTATAAATAGTCTGTATTTCTCATTTATTTTTTAGTCTCTTTTGTTTCCAGTAGATTTCTATGTAGTTTTAGGAGCCATTCTTTTAAGAGAGGGTTTAGCCCACTCCATCTCTTCTATTTTTTCCAGTAATTTGTGGTTTTTAACATATGTCACAGCAGAATCAAGATCTTCAAACAATGAAGGTCATTCAGGAAGAAAAATCTTCACCCTTGCTGGAAACAAGAGGTGAGTCTTAATCTGTACCTTTTTCAGGTCTTTAATTAGAGGTAAAAAAAACTTTCATTTGGTAATTACCAATGTTGAATAGTCATTATCGAATCGAATGATAGAGTCATTGTATTTTAAAGGTGATTTTGACCAGGTTGTTTTTAGAATTAAGTATTTAACTGAAGATAATAGGAATTTTACTATGACAGATCTAGGTTGTTTCCTGTTGGTACTGTTTCCTGATGTGAGAGACCAATGTGCTCTCGCTATACCGAAAGATAAAACCTCTGGTAAATCTAGAAATTTTGGCAGCCATGAGTTAACGAAACTTGACATATTGTTTCCTTCTATATTTTCCTGAAGACCAAAAATCCTTATATTATTCTGGCATGATCTATTCTCTAGATCATCCAGTTTATGTTGTAATGAAGTATTTTGTTTAAGCAAAAATTCTATGTTGTTTTAATTTTCTAGCAATCTTCCATCAAAGTCTGTTAATGATTCCTCAATACTAGTAATTTGAATGTTTTGCTGTTTTAGATCCTCGTGAAGTATATCCATCTACTTGGTAGCTTTTTCTTTAAAGTTGTCTATTTTACAGTCAATTATATCAATCTTAGATGTGATGTCTTGAATAGTTGTTATTAAAGTCTGTAGTTCCTTTCTTATACTGGATTCCTGGTTGTTTGCCTTAGTATAACTCATGTTGAAAATCTCCCAGAAGTGAAGTATTTGTTCAGATGAAGGTTTTGACTGGAAATTATAACCAATTTCAATTTATAAGTAGATATTCCTGAAGAGAATGTAGAAAACTATAAAATTCTGCAAAAATAAATCAACTTTTTCTTGATATGAAACAAATTTCCAGTGAAGATATATTTTCCTTGTGAAATCTGCTGCTACACCATGACCATGCTAGCCACACCCTCCCTAATTTATATAGATTTAACTTCAGCATTTGATAGTGTCATGCACAAAACACTAATCAATAAATTAGAACTAGGTTTTGATGTACTCTTGATAAGATGGATAGCTGCATGGCTTACATATAGGACATGGAATGTATCATAGAGGAATTGGACAGGTGAAATTTGAGGTTAAAGTCACAGTGTCCCACAGGGCTCTACTCTAGGCCCATGCTTGTTTAGACTATATCTTTCAGATCTATCTTTTTCATTTGAGGTGTTCTACAGATTCTATGAAGATTACTTGAAATGGGTAAAATGACTACATGTGTTACAGACAGGACATGTTTACAAAAGAACTTGACTAAATTGACCATTTTAGCACAGGAGAATAATGTGCTATTAAATACATCAGAAGCTTAGCATGTGAGATATGGGAGACATAAACTGAAAGGTAAATACTTAATATTGCACAGAGTGATTAAAACTGATGAATTATTTAAGGACCTAGGTATATGAGCAGATCCAGCTTTGCGTTTTTCTAATCATATCAACAGTTGGTTAATGATAGTTATAGAACTATAGGTTGTATAAAATGTTTTGTAAAGTCTAGGAAATCAGAAATGATGAAGTCAGTGTTTGCTAGTCATCTTAAACCCAATTTCTTTTTTTTTTATATTAAACCAAAACTTGAGTGTGGAATAATAATATGGAACTCTTATAAGAAAACAAGCATGAGTAAACTGGAAAGAATACAGTGGAAATATTCCAAGGATCTGTAGATTTAATGTATTATGAAAGACTAAAATATATGAATTTATACAGTGTCTCATTTACATTTTTAAGAGATGACCTTATTCAGGTATATAGGGCATTTAGAGCCAGCTACTTCTGAGAATGTTTGGGGTTATCAAAAAATAATAGAGAACCATCAGACAACCTTTGTAGAAGATTATATAGGAATGAGAAGTGTACTAATTGCCTCTGTGAGAGAGTAGCTGATGCCTGGAAAGACTACCAAATTACATTAAAGCAAATATAGGTTTTGATATTTGTAAAAGAACACCCTGGACATTTATTATGGGAACAGCTGTTTTGCTATATTGGCAGGCTTGAAGAGCAATATTGCTCATGGTTGAAATACTTGTGTACATGTATTTTTGTATGTATGTATAGGCAATCGCTCGCCTCTCAAAACCTGAGTCTTAGCATCAGGCCACACACACACACACACATGCATGCACACACACGCATGCACTCACACACATGCACACACAAATGCACACACACACACATATGCGCGCATGCATACTCACACACGCACACACACACACACACACACACACACACACACACACACACACACACACACACACACATACACATGCATGCATGCGCACACACACACACACACACACACACACACACACACACACAGGCATGCACGCGTGCATATACACACACACACACACACACACACACACACACACACACACACACACACACACACACACATGCACACAGTCTCCTATAATACTACCATTTCACAGTTGCCAAGGTATTTACCTCTCTCTCCATCTGTTTGTGCAGTGCTATGCAGCATGGTACTGCACATGTCTGGATTGTATTGCAGTCACCCTCCCCGGGTGTGTCTTAGCAATAGAAGTGCCACTTCAGAAGGTCAGTCAAATGCATCATTTTCTTTTATATCCAAATGTGCTGCAATATACATTTTTCCTTGCATGATCTGGGGTTTTAGATTGAGAAGTGTTATCAACCTGAGGCCAAGGCCATAAACCATATCTCTTCAAAAAAATGTTTTTGTTCTTCTCCCTGCTTTATTGGTACCTACATGTATGGACCTGACTGATTACACATTTTTTGCTATTACCAACTGGATAATCATGTAAAAAATCCCTTGCAGTTATACATTGGACCTCTGCAAATATGTGACTCATAGTAACTGCCTGGGTGGTGCATATTATAAATGTCTTGGGGATTACAGACCATGTGGTTGTTCATGGAGTTTAAGCCTTTCATGCATCACAGTCTCAGTCAACCAGATGGGGCCATGGTGGCATTATGTGTGCAATGTGTGGCTACCAGGAACTTGGGGAAATAACCTATATCATAAAGTCGCCATGTTCTGATCATTCTCCCCCCTGCAATCTTGGGTGTTGCATGTGCTGTAGCATAATGTCAAAGAGCCAGTTTAGAATGCATGAGGATGATAACATAATACCCCCAATGTGTCCTCTGTAGGTCACTGAAAGGTCTATCTATCCAAGATGGTTAAAATTACACATGACTTAGTATCCAGACGAATGGATGTACAATGCATCTTCCCTTCCTTTCTGCTTGAGGGTGTCACAGTTCTGCTAGATGCCTTGTAATCTCCTTGTTCACGTGGAGATGGTCCACACTCTGCCATAGTGTATCAGGTGCTTTCTGTGCCTCCTCCTTTGCTATGGATGGGTGTGGTGCTAAATACTGCAGGCCATGGCACTAACAAGCCACTGCTGCTGCCAGGCATAGCATCATTCCTTTCAAATACCATGATTATCAGTGTAAAAAATGGTATATATATATATATATATATATATATATATATATATATATATATATATATAGTGGGAACCATGCCCTTTTTATTTTAAATACTTCTGAGCTTCTCGCCCACTTTGGGTGTCATCATTTACATATGCCATGTGGTTTATTTACAAAGTATTCCCCTTTATCCTTACATTATGCATATATCAGCATGCTCTATGTGGCATACACTTTGCGTTTTGTGTTACCATGCTGTCTGCAGATTAGTGTAACTTACATCCTGCATATATATTGCCATTATCCATATCAATCATTAATCATGGTGCACAGTGAGTTGTGTATGAATGCCAGACAGTGTGTATGCATATGGGAATAAATCAATAAAAGAAGCTTTAATATATAAATAGTAAAAAGATGCCATGGTAGCCATAATATATATTTATAAATGAGACAAAAAAAGGAAGTTTCTGATTAAAAGTATTTTGCTTTTGTTTCCATTGTAGGTTAAACATTGCAATGCATCTTTTGAAATGAAGTTTGAGAACTGCAAATAATGAAAATTTTTATACAAATTAACATGCATCCCCTTCAGTTTATTTCTTTTGTGTCAACAAATGTTGCTGCAAATAATATATCACTGACTGTAAAAACTCAAAAATTGTAATTTAAAAATATATTGCATATTTGAAATCATTGTAAAATCTTTACAATAGTTTTACTAACACTCACCATTGCCAGAATGTGCCTTCAGACTTTTTTTCCATATTTGTTTGACCAAGTTCATTAATTGACGAAATGCAGTAATTCTATTAAGCGCTTTCATTTCCAAAAACACAGACACTTCATCAGAATAAAACTGCCATTATAATAACCCACATATACAATAGAAAATTAATTGATTCAATTGAATCATTAGGACAAAATACATGGATTTAAAGATACATTGTACAAACTATGGTTGTTGAGTCATTCAGTTTTTCTATACATAATAAATTTGTGTTTTAATAATACATAAAGAACAACAACATAAAAACCACATACAAACTAGTAAGTACATTCAGTACATATACCTAATGTGTACAGAAATGGTATAAAAAAAATAAAAAAATAACTAAAATCCACTAAGTGTCCAAAGAGGGTATGTTTGTAAAAGTTCTAATAAAATTAGATTACTAATGATGGAATATTTATGTCACCTAAACAAACAGATGGGCTTAAAAAGTGTTTAAATGAGTATAAATGAATATTTATTTATTGATGTTAAATGTTAAATATAAAAACATAAGATTATTGCTATTGTATTTCATTACAGTAATAAAATTAAAATTATATAACAATGAGATAATATCATACACATTGTTGCTTTAATACAGAATGTAATTACATGAAAGTTATGATTTTACTAATAAAAAAATTGAAAACGACTCATCTCTTATGGTTGTGTATTTTTCTTTTAATTTCATTTGCTTTTAATTTTAAGGCTGGTAGAAGTGATATATATACTTTTTGACCAACAACGAGTTTAGATTGATACTGGAAAATATAGAACTGGTCTTAAAAAATAACTTTATTTACTTCCAAGATGACATTTACAAACAGGTGGATGGTGTGGCAATAGGGGCGGCTTGTGCCCCCATTTTTGCCAACATTGTTATGTTATTTTGGGAACAACACTTTGTCTTTAACTCTATTTTTAGGGCCAACATAGTTAAATATTATTGGTTTTTGGATGATATATTGATAGTGTGGAAAAGTACACATGATGAGGCTCTAAAAGCTTTAGATTATTTTAATGGTTCTACCTCCTTTTTGCAATTTACACACAAATTTAATTTGGATGAAATACATTTCTTGGATTTAACCATTAAGAAGGATTATATAAATAAAACATTTATATCTAGTATATATAGAAAAGCATGTTTTTTGAACTCTTACCTTTATTATTCTAGTAACCATCCCTCATTACAGAAGAAGAACATAGTTAAGGGACAGATGGTCAGGGTGGCCCAGATGACAACTAAATACAGTGACCTGATTAACAAACTAGATTACATACATAAATTATTTTTGGAGAGGGGCTATCCTGAATCTATTATATTTCCCTTAAAACAAGAGGTTGCTATGGGATGGGGGACTAAATATATTCCCTTACTTAACACCGAAATGAGGCCTGATGGTAATACTTCAGACGACTATTTAAATACCAACAATGATATTGCTCACAATATGTCTTTAGACACACCTTTTATTATTATGACATACAATTCCAACACCAGATTAATAAGAAAAGCCATTAACAAGACATGGGACATTTTTAAAAGTATGCCTAACACTTTAGACATATTTGATAGACATCTATGTTACAGTTTTAGAAGGGGACCAAATCTCAAAACTATTTTTGAGAGGAGCAAACAAGAGATAGACACAAAGAAAAAAGGCACATTTCGATGTGGAAGATGCCCGCAATGTACATTTATAGCCAACATAGAAGACCTAACACTGCCCACTATTTCAACTACATTAAAGGAGAAACAGAACTGTACATGTTATACTAGTGGAGTAGTATATTTGGCCTATTGTACTTTATGTTGGTGTTATTATGTGGGCAAGACAGAAAGACACTTAAGCCAGAGAATTTACGAGCATATGTATGATGTCAACAGGAAAAAGGAAACTAATGCCCTTTTTCGGCATACACTAACTTGCAAGGAGGCAAACTTCAAATTTTGGATTTTGGAAAAGTTACCTAGAAACAATAGAGGGGGAGATTGGGAAAACCAGCTTAGTTACAGAGAACTTATCTGGCAACTAAGGCTGGATTCCAGCATACCCCCAGGTTTGAACGACCATATATCACTTCTACCAGCCTTAAAATTAAAAGCAAATAAAATTAAAAGAAAAATACACAACCATAAGAGATGAGTTGTTTTCATTTTTTTATTAGTAAAATCATAACTTTCATGTAATTACATTCTGTATTAAAACAACAATGTGTATGATATTATTTCATTGTTATATCATTTTAATTTTATTACTGCAATGAAATACAGTAGTAATAATCTTATGTTTTTATATTTAACATTTAACATCAATAAAATAAATATTCATTTATACTCATTTAAACACTTTTTAAGCCCATCTGTTTGTTTAGGTGACATAAATATTCCACCATTAGTAATCTAATTTTATTAGAACTTTTACAAACGTACCCTCTTTGGACACTTAGTGGATTTTAGTTATTTTTTTATTTTTTTATACCATTTCTGTACACATTAGATATATGTACTGAATGTACTTACTAGTTTGTATGTGGTTTTTATGTTGTTGTTCTTTATGTATTATTAAAACACAAATTTATTATGTATAGAAAAACTGAATGACACAACCATAGTTTGTACGATGTACCTTTAAATCCATGTATTTTGTCCTAATAATTCAATTGAATCAATTAACTTTCTGTTATATATGTGGGTTGTTATAATGGCAGTTTTATTCTGATGAAGTTTCCGTGTTTTTGGAAATGAAAGCGCTTAATGGAATTACTGCATTTCGTCAATAAACTTGGTGCTTGTTTCCTCCTTGGACTGAAGAGTCTGCTTAACACTATTATCTGCATCAACGCTTGTGGGACTGCCTTCATTGGGCTCTGTACAATGGGGAGTACTGTGATTTATTAGTTTGTTTCTTCTCCATTTTCCATTGCTTTTTTTACCAGTAACATTTTTCTATGGATGTACAGGATACCCGAGGAGCCTCACAGCAAAGGAATGAACAATCCCTGATTGGTGAACTCACCAGGCTCTTGCAAGCCTTTACGCAACCGGAGGTTAGCATGCAGTGTACGGAGGACTCTATACTGTGCGCACAACCTGTGCGAGGTCAACATGTTAATGCTAGCATTCAGAACCAGAAAAATGGAGGAGCTATTGAGGATTTAGGTACACCGAACGCTGAACGGAGGTCTGATGAACAAAACAGTATGGGACATAATACCAATGACATTTTGTTTGACAAATATGCAGACATTAATATATCAGATTGGTTAAATAAGAGTTTTGGGTCTGTGGAGCAGCATAACGAGGGACAGAGACAGCAACAACAGGATACTTCATATTCTGATAAATGTAAGCTGCTAAAAAAACTTATGTTAAAATTTAAAAATTTAAATTTAGACGACTGTTTTTTAACTGAATGTTTAAAGAGAAAACATGTCCCTAAGGGACTTAGATTAAATAAATTTCCAAACGGTACTGTTTTGGGCTCTGCATTTTACAGTGAAGTTGTGGACATTCTAAACAATTGAGGCTTAGCATTGATTAAGGCTATGATTAACAACATCAATGCACAGATTGATGAATTAACAAATAAAATTGATAGAATTAACAAAGAAATAAGTGAAGATTTACTATTTACTGTGAGAAAATACAAACACAATTACTTTAGAGTGTTGAATGATGTTGACAATACTATGGCAAAGAATTATAAAAGAAAAAATGGGCACATTGGAAAGAGATAACTGGGCCTATGAACACCAGCAGGCCTATCCAATAGGAAATAATACTACTAGCAATTCTAAGGGATTTTTCCATGGATATGCTAGGGGAAGGCCTCAACATGTTCACCAACACCAGAACAAACACAACAACAGATATCACCAGTTGGGACAGTGGGACAATGACTTTAGGACCAGTGGTGAGAGTAATGTAGATACTGATAACTACCACAGGGGGAATACAGACAATGAGACTGATGTCCATTTAGATTCAGAGGGACCGAGGAGGTCGGAAAGATTACAGAAACTACACCCACACCCGACATATGCACAGGCCACCAACCATTATGCTTTGAGACAGTAACAGAATGCACTGTTATCAACAACAACATTACTACCAACAGTGATGTTACCCTTGACACTACTAACAACAATGGTGTGGTTCTTACCAATCAAAATAGTTGGGAAAATGAACATCATACGGACCAAGAGTATAGGCAACTTAATGATGTACTTAATATTTGTACAAAAACATGTCCAGTGACTTTAGATACTTTGTTTAATTTAAATGACAACAGTGAGGAATTTAACAATGCCACCAACACTATAAAACCCCACAGAGGCAACATTGTGGTTAGATAGCCTGATAGTAAATTTTTTATTTACAATTATACTGATATGAATGTTGAAGACACACATTTTTCCCTATTTAAAAAGAGATTTACTTTTGTGCCAACCAGGAAGATAGACATGGCAGAACTAATGTTGGATATAAAATTGTTCACTAGAAAACTAAACTTAGAAGCTTTGGCCAGTTTGAACAATGTTTCTGATGGTAACAATGTGACCACTACTGGTGGACATATAGATGTTTTATCAAGGAGAAGTACATACAACCCCCACCCTACAGAGTGATATCAACAATTTTGAAAATGTGGTAATGAATGAGGTGAAAAACTTGATTCACAATAGACACTCATTTGGTAAATCTAATCTTACCACAGAAGAAAAACTAGTTTTGGATGAAATTAAACACAAGCATCTGGATATCAGGATTATGAAACCTGATAAAGGGGGTGGGGTTGTATTAATGAACAACTGGTTGTATATAGCGAAAATGATGGAAATTCTAAATGGGCATGGTAGATAAACAATTATTTCCAAGAATGAACTAAACATAGCTTATCATAAGATTGACATGATTATAGAAGACAATTTTACGCAAGGTTTAATTGATGAAAAACTCTATAGATTCTTTAAAGTGGAGAAACCATTTTTATCTACCATGTTTGGTATTCCCAAAATACACAAAAGTATAGAGGACCCACCATTGAGACCTATAGTGACATCTGAGGGTTCTAAAACACAACCACTAGCCATTTATATAGATACAAAATTAAAACCTTTTTACAAATTATATACACACATTTTAATTGATTCTTGGGACTTACTAAAGAAATTAAACCAATTGTCTTTTCAACCTGAATACTCGTTCCTGACTATAGATGTGAAAGACCTTTTTTCTGTAATTCCGCATGGTATTGGACTTGAATGGTTTGAATACATGCTAATTGAATTCAAATTTTTGACCAACAATGAGTTTAGATTGATACTGGAAAATATAGAACTGGTCTTAAAAAATAACTTTATTTACTTCCAAGATGACATTTATAAACAGGTAGATGGTGTGGCAATGGGGGCATCTTGTGCCCCCATTTTTGCCAACATTGTTATGTTATTTTGGGAACAATACTTTGTCTTTAACTCTATTTTTGGGGCCAAAATAGTTAAATATTATAATTTTTTGGATGATATTTTGATAGTGTGGAAAGGTACACATGATGAGGCTCTAAAAGCTTTAGATTATTTTAATGGTTCTACCTCCATTTTGCAATTTACACACAAATTTAATTTGGATGAAATACATTTCTTGGATTTAACCATTAAGAAGGATTATATAAATAAAACATTTATATCTAGTATATATAGAAAAACATGTTTTTCAAACTCTTACCTTTATTATTCTAGTAACCATCCCCCATTACAGAAGAAGAACATAGTTAAGGGACAGATGATCAGGGTGGCCCGGATGACAACTAAATACAGTGACCTGATTATTGAACTTGATTACATACATAAATTATTTTTGGAGAGGGGCTATCCTGAATCTATTATATTTCCCTTAAAACAAGAGGTTGCTATGGGATGGGGGACTAAATATATTCCCTTACTTAACACCAAAATGAGGATTGATGGTAATACTTCTGACTATTTAAATTCCATCAATGATATTGCTCCCAATATGTCTTTAGTCACACCTTTTCTTATCATGACATACAATTCCAACACCAGATTAATAAGAAAAGCCATCAACAAGACATGGGACATTTTAAAAGTATGCCAAACACTTTAGACATATTTGATAGACATCTATGTTACAGTTTTAGAAGGGGACCAAGTCTCAAAACTATTTTTGACAGGGGCAAACAAGAGATGGACACAAAGAAAAAAGGCACATTTCGATGTGGAAGATGCCCGCAATGTACATTTATAGCCAACATAGAAGAACTAACACTGCCCACTATTTCAACTACATTAAAGGGGAAACAGTACTGTACATGTTATACTAGTGGAGTAGTATATTTGGCCTATTGTACTTTATGTTGGTGTTATTATGTGGGCAAGACAGAAAGACACTTACACCAGAGAATTTATGAGCATATGTATGATGTCAACAGGAAAAAGGAAACTAATGCCCTTTTTCGACATACACTAACTTGCAAGGAGGCAAACTTCAAATTTTGGATTTTGGAAAAGTTACCTAGAAACAATAGAGGGGAAGATTGAGAAAACCAGCTTAGTTACAGAGAACTTATCTGGCAACTAAGGCTGGATTCCAACATACCCCAGGTTTGAACGACCATATATCACTTCTACCAGCCTTAAAATTAAAAGCAAATAAAATTAAAAGAAAAATACACAACCATAAGAGATGAGTTATTTTCATTTTTTTATTAGTAAAATCATAACTTTCATGTAATTACATTCTGTATTAAAACAACAATGTGTATGATATTATTTCATTGTTATATCATTTGAATTTTATTACTGCAATGGAATACAATAGTAATGATCTTATGTTTTTATATTTAACATTTAACATCAATAAAATAAATATTCATTTATACTCATTTAAACACTTCTTAAGCCCATCTATTTGTTTAGGTGACATAAATATTCCACCATTAGTATTCTAATTTTATTAGAACTTTTACAAACATACCCTCGTTGGACACTTAGTGGATTTTAGTTATTTATTTATTTATTTTTTTTTATACAATTTCTGTACACATTCGGTATATGTACTGAATGTACTTACTAGTTTGTATGTGGTTTTTATGTTGTTGTTCTTTATGTATTATTAAAACACAAATTTATTATGTATAGAAAAACTGAATGACACAACAACCATAGTTTGTACGATGTACCTTTAAATCCATGTATTTTTGTCCTAATGATTCAATTGAATCAATTAATGTCCTATTATATATGTGGGTTGTTATAATGGCAGTTTTATTCTGATGAAGTTTCCGTGTTTTTGGAAATGAAAGCGCTTAATGAAATTACTGCATTTCGTCAATAAACTTGGTGCTTGTTACCTCCTTGGACTGAAGAGTCTGCTTAACACTATTATCTGCATCAACGCTTGTGGGACTGCCTTCATTGGGCTCTGTACAACGGGGAGTACTGCGTTTTATTAGTTTGTTTCTTCTCCGCTTTCCATTGCTTTTTTTACAAGTTCATTCATTGTAAAGTCACATTCTGATGCAAAAGAATGAAGTTAGTATTTTCTCTGACAATAATTAAGACCAAACCCCTTTGTCTCAAGATCTAGTTTAAGCTTATTTTTAATGAGAACTTTCAAACAAAGCATGAACTAAGTTTCACATTTTCTGTGATTTACAGACCCAGAAGCTTTCAGTTGTACCTTTACTTATTCCATTAATCCACCTTCACAGATTCTCTAGAAAAATCTCAGATTTGTGTTTCATGTGGACTGATCTCAATTCTTTCTCTATTAAATACTAGTATTATATAAGTATTGATTATTAAGAGAAGTATTAAAAATGTACCTGTTTTTATCTTGTCTTCCTGCAGAGATGTTAAACAAAGATCCCAACTGTTTCAGTTAGTTGTAGCTCATGTTGATGAAAAAGATCCCATGGCACCTATTGAAAAGAGTTGGTCAAGTTCCCAGACTTTCTAGCCAAATTTACCTTAGTAGTAGAAAGATCACCTCACATCTCCCCTTAAGAGAGGGCACTTAGTGTAGAGAACTAACCTGGTGAAAAGCAGAACAAAAACTAGATAAGCAGTTTGTTCCTTTTTGTCATTCTAACAATGATCTCTATGTGAAATATATGTTTTGCTCTTGGAAATATTCTCTTTGTTAAAAAATTTCAAGTACTCCAAACCATCATAACTATTTTTTCACTTATTAATTTGAATTACATTAATTGAAGCCTTGTTACTTTTCAATCTAATCTTACTACCAAAGAGGTCTTCTTTCATTTGATTTTAAACATGTTGCTTTAATCCAGTTTGTTATAATGTCAGTGTCCGCCAAGGCCAGTAAACGGAAAAAGCTATACAGACTTAATTTATCTATGGAAAGGAGCTATGTAGTTACAGAACGTTTCTTAATATTATAGAACCAGCCTAGATGTCAGTGCAGTTAGAGACCCAGTGGTCTTGGATCTAAATCAAATAGCCTCACTAAATTTTGAAAATTTAAATCATCAGCTTGTAAATAAAACACAGTGGATAGAAAGGTTCATCATGCAGCTGTTCCCAAACCTCTAGAATAGACCCCTGCAGTAAACTAAGCAGCAGGATAAACTGTGTAACTTCAAATGGGACGTGGACTATTAGATGGGAACTACCAAATTCAACACAGGCTTGGCAGGCCTAGTCATCCTTGAGAAGAGGAGTAATGGATTCAAAGGCTGTTTATAGGCTAATGGCCCTGGGAGGGGGGCTTTTTAAGCCTAGCTAAGTTTTCCTGAAAGAATAATGATATCCTGCATCCAAATAGGGCATTGAGGGACAGGCATTTATAAGCTACCTCTGTCCATTAGGGACATGGGTGCCAGGCCTGGTGTAAATTTACTATTCCTCAACCACTTGTCAGTCTACAGATTGGTACTGGCAAGGAGTAAATGTTTGCAAGAATTGGGTCACTTATATTTCTTATGATAGTAAAAAAGACTCACCTTTTTGCTTCCTGACCACAGGTCAGCTGCAAAAGTAATTATAAGAATGATTTTTCATTACTTGTTTTTATTAGTAGAACACCAGTCATAAAGCAAGACACTCCAAGTGCAAGTAAAAAGGTCTCCTGGACTTAATTGCTATTTTTTGTAGATGTTTTGTCCTTTTTCCAGTTCATATTAAGAGAAACAATAGATTTTTCCCCCAAACATCTTTATAAAACTTTTTACATATGACAAAAGCAATCTTACATTTATTAAATGAAAAACATACACAATTATACTATAGGATCATAGGAGGTTACTACACTAATGGCCCTGGGGCCCTTAAAGCCTAGGCAAGAGTTTATCCCCAAAAAGAAACCTCAATCAACACCTGTCACCCCAGTCAATGAGGGGCACATGTGGAACCCCTGGGACAAATTTGTGGTTTCCCATCCACTCTTCAAGGTTGTGCTTGAAGAGGGTCAGTGAGGTGCTCTGACATGTATGGGAAGTCTGTTACAGAGACAGGGTAGCCTCTGGGAGACAAACTTATCTATCTAGCAGGTTTTGTTGAAGCCACATATAAGATTCAGGCTTTTTGAGCAGGTTATGCGTGAGGAGTTAGACTTATGGATATGGAGCATCTATATATTATTCAATGACTGTTAATAGGCTAATGACCCTTTACCACTTTACTTGCAAACAGTTTACATCAGAGACACCACTGAAACAACTGTAGTTACAAACATTATGCATCACTTATAAACCATCCAGTTATTGTCAGTTAAGCATTATATGGCTCATTCAAATCCTGCCTGTTAAACCTCATTCCAGCTCTGTATATATTGTTCCCATAATTTCCATTTTTTCCTATGTAGTTTGCTCCTTCCATTTTCTAAAGATCCCAATTCCAGTTGATTTATCTCTGTTACTATATTCACTACTGGTAAAGTTAGTGTAGACTTTAATTTCCATTTTCTAATAATTGCTTTTTTGGCAGCCATCATAATTAGACTCAGCAAGGCTTTACTATGTCTAGGTAATTCCGACTCTGTACATAACTCAAAAAAAAATCATCTCCCCAGTCAGTCCAATCTGCTTGTTCAGCATCTCCAACAGAGTGGTCTGCAGGGAATCCCTAAGTCTGCCAGCTCATTACATTCCCAAAAAATATGTTCCCAGCTACCACTTTCTTGCCAGTTACACCTCCAACATTTGCTATCCAACTGAGGAAAAATTCTTTGGAGGTACTTGGGGTATAACAATATGTATGTAAACACTTTCAGGCAAAGATCCTAAATCTTCTAGACTTTGTTGCATATTTGGGAGATATACATATATCCTCCCATTGTCTCTGATATCAGTCCTCGATAGGAAAGGCAATCTCTAACCTACAGTCCAAATAAATTCTTGGCCTCTTTCCATTCTATTACCTTTCAATTTTTAGTTATTTGCTCCTAATACCTTGGTTCCTTTCCCAGTTTTCTCCAATAAATTCCAGCCCCTTTTGCCTATTATTTGTATGCCTGACTACAGTCACCCCTATCGGCAAAATCTCCTTTCTCCATTCTTGTACTGGTTTGATTCTTAGAATACTCCCTCCTATTTTATGAATATAATACTCTGTATGATTTTGGTTGCTTTCCTTAATAGTCTGCATCCAAAATCCAATCTTTCCTTATTTCTTGACCTTCGTTCTTGTGTCAGTATCATTCATTTCCACTTTTAATTATAGTTTTCTGCTTGTGCTATGTATAAGAGCCTTAACTGTGTTGCTCTAAAATACCCCCTCAGATTAGGCAATCCTAGTCCACCTTGTTCTATTAGTAGAATCAGCTTATCCCATTTGACCATTGGTGTCTTCCCTTCCCAGATAAAGCCCTTCAACTCTTTTTTGATTGCTATCCACATCTTCTCCTCTGGTTGATAAAAGCATGCCTGGCCTGTGTATAAGACTAAAGGGACTAAAAGCATTTTAATGGCTTGTATCCTAGTATCCATATCCATATAACAAAACTTCCAGTTTCTCAATTTGTATATTATCTTCTGTTTAGTCTCTTCCCACATATCCTTAACTGCCACCACAGAGTCATTTCTAATTCATACTCCTAAACACTTTATTTTATCATGTCCTCAAAAATATGGATATTGCTGGACCAATTCATATGTGGGTACATAATTTACCGCTATTGCCTTTGTCTTAGGTCATTAATTTTGTATCCCAAGAAGATATGAAACTGTCTTAAAAATGTTCCACAACACTGTAATGTCCCTTTCTGATTTTGTCATGTATAACATAATATCATCTGCAAATACAGCCAGCTTTTCCCGATGACCATACCAATTATTTCCCTGAATTTATGAGTCCCTTATTTTCTTTGCCAATGGTTCTAAATATAATGCAAACACCAAAAGGGAAAGCAGACAACCCTGTCTAGTTCCTCTACTCAAGCAGAAATGATCAGAGAGGACCCCACCCACTTTAATTTGCACCTTTGATCTCTCATATATTCTTGTAATCAGCCTTATAATTGTATCAGGGATAGCAAATGCTTCCACTACCCTGCTCATGAAGTCTCAGTCTGCTCTGTCAAATGCTTTCTCTGCATCAAGACTCACCAATAAAAGTGGTACTTTCTTACATTCTTCTTCCATTTGGATCATCAATGTTCTGTTAATATTGTCAAATGTTTGCTTCCCCAGCACAAAGCACACTAATCCATATCTATCAATTTTGGTATCTCTTTTTTGCCATTCCTTTAGCCATTATAGACATAAACACTTTATAATCATGGTTTAGTATTGAAACTGGATCCAATGGAGCTTGACCCTCTTTAAGTATTACCATTACCACCTCCTTCTTTCAGGATGCTGGTACTTCTCCTCCTCTTAAAATACTATTAAACAAAGCCTTCCAGATCTTTATCATTTTTTCCCTCCTAACGTCCAAACATCCACAGGATTACCTTCTATTCATGGGGACTTTCCTGTAGGTTGGTTATACATAGCTATTATTATCTCATCCCTTCTTATCCTAACTGTTAGTAATTGAGCCTTATCTACCTCTAACTTTGGTATATTTAATTCTTCCATAAACATTTCCATTTGTACCTTTTCTTGATTTCCATATTTCTCTGCTTTATACAAATGTTCATAAAATTTCCGAAATATTTCTTATACTTCTACAGAGTCTCTTGTTATCTTCTTTATTATGGGCTCCCTAAGCTTGGTGACTGCCTTTTCCACTTTCTGTTGCCTGAGTTCTTGTGCTAAAAGTTGTGCTCTATAATTATTATCAAAAACAGCTGCTGAACAGCAATCTTTCTAAACTTGTGCATATTATCAAGGTAATCCCTTATTTTCATTTTAGCATTCTGCAGTTGCTCCTTTTCTTGTTCTGAGAGATTACCCCTATTGTAATACTTTAACATTTGTCAATGTCTCTAAATAATTCTTGTTAGTGGGAAACCATATCTCCCTTTTTTTATTTCCAACCTAATTTTAAGCTCCACTTTAATTTTACCCAAATCCTTAGCTATGTTTTCAAAAGATAATTCTATCTTCTCTAGTAGCTCCTGAATTAATTCCACAATCCATTCCTTAAATTCTACTCTTTTCAACTAATAGGTGAGAAAGGGCCAGCGTCTCATTTGTGTTTCATTACCCTGCATTTTTATTTTAGTTATTATTGGTGCATGATCTGAAATAGTTATTGGGTGCATTTCAAGACCTTCAATTAAATGCACGTGTTACTGTGACATAGAAAATATATCTAGCCCAAGGTGACCATTTTGCTATATGACCTGAACCGGGAAACTTAAGCTGCAGCCTATTTATAGGCCTACAGCTCTACACTAATCCCTGTGCCCTACATGTGGAACATGCCCTGTAACACTAAATTCAAAGATTCTGGGGGACATCCTTACAAAAATAGGGACAGATTTTAGATATTCCTTCTCTAACCTTAGAAAGTTGCTAGAATAACAGGATTTTGTGTTAGCGTGCATTTTCTGAAGAATATGAAGCCTATAACTCAGAAGTATGACATTATTTAGTTGGTTCAGTCCTCAGTGACTTACCAGAAAACCATAATTTTTTATGAGGATCAGATGCAGTCCAAAAATATGAGGCAAAAATCTGGACATTCTGGACAGTAGAGATGTATGATATGCACCAAGGGAATGGACTATATACGTAATTTGCTGAGAAAATAATTTTCTTCTCTGTTTATTTCCAGTGTGTCTGTTACACAGAACACATTCATTGGAATCCACATGTATGATACTGGGTGAGGAAGGGTCACAGAGAAGTAAATAACAGGGGGCATGCAAAGGACCAAAAATAGGGACACTTTTTAAAAATTGCTTTTTCAAAGTTAGAAAGTTGATAGAATAACAGGTTTTACATTAACACAAATTTTCTGAATGGTATTAAGTCTGAAACTCAAATTTATGTCAATATTTTCTCACTTAAATACTCAATGATTTGCCAACTATTTGCTAGAAAACCATAATTTTATGAGAAATGGGCCAAAAATATGAACCAAAAATCTGAACATTCTGCAAAAATGTGTACAGTTAAGAGCATAACTCTCAAGTTCCCAGCACAGGAAATCGGTACAAATACAAAAATAATGGGGAGACAAAGGCCCAAAAATATGGATACATTTTAAATATTGCTAATATAAACTTAACATAAACTTAGAAAGTTGCCAGAATAAAAGATGTTGTGTTAACATGAATTACCTGAAGGATATGATGCTTAAACCTCTAATTATTTAGTGACTTCAACCCTTAATGACGTTTTATGAGGAACAGACTTAAAATATGAGTCAAAAATCTGGACATTCTGTGAAAATCTGAGAAGTATGGTTAAGAGGTATGATTGGGAGAGAGAGTGAGAGCAAGAGGCTGTGTATGTGAGAGATCGGGAGAGAGTGAGAGCGATGTGTGAGCGATTGCATGTATGAATGAGGGAATGACTGTGTGCGTTAGAGATTGGAAGAGTGAGAGCAATCGTATGTGACTGAATGCATGTATGAATCAGTGACTGTGTGTGTGTGTGTGTGTGTGTGTGTGTGTGTGTGTGTGTGTGTGTGTGTGTGTGTGTGTGTGTGTGTGTGTGTGTGTCATAGAGAGAGAGAGAGAGAGAGGGAGATGCGTGAGAGTAATCCCTGGCAGCAGCATCAAGAGGTTTGCATGCCTAACAGTCTTGAACACTCATTTTATTTCATTTAAATTTTTTTGGGGGGGCAAGTAAACATTTGCTAAAGTAATCCACTCTGCCACCCAATAGACACAAATCGATACTTACCTGCCCAGCTTATATTTTTCTTCTTGGATTACTAAAGGAGCACCTCTTCTTATCATGGATTTAACTTTCCCACCACCTGTCTTGTCTATATTCTGACTGTGGACCTAACAGAATATTTTGTCATCCACAAAACTGCCTTGAAGTTTTTGTTTTGGTTCACTCACTGAAACAGCACTAGGAATGCCGGAAACCATTCAGACTAAAGCAAGACATTTCTGCACCCCAAAGACAATGTTTGGGATGACAGAGACTTCCAGACTGGGACTGTCCTGGAAAAACTGGGACCGTTGGTCACCTTGCTCTAGCCTAGCCCAGTTTTTGTATCTCAGTGAGTAATACGTAAATTCACTCTGAACTCCTAGTACTAAGTGAACATCTTCCATGCTAAAAATATTCATAAATTCCTTCAAATATCTACCTGCCTTTGTTATATTATCCCTTCTAGGGCCCCCCAGACACATATTCACTGTTGCAAACCAAATTCCAGTCCCCACCTATAAGTAATATTCCTTGTTGAAAGCTGATTATTTCTCTGAGAATTTTTTTAAACTCCATAGCAGTTTTATGGGGGATGTAAATGCATGACAGTGTAATCATCCTCCCTAGCCAGTATCCCCTTAGTACTATGTATCTTCCATTACTATCTTTTTTCCCTCTTCTATCACTATTAGAGCTCTTCTTGCAATTAATATATGTATTCCTCTTTTTTGCCCCAGATATTCCACCGAATAACCCTCCTAAAATCTTTTCTTTATCAAATTCACATGTTCAGTTCTTTCCAGATGTGTTGCCTGCAGCACAGCTATTTGCACTCTACATTTTTAATATAGTTCACTACTCTTTATTTTATATAAAGGCCGTTCAGACTGAAAGACATTACAGAAAGCATCATTTTCTTATATAGTTATTTTTACCACCTTTTATATATAACTGCTCTTTTACAAAATGTCTAGTTCAAACTTTTATGTCACATGTGTATACTGTTTGGCAGGTTGGTCTTTTATACAGTTGTTTCATGTCATATCCATTTGTGCCTATGTCACATCTTACATAGCTTTTTGCTTTTCTGAAAGCCCTCAAACAGAACAAATAGCCCCCCAAAACCTTTCTAAAACATATGAACTTAACAATAACACACACAATTATGTATATCTTCAAATAATGAAGTTTTTGCTTCCTAATAAGAACATTAGTTATAAGTTGATCACTACACAGACAGGCTAAAGTTAACCATAAAGAAAGGTTAGTCATGCTAAGACACATGGTACAGCTTGTGCTATTATGTAGTACTATTTGATTTTGTATATTTTTATAACTCTCCCAGTTGAGAAAACACTTGAATGCTTTCAGTAAACAGTTTCTTCCAAGCCACTTTTCTTTATCAAATTTTCTTCTAGTGACATGCAAACCAGACACAAAACCGCTAAGGGTAACTTGATCCTGTATTTAGAACTGTTTACAAAAAGTTCCTGACCCTCATGCGCAAACCTGCATTGTGGGTAGGCTCCCCACTTTTCAGTACCAACCCTAAATGTATTCCTTTTCCTTGTTGCTCTTTAGTGGCTCCTTCTAATCTCTTTTTAATATTAAGATTTCTAGAATATGTAAAACTTGGTTTATTACCTAACTTATCTCTTAAAAAATGTTCATGTAATATAATCTCCCAGTGTCTGTGTATAAATGGCATTATAATTTCACTCTTTTAAAATTAGTTCATAATAACGCTGTTTTCATGTTTTATATCTTCACCTTTGTTATAACTTGAATAAATAAAATCTAACCCCACCCTTAGGATTGGCCGATATTGATTACTTAACTGTATACCATTCATGAAAGGAATGGCAGCATAGACGCAAATGGTCCCAGTAGGATAGTTTATGAGAAGCCATCGATATGCTACCATTGGGACTGCAACTTGCAGTTCACTCATCCCTCTCCCTTGCTAATCTGATGTCCATCAGACATAGTTAGCAGCATAAAAGTTTAGTAAAAAAACATGTTATATGTATGAAAAAAGAAACCCAACAACAACAGAGTCTCCTGCAGAACAGGGGAGCATGCTAGCAAACCTAAACCTGTATTTCTCACAGTTGCTAAGATGCTGTCATGTTCATACCCATGGGTGTTCACTCAGCACCAGAGCCCTCTTCGCCATAATATGGTAATACACTCTAATCTGCCATCATACCTGCTGAATTCCTGCACTGTTGGGTAGTTTGCAGTGAGGTGTAAGTTAATGAGCTATTAACAAGCCACTTTTAGTAGTTCATGGTATGATTCCTCTCACGCTTCCTTACCTAGTCTATGACTCTGTGCAAGTCACTTAATCAGGCAGCATTCTGATGGATTTAGTAAACTGGGTGAGGCTCTTCAATGGTCACCTTGACCTCATGCCTATTAACTACCCGTGAAGCTACATAAGTCCATTAGGAATCCTTACAGTGTGGACAGTGGAACATATCCCACCATGGGAAGGCAACACAAGTTGTTGCAATGTGCTTTCAGAAGTAGCTGCAAATAGTTACACAGTAGCATGCTGCCCCCCTCCATCCTGTGTTTATTCAGTATTACTGGTCCACTTTTTTATTGCTTGGACAATCTGTTTGCATTTTCTTAAACCATTTTCTAAACTATAATTGCATCTCTGCTGTAGCAGAAAAAGCATTAGGGGGTCTGTTAGACTGAGTACCCTATCTGCAATTATAGCAATGTGTTACTACTTAATTTATTTTAATACACAAGTTCTGTCATAGGTAATGTCTGATATATCTGTCAAACTCTGGCTCTCCAAACAGTTTATTTTTCTAATTTGATGTGACTATGTTTCTTATTTTCTGTAGCAAAAGAAAATGCTTGAGGTATACATAAATTAGAAAACAAACTCATGTACAAAATTATGTTGGATAGGTTAGATGTTAAGTACAGGAGATTTAAATCAGCAGGGGAAATGGAAAATACAGTGGTTTATATCTATTGGTTGTATTTCTTGAGTTAAGAAATCAGTGCTGCCATGACGCATACCATTTTTACCAGGTCTTCTGTATTATGCTATTATTAATCACACAAGACACAGATGTTTAGAGCAATTATGTAGATTTAATTTCACACAAACAACAACATACTCAGAACACAGTTACATCATAGCATCTAATCAACTGTCTGCAAGCTGGTTGGGATAGGGGGCATTTGATAAAACTGGAATACATCTGTTGCCTAAGGCCATAATCATCCTTAGCTTTGAATACCTGGTTATCACTCTCTAATATGTGACTTTTATGCTGAGATTCCTTTGTGGTTATATCTCACAATGGGATCATCATCCATTTTGCCATGCCGAGCCATGGTTCATCCATTTTTTGAACTACAACACCGGCTTTCTTCCCCTCAAGCTTTAGGTGCACTGATTGACTAGGTTAAAGGAGAAGTAGAATTTGGGTAGAAGACTACCTGTTCTAAAATGCTCCTGAGAAATTTTTCCTTTGAGGTAGTTTCTCATGACTGATTTCAGTGGAATAGTCTGTGGTTTAAGTCTGGATTCCAACGTAAGAATATTAGTCCTGATTTCTCTTTTAAATATTAACTGAGTAAGGCTAATACTTAACAGCTCCCTTGAGCATGCAATGGTGAGGTCTTTACATAGTATGTATTAAGGCATAGTCCTCAGCAAATTGATGGAATTCTGTGGAAGCAAACTGTTAACCATTATTTGTGATTAGTTTAATGTGTACACTGTATCCAGTAAGCATTGTCTTCAGTCTGGCAATAATTTGTTGGCTAGTAGTGGCTGGCACATGTAAGTTTTTTGCATCTTGAGATTGTTGGCTAGTAGTGGCTGGCACATGTAAGTTTTTTGCATCTTGAGAGTGAACTGTCAGCTTGTGCATGGTAGCCCTTTTCTTTAAATTCAGTCTCAGCTGTTTTCCACCAATGACATTGTGCTAAAGGAGGTGGAAGTAATGATTCTCCTTTGGAATGGTTGGTTTCTAATGCAAAACTGGCTAGCTGACACAAGCTTTGCAGTGGGTCACCACACTGACATAATTGCCTCTTTCAAGGTAGTTAGGCCTTGGTGGTCATCATGTATTTGTTTCAGCATGTTTTGAAAAAAGTACAATAATTTTGTCATCTTACAGCTGCAAACCATTATGTTCTGATGGTGTCATATTTGATGCTTTGTCTGTATCCAGCAGTTAGACCATTCATCCCTTACATACTTTGACTGTTTGTAACTTTTTGTCATGTCTGGTAGCTTGTTTTAGTTTTTCCAGCCTTTTTGTAGTTACAGGTTGATTTGCCATGATAATCATAGGTTCATAGGAGGATACTAGGCTAGCATCCCTAGAGTTTCTACAAGCCTAGCCATGTTAATCTAAAGTATCCCCATTTGTTCTTTTTTGGGTAGGTGGTAGAACAAATTTATGAACAGAGTGGTTCTGTGATTAGCACCAGCTACCCCTGTACATGAGGGACATAGGTGCCACGCCAGGAGTGAATTTACAGTCTCCAATCCAGTTATCTAGGTTAAATTTGAATAGGGTCAGTGAGTCCCTTAAGCACAAGTCCCCTCTCAGCACCCTATAAGAAATAGAGTAAAGTAACAGGGCTTTCAGCCTGCCCATGTAGGTCATGGTTTGGAGTCCCTGTATTTTCTTAGTGAGATACCACTGAGATCTCTCCAGCTGCTGCAGTTGTCTGGTGAGGTACATGCAAAAGGGTGCATTATACTGTATTACTGGTCTGATGAGAGCTGAGTACAGCAGAGTTATAACATCCCTTGACCTGGATGCTATGCCCTTGCTTATGAGGTGCTTTACATAGAAGGCTTTCCTTACCACTGTGGAAACTTGGCGGTCAACATTTAGATTGCTATCAAACTGTGTTCCCAAGTCTCACACCACTGGGTTGAAACTCATAGGGGGGGGGGGGGTGCTGTCAGTGTTGTAATTTGTAGGAAATTCTGTTTTTTTTTTTGCATTTAGTTTTAGACCATGGCTTTGGCACCAATCATTTGTTTGTGTTAGTCCTTCTTGTAGTATGTTGACATTGCTGGGGGACTCTGTGATTGCTCCCAGTCTGCAATCATCAGTGAACTTGGTGAGCCAAAGGCTGTCTACTTTGGCCTGGACTTCTGAGAAATAGATGCCAAGCAGTAAGGGGCCCAGCACAGACCCCTGTGGTACTCCACTGCTGACCGGTCTACTGGGGGAGGTGGAGTCACCCATTCTGACATTGTGTTCTGTTGGTGGACGAATTGGCTACCCATCTAGTAATGTAAAGGATAATCCCTATCTGGGAGAGTTTCTCAATGATACCAGAGTGGGGAATTGTGTTGAAAGCCTTGGCAAGCTCGTGATAGGCTGTGTGCACTGCATTACCTTCATCCATGGCTTTGGTGACATTCTCAGATAAGTCTACCAGGTTTAATAAGCATGATCTACCCTTAATGAAGCCAAACTGGGTTGGGCTCAGTGTTTGAAGGTTTCCTATGTCCTTGTTGATAAGGTTCATGATAATTCTTTCCATGGCCTTGCAGATGAGGCTGGTTAGACTTATGGGTCTGTTGTTCCTGAGATCAGTTGATGGCCCCCTTTGTGCAGGGTGATTACTGTTGCTGTCCCCCATTCTGCAGGAACATAGTCAGTTCTCAAGCTATTATTAAAGAGAACTTCAAGTGGTTCAGCTAGGCCTTGTTTTAGGTTGTTTAGTAAACAACCTAGCATATTATCTGGTCCCATTGAAGCTGTGTTTTTGCATAAGTGAGTGCAGAGGTGACCTGGTCTGTAGAGATACTAGGCAGAGGACTGGTGTCAAGTATGGTTTGGGATATGGTAGGTGGGGATGGAGCGGTGAAGTTTCAGCTGAATCTGTCAGCTAGCAGGTTGGCGATATCTTCCAGTGTAGTATGAATGATCCCATCTACAACCAGTTCAGCACAGAGCTGGACATTCCCTTTTGGACTTCTGATGTAGTTAAAGAATGCCTTATGATTATCCTTGATGAGGGATGCAATTTTAGTTTTATAATTTACTTTAGAAGACTTTACAAGATTTTCCTGTTTAGGCTTACAAAGGAACTCTTCCTCTGCAGAGTGATATCCCTCTTACATTTGGACAACAGTTTCTTCCTCTTGTTATATAATGTGTTTATAATTGACCTCCACCATGGTGGCTTGTTTTCATGTACATCAGAGTTTATGCAGTCACTTAAGTGTTAGTACAGGGCATTTGTGCAGACATCTGTGTAGTGATCATTGGTATCTGCAATTGTGGGTGGCATGAAGCTTTTTATACCTTCACTTATCCTGTAGTTAGTTTTGCTGAAGTTTCTTTTTTTATAATTGTTGTTCCTGTGAGCATATCCATTCCAATAGTTAATTCAAATCATTCTGATTTGTGGTCTGACCTAACGATGGAGGGCATAATGCATGGAGTACAGCAATCACCCCATGTTGGCGAGTACTATGTTCAGAACATTAGAGCCCATAGTGGGGGTGCAAACTATCTGTCCCAGAGCATTCATGTTAACAAAGTCCAGGAACCCTGGGCAAGCATGATTTTGCTCAAGTATGTCCCCCTGTCTATGGAAGGATAGCTGAAATCATCCATGACTAAGGTGTTGGACTGTATGGTGAGGGATTCCAGTAAATCAAAGTTGGCAATGTGCTTATCCTGGTTGTGCAGGGGATCTATAGCTAGTAATGATGTGGTATGGTACTTTCCCAATAGTTAACTGGACATGGGGTGGTTTGAGAGAGTCATGCTGTTTGACCAGTCATGAAGTATATTTGGTTTTAATGAAGATGGATACACCTCCACCTTTGGTTCATTCATGCTCATTTTGAGGTCTGAATGTGTGGAAGGCATTGTAGCCTTGCACAGCATGGCTGCTCTCAGTGGCCTTGAACCATTTGTCATTAACTCCACAGATCAAAAGCATCTTCCAAGGTGATGCTTGCTTTCAGGGAGTCCAATTTTATGCTTAAATTCCTGGCATTAAGCAGCATGACCCTGAGTTGGTCTAGATTAGATTTTGTTACATTGGAAAATGTGTTGTTTTGACATTGCCTAAAAAGGCACTATGGGGGAGGCAAGGGCCGTTGCCAGTATTTGAAAGCTAAGGGGGGGGGGGCAGATGCAGAATATCTATAGCAAACAGCGTGGATTGTTTACCATATCCTCCCAGGCTGTCAGATACTGGATTCCCCTGGACTGACACCAGAAGCTGAGCCAATTGTTGAAATCAGTCATTTTTTGTTTATATTGTGACATCATCCTGGGTGAGGGTAGGATACTGCTTAGGGCTGGAAACATACCTGTCTGGGACAAATAATCAGAGAGGTCTGTCATGTATGTCTTCATATTGTCCAGAGAGGTACATTTCAAGTCATTCACTTAAACATGGACTATGAAAGAGTCATAATAGTACTTGTTGTTGAGTGTCTTGAGTGCATGCACCTAATAGGCAGCTGACTGTGACCATCTCCTTGTCCAGTCTGGTGAGGGTGACATCTGTGTCTCACTATGGAGTGACATATGACCAAGACATTTGATGTGTTTGCCTTAGGGGCTTATTTGCTGTGTGTTTGTTGATACATGTAGTGGTTTCTTTATGCTTAGTGGTGAGTGTGGGTGGTGTGCATTTGGGAGGTCTATGTTCTTTTGGTAGGTTTTAATGAGTCCCTCTGCATACTTGGGTTTATGTGTTATGACCTTAACTTGTGTGAGAGATGAGGTTTACATGAAAGGTGAAGCATGTATGCTGACAACCTGTTTGATGTCTAGTTTGTTTTTACGTGAGGGAATCGACTCCAGTTCCATGGTGTATTTACATCTCTCACATAGTGTGTTAGTTTGCTTTAGGAAGAAATGGTTGTCAGTACACGTGAATCAATTGCTACATTGAATAAAGATGTCCATATCAATCAAGCTGGCAGGAGAAATGATGGGAAACTGCCCATCCATTGTGGCAGGATTTTTCTGAATGTGGTATTTGGGAAGGAATTGGGTTAGCTGGACTTAGTCACAAACAGCAAAAATGGAGCAGCAATTCAATTAAATACAGTTAACAAAGTGCAACACTGGCTTAAAATATACTTACTATTCTTTTTCTTTTATTGAATGCTTTGTATTTCAGTGCAGAAGCACTCCAGACCTCTGGCTAAAGTTTCCAAAGATTGATCAGCTCCAGTAAAGTGAGTGCAAACCCAAACACATGTAAGGCTTGTATACAGGCAAATTTAAATAGTCTTAACAGAACTACCAATGGGAAATCCCCAAACAGAACCTTTCTCCAGCAATCCCAAACTGTGATAGGTCCTGAGCTACATACTTCTGCCACAAGGATGCAGGGAGGCCCTCTTAATGTAAGATGGCTGTTTTAAGAGCACATTGATCCCAAACAGTCTAGATTAATCAGATCTTAATCTAGCCTATGCTATATAAGGCAAGAATCACAATTTCAAAATGCAGAGTAAAAAAGCAGTCACAAACAGCAAAAAAATGAATCAGTGATTCAATTAAATACATTTAACAAAGGGTAGTGATGACTTAAAATATACTTATATTTCAGTTTCTTTCAGTGGATGCCTTGGATCTCAGTGCACATGCACTCTAGACCTCTGGCTAAATTTGCCAAATGTTGAGCATCTCCGGTAAACCGAGCACAAACACACACAAATGAGAGGCCTATATATACAGGTGGTTCCCTATCAGAAGCCTGAAACACTATAAGCCTGAAAATCAAAATCCTGAAACCAAAAGCCTGAAAATTCAAAATCCCGAAAACCCAAAATCCTGAAACCTCAAAATCCTGAAAACACAAATAATGCTAATATGTCACTATAAAGACACTAATATCTACCGACTGACCCTGACCCTAACCCTAACCCTAAGGTCCGTCACTATCGCACACTCATCTGACCCGCGCCCTAACCCTAACTCACTTAAACTGCCCCTAACCCCAATATTTGTCACTATTGCAACTTACAGGAAGGCGACATACTCTAACACTTTCTTGCATTTTGAAAGTGGACATCCCTACTACATTAAAAGAGGTATTATAAAGGGACAGCTCATTAGAACAGCGAGAATGTGTAGCAACACACAGCTGTTCCTCAAAGAAGCTGATTTTCTTAGAAATTTATTTGAAGAAAGAGGATATCCCTCGGATGTATTTCAAACAATATTAACAGAAATTATTACTAAAAGAGATCAATTTTATTTCCCTTTGCTGGGTACTAATGCACCGGTGACAAGTAGCAGAGCAGTAATGGAGAAACCACTTCAAAAGAGTTTTATATACACATACACACAAGATGCTGCATTTATTGAGAATACAATTAAAAGTTTTTGGCCTATAGTAACCATGCAGGATGAAATGGCAAGCAAACTACCCACTAATATAGGGTTTATTAGGAAAAGGAACATTAACCTAAAAGGGGTGTTTGAACAAAAATCATATGTAGGGGGCAAAGTTAACGCACCTAATGACACATTCGGCACATTCCGATGTGGCTGATGCAATCAATGTCCTTATATTCTGCAAATGGACAAAATAACCATTCCATCTAGGAATATTACGTTGAAGGCAAGTAGTAAATATTCCTGCAACTCTGCAGGGGTGGTTTATATAGGGTTTTGCCAAGCATGTCCAGCTTTCTATGTTGGCAAAACTGACAGGCCCTTAAAACGTAGAATATATGAACATTTGTACGAGATCAGTAAAAATAAGCAAACCAATGCTTTTTGCAAACATCAATTGGTATGTCCAGAAATGTCATTAAAATGTTTAGTTATTGAGAAAATTCAGCAGGACCACAGGGGTGGGGATTGGGAAACTCTCCTTAAAACGAGAGAATTAATTTGGCAGCTAAAGTTAAATGCAGCTAGACAACCAGGACTTAATGACAATATTAGTTTGGCATCTATTCTTAAAAAGAGAAGAAACAAACTCTAAACGTACTTTGTTTTTAACCACTGAACAAACATATTTTATATTTTGCATGTTGTATTTTTCATGGTGATGCAAGTTGTGAGAACATTACATTTGCATTACATAATGTATTAGCATCATTTTTAGATGTTTCATACCCATTTGAGTTGTTGTTTTTTAAGTGGCTTTTTTATATACAAATTAACATATGGATTGGTGGTCTAATTTTTAGATTTTAAGGAAAAAACTATTTTGTGATTGCAAGTATGGGGTTTTAAATGTCTCACTCAATTAATGTCAAGTAAACTAAGTTTATATTTTTTACTATTCTAAAGGGCAAGGAGCATTTTCTACATGTACTTTTTTGCAGTCTGTAAGCACTATTGAATTGCATCAGAAGGTATTTGCCAAGAAAATAGCAGGCAATCTTATTAGGCAATTTCAATGTAAAGGTGTAAATTAAGGATTGCACATAGTGGTGTTAATTAATTGTTTGTATCATCCAGCTATAAAAACGCTGTATATTCACTAAAGTCTTTGTCTCACTTGAAAAAGCCTGGTAGGTACCAGGCGAAAGCGCTTGTGTTAATTTCTGTTGTTTGTGTCGACTATTAAATCTTTTTACTGGAATTTAGAGCTGCATTGGACTGTCATTTAATGAACTGGTTGGATTACAAAATGTTTGCTGCATTGCTAGCTGAAATTTAGCTTGTTTTAAGCTTCAAGCACCAGTCCTTGTCGTTTGGACCGGAAAGGTTTTTTGCTTTACTTGTTTCTGGTTAAACGTTGATTTTATTGGTTGTACTATTGCATACATGCCTAACCTGCGCCCTAACCCTAACTCACTTAAACCGCCCCTAACCCTAACATAAAACCAACCGCACACTTACCTGAACCCAACGCATGACCTAACACCACAGGGCTAACAATAGCAAAGCCACAATGATGTCAGTATGTCCATTTTGTGTTTTCAGGATTTTGAGTTTCAGGATTTTGGGTTTTCGGGATTTTGAATTTTCAGGCTTTTGGTTTCAGGATTTTGATTTTCAGGCTTATAGTGTTTCAGGCTTCTGATAGGGAGCCATACAGGCATATTAAAACAGTTTTAACACAACTACCAATGGCAGAGCCCCAAACTGAGCCTTTTTTTCAGCAATCCCCAACTCAGATAGGACCTGAGCTACACACTTCTGCCACAAGGGTGCATGGTGGCCCTCTTAATGTAAAACAGCTTATCTGAGATACCAAATAATCTAGATTCAGCAGGTACAAATCTAGCATATGCTATGTAAGGCAAGGAAACACAATTTCCAGATGGGAATGAATAAGGGAGAGTCACTTAAAGGGTTTAGTGAGAACGTGTATTAGTGTACTAGTAGAAATAAAAGAATAGAGAAGCTAGTGGTCTTAATATTTCATTGATGAGCTCAGTCACAATAATTTCCATTATACTGTTTGCCATGAATAGGCTGGTTTAAAATTAAACAATACGTATATATTTTCCACACCTACTTCTAGGTATATAAAAGTTACTGAGACATGGTTTAAAGCCAGGAAACACACCCTAGCAGTGCAGGGGTATTCTGCATTACAAGCATTTACCCCGGCTACTGTACAAAAAGGGATCAAAGGTAAAGGTGTCTCAATTTACATTAAAAATGATCACACCTCAAGGCTGATAAAGCACTATAATAAAGTAGAGCTTCTCCATATACACTGCACCATAATAAGGCTGATAAAGCACTATAATAAAGTAGAGCTTGTCCATGTACACTGCACCATAAGCATAATTCCATTCTATATCCTTGTGAACCTGTAGGTCCCCCTGTATGACATGGAAATACTATTTAAATGAACTGGAATCACTATTCATTCAGCCCAACACCATAATCATGGAGGACTTCAACTACCTCTCTATAGACTGGGAATCACACATGACCTCATCTTGCAGGCTTAACATTTCCTGGACATTATCAACAAGAATGTCCTGGAACAAGTAGTCCATACACTCACTAGGGGTACAATCATCCTTGACCTAGTCCTCACTAACATGGAGGAATGCTGCACTCACCAAAGTGTAATGTCTTCAATGGTCAGGTTGGACCATAAAGCTAACACCTTCAAAATTAAATTAAAACCTGAGACACAAGTAACTGACTTCTTACTTTTAAATGACGACCTGGCAAAATTACAAGCCTGCCTTAACCCTAAGAACACCACTACCTATGCAGAGTCTTTCTAATACCCCATGTCTAATCATATATATATATATATATATATATATATATATATATATATATATATATATAGCTGCAATAGAGGCTGTAGTGCTTACACTAAAGGAGCACAAGACTAACTATAAAAACAGACCACCCTGGTAGAATTTCAACATTGATAAGCTGCATAACAAAAGGAAGAAAATCATGGCAAAATAAAGAAGATGAAATGTTTGGCAAGGGAAGAGCTCCCACATCAAACTAAATAAACAGCTCAAGATTAATTAATTGTACTAAAGCCAAATGTGGGGTGCAAGTAGCCTCCAAGGCTGATAACCACAAAGTATTCTTCAGCCATGTCTGAAATCTCAGAGGCAATGCACAACAATGTGCCACAGAGTGCTCATTAATGCCAAAAACACTGCATCAGTGGGACATAATAACATTCAAGGATGTCTTCTTTATAAATGACATATCAGTCCCACTTGCAGCACTATTCAGTTGTAGCCCCACCCATAGACCCAGGAAACTACTGACCCATAAACCTGGCTAGTCTCTTGCAAGGTCTTGCAAAGAATATTGATGGATATAATAGACAACAATATGGCAAACCTTTAGACATACCTAATCAGTCTGCTAGATTTTTTCAAGAAGGTAAACAAAGCAATGGGTGTTGGCAAAATGGTGTATTCTGCTTACCATAATATGGCCAAAGCATTTGATGTAATACCCCACTTGATCATTGTAAAAAAGCTCACAAAACTAAATATAAACCCCTATATCACCAGCTGGATAGCCAGGTGGATCACAGATAGGAAATCAGAAGTCAGGGTAGGTAAGCCAACTTCCATTAAAAGGTCAGTCACTACCATCCCCTCCCCCTTCCCTGGGCTTGCTGCTGGGGGCTGCTCCTTTTTTGGTGTCTACTTCTACAAAGTCAAGTCCAGCATCAAAGTCCCCTGGCTAACAAAGTTCACAGATGAGTGGAAACTAGACACAGTCATAGAAGTCCCCAAGACACAAATATCCTCCAAGATGCCCTGAATCAGACTTAATAGCTGGTGCCAGAGTCATGGTCTAAAATGTAATGCCAAGATGTGCCTAATATTTTCTTTGAGAAAGATGGCCATCCCTGCAAATTATACATTGCTAATACACTTGTAAGGGTATTCCCAGCAGTCAGGGATTTGGGAACGTGTGTAAAGTTAATTGACATTAGACAAACACCATCTGTCTAATATAGTAAGGAAGTCATTCTATGTTTCACTACTTATAAGTAAGGGTATGGCATCCAGGTCTGAAGATGTCATTGTTCCATTGTACTCCGACCTCATTGTACTCTGCTCCCCATCCATGTGAAGTAGAGTTCCTCTCTAACCCAATTCATAGGTTCATAGGTTCATAGGTTAGTACTAGGCTAACTACCCTTGCGAGCCATTTTAAGTCTAGCCAGTTATCCCCTGTGAGATTCAAACCCTGCACATTGTGTTTGTAAGGCAAACACCTTAACCATTAGGCCACCCTCTCAACCCAGTATACCCCTCAACCCAGAACCCCTCAAATGCAACTTGGACAATTAAATGGGAAACTGGAAATTTATCCCTGGTTTGGTACCTATGTCTCCAATGGACACATGTAACCTGTAAATACGTCATCTCCCAGGCCCATGCTTACACTTATCTGGGGTATCAGAACTTGTCAGAGATTTGGGATGTATGGCTAGGCTTAAAAAGGCCCTTGTGGGTCATAGCCTAGTAAACCCCTATGAACCTATGAACCTGTAATCAAGTACAGAGCCCCCTTCATTTTATACTTGACCAGGCATATGCAACAACTGTAGCATCTGCAGAAATGTCATAAAAGTAATACATGCTTTTGTCAAAATGTCCTATGCAGACCACATGAAATGCTTATCTTTATACCTGGTCTCCTACAGACTGCTAAGAGGTGATCTATGCCTGACCTACAAAGCATCTTCTGAACTATCCTTAATGGACTTTGTGATGATTTGAGGTATCCCCTGCTATGTCAGAAGTGGAACAGTGGTCATGTAACATATGCCAGCACAGCTAGCTGGAGTTTTATAAAAAATTGTGTCATTTATATATCAAACTGATTTGTACAGATGTTTGTATTGAAAATGCATTTGTAAAGTTGCTTGTGTTAAAAATGTACCAGCAGTAGGTCCTGCTAGACAGAAAAGAAATACACCTGTATGTCAGACTTTATTTTAAATGTTCGAAGGAATATAGTGGAGCAGAGGATACAGGAAATGAAGAGGTTAATATCAGTCCAGCTAACTTTGAAAAAAGTCTGTAATTAAATTACCTGGTTTAGGCCATAAAGATTGTACCTTATAGTAGTGAATACAGCCAGAGATGAAATGCCTGTGAAATTAGGACTAGGAATACTACTGTATTGAATTGATAGCTTCCAGATGCTATAACACATCTTAGCAAAGCTCTGTCTTTGTGTATGATAACACATAGGTGATAGATTTTGGTTCACTTGCTAGTAAAGGGAGTAGTCTGGGAACCAGAAATCAAATGACAATTTGTGTTTGATGGCATTCTGTAATCCAGCACTGAGATTATGTTTTAAGACTAGATGAGACAGAAGTCACCATGCAGTCTGTTTTTGGAAGTGACAAGAGCATCCAACCACTTCATCTTGACTTGCTTTAGTAAGTAACCAGGGAATAGTAATTCTTTAGATCAGTGAAAAAAATATTGCAAGATTAAGCACTGTTTTTCTGTATCTGTGTGAATCTATACATCTGTGTTATTTTTTATATTTCCTCTGACTGAAAGTCTGTGATTATTGCAAGTAGATATTTAGTATTTTCATGTTCATTTACTAGTTATTATTAAATATATTTAAATCTTTCATTGTGGCTGGTGTTTCAGAGAATATTTTAACCTTTGAGTGGAGTTATATTTATTTGGTGGCACTGTGGTTGCTCCTGAAACCTTGCTGCATTGGTCAAACACTACCATTCATATTAGTATTAATTTACTCAGTATGATTGGGTACCCTTGTAAGAGCCTTAGAGTAGTTGGCTTTGCTGTGTTCTGATGGTGGTGGAACTACCTTATATTCTGGGCATAACTAATACATCTGTGCCAGCCTTTCCCAGGTATGTCTGAAAATCAAATCTCAAAAAATGTGCGTGTCAGTACTTGGAGCAGGGGCATATAACACTGGTTTCATAGAGTGAGTGGTGGAGTACTTGGCTTGGAACACTTGGCTGAGGGCTCAACTCTACAGCTATGCCAGTGGGTGGAGGAGGCTTAGTGGAGGCCTGGAGAGAGAGATAGAGAGAGAGAGAGAGACAGAGATAGAGAGAGAGAGAGAGAGAGAGAGAGAGAGAGAGAGAGGAAACCCAGCTCCTGGACTGACTGTGTTCCCTGTGTGTTCTTAAGGGAAATTGTGCTTGGTGCAGAGAGCTGTATCTGAAAATAATGTGTGTATCTATTTTTGTTCCAAGGGAATATTCCTCACCAGTGTCAGTGGTAAGGATTCAGTCTCCTTGATTACTGGCCCAGAGGAGGGATGTCACACACTTGTTCCACATTCACAAAACAAATACAATCAGAAACACTTGCTCTATAGATGAGGTAAACAATTACCATCACAACTTCTCTGCTCTCTGCAATACTGTCTATACATTATGGGTATTGCACAGTATAAGAGTTTTATATAGTCATATACATGCATTCATTTAAAGCTGTACAAGCTGTCATCATCATATGAGCTACAGTGTGCATATGTGCAACTTTTGGAGGCAGGAAATACATGCTTGTAACTTCTTCAAGACAAAGAAAGAAATAATGGCCTATAAAACTACTTTGAATACAAGCAGTGTGCCTGCCCAATAACAGACATTTTTTTCCATTGTACCTTAACTAATTTGTCAGTACATGCTTTAAAATCAGAAGACTGGTCTTTTCCTGCTGTTTTTTTGTATTTATGTGTAGTTACAGTATGTTTGAAGACAAAAGGTAAGCAATACTGTTAAATGTCACAATGAAGACAATATTATTGTTCATACAGAAGAAGACAAGCATTTTTGTTTTATAAAACTATTGTATCAAATCACAGCTGTAGGTCAATAAGATGGACCTGTTTGCCTTGTAGCTGTAAAGGAAAATGAATGAGAAAGGGCGCCAGTCCTTGCTTTCAATCAACCAGAAACACTGAATATCTTTCTAGCAAATACTATGCAAATTAAAGGTTCTTAAGCAGTCCATATAAAAACACTGATTTGCTTACTGTGTAATATTCCTTGTTGATAAACAATGAAGTTAATATGGTTGTTTTAACCAAATAAAGTTATCTTGTTTTATAAATACATTTTAACATGCAGTTTCTGGGAATGTTATATCACACATACATTGCAAATCGAACAAATACCTTTTTTCAGTGATTTATATCATTGTGCAGCATGGAATGGCTGTGGTACATGAACTTTTTGTTCTGCATATTATTGGTATATATACACACACACACACACACACACACACACACACACACACACACATATATATATATATATATATATATATATATATATATATATATATATATACTTTTTTTCCCTGGGTTTATGTTGACATTTGCATTATGATGGAGCATCATAAGCAAACAAATTAATTTAAGCACTCTCTGTGTAAACAATTTTTTATAATTGTAAATCAAAGAACTTAAGTATGCAATTACTCTACACCAACAACAGTTAATCTCTTTGGGTCCAATAGTCAACAATCCTAAATAAACATCTATTTAAGTATGTAAAATGTACATTAAAGAGTAATTCCCATTAAACCTTATATAAACTGAAATCACTCCATACAATATTAGTTTATAGAGCTAAGTACTCCATGTTCCTCACAAGGATTTATAAGTAAAGGCAATACACACATTTTACCTAAGCTAGTCAGTCTGCATATTCTTTTGTAAAATCACTTTCTTGAAAACATAGTTTTCTTAAAGAATACCTAAATCCATAACTGCATTAATATAAATCACAGGAGTAAACAAGATTAAATATGAGCTGTTCTTTATTCTTGGGGATAAGGCTAAAGGAAAATAACTGTATTGCTTAGATTACTTATTCACAGCCACTTGCAGTATTAAATGAAGAAGGGAATTTGCTTGTCTTTTGTGTGTGTGTGTGTGTGTGTGTGTGTGTGTGTGTTTGTGTGTTTTGCAGTGTTGTGATAGCATCTTTATTAGGATCATTTTAAACAAGGCATGCAGGAACATGTAAACATTTATAACGGCCATTTATATCTATCTATATATATATATATATATATATATATATATATATATATATATATATATATATATATATATATATATATATATATATATATATATATATATATATATATATATATATATATATATATTTTTTCTTTTTGAAGGTTCAGGCTGACCATAAGTTGGTCACTCTGAAGGTGTCTGCCTGTGCCTTCTCACCTGTAAGTGAAATTTCTATTTAAGGAGTTCTAGCAGTGTGCATACAAATATGAACTTTTTGCAACTTGCACATAATCTAAAATTATTACTTATGCAGATCCCTAACAGAAGTTCAATTTGTGCGATCACCTTAAATAAAAAAAAAACTATTATACATGAAGAAAACCTTCTCAATACAAACAGCATTTGGAAGTAAATATTAACACAAAATATATTTTTACAGGTGGTCAAGTCTTCCTACACCCCCAATGTTCGGTGGTCTGAACCCCAACCCACACTACTTTATATATACCAATGTTGTGGTTACATTGTCACAGGGAAAATGGAAAATCCCTGGTTTACCAGTAATTCCTCCATCCCAGGAAAAGCCCGCAAACTGTGCAGCAGTGATTGCTTGGGTTTATTAACAAGCCTGGCTCTCCTTATGGGCAATTTCTTGTACCATAGTTTTGGCTTTTTTCAGGGTTATATTCTGAGCATAGAATCCTTAAATGGTAAACAAAACCACACTGCCTATATATTAAAGCCAGACAGTGAATACACGCAGACTTTTCAGATTAACCTATAATTTGAATCAAATGACTATACTGAATAAATATAAGTTTTTAGAACATGATCTTACATTATGAGTAATACAACTACAAAAGCTGTGGTATGTGTGTGTGTGTGTGTGTGTGTGTGTGTGTGTGTGTGTGTGTGTGTGTGTGTGTGTGTGTGTGTGTGTGTGTGTATGTGTGTGTGTGTATATTTTGCAGGAACACTGGAAGAATATATTATCTACTGAATTTTTACTAATGTTGTATCTTTTTTTTAGCTAAAAGTCCTAAAATTGTACATGCATACAACTTTGAACAGAATAAAATATAAAATAGCATATATAGAATATTGTAATATATTATAAGTGAAAGCCCCATTTCCATAAATTATTTTGTTTTTGTAGTAAAACAAACCACATATTCATAATAATAACTAAATGGTCTTCTACAACTAAATTAATGACTGCTTTTAAGAGGAAATATGTTCCTTATGCATGGATCTTGCTTGAACGAACTTGCATTCCAACAAGAAAAATGAAAGCATAGTGGTAGTTTTGATAGATTAGAAAATCCTCTTCCAATAAGAGAAGAGCCTTTAGCAAGAATAGGAACGCACTTTTATAGGGGCAGGATTCATGGATATGGTGACCCATACAAAGGGCCAGTCAATGAGAAAATCAGCGCAGCCATTCCCAGAACAGTACATGAATTACTGGCACTGAAGGAGGTTAGTTGTAGGTGAGGTATTTCACTCATGCACTGCAGTAAGTTTTGGTATACAGAATATATGCAGATACGGCAATAAACAGGAATATCTGCCCACACATGGGCTAAAAAATCTCTCTTTGCTCACAAACTCAGAGAAGCAATGTGGTACAGCAGCACAGAGACTGAAGGGAACAGCAACCGCATTCCTAAGGTGAATATGGTACCCTGCTACTAATTTATGTACGTGGCTGCATCCTACCAAACACCATATACCAACAGAACTGGGTTAAGTGAAGAGATGCATAGTGACTTAAGGTAATGGAGATACATTGGTAAACCTGTGCACTACACCATATAATCCACTAAGTCCACATAATCATGTAGTAACACATTAGCAAGGCAAACCCCTCTGGCTATCCCAAGGCCTTCCTGTATTACTTTGCTGACTTAGTACATGCCAGGAGGGCCAGTGATGTGCTGCTGGATGTCAGTGGTGTGACATCCTTTAGTCATTTCCCAGGGAGGATTAGTGTGATAAAGAAGTCTAGTAGCTCATGATTGTGGTCCAGACATATTTCATGGTAATGTTATCCTTCACTGCAATACACTAGTATAGCAAGTGAGTACTGGTCATTAAGGCACACCATTCCGTTGTGTGCTGTTTGGAAATCATAGCCACATTACAGTGCTTGATTCCATTGTTTTTGTCAGTGCTACATGTGCCTCAACCACATCTGCTGAACAGTATTGCATTGGCATGTTGAATTACTTCCTGCAGCTGTGGTTTCTAAGCTACCTGTTGCTTCTGTTAGAGGTTAGGATGCGCCTATGGCAATGCATTGTGAGTTTCTACAACATGGATGCTACAGTGCTAGATCTCAAGATGTGATCAGAATGCTAGCTTATTCACTACCTGTGCCTATTACCTGAACCATATGTGAGGTAGGCATATCAGAACCCCTAACAATAGCTTTTTGACATGTAGCAGATAGCATCCATGTCCAGGAGCACTGTGCATATAACACTACAACCCACTGAATCCATTATGTGTGACATTCATTTCCTTTTGCAGTGTGAATTGTGAAATGCTAAAAAAGTTTTTTTTTTCTTTGGTTATGACTTGAGCATATGTGTCCTCTTTGTTACAGTCAACATCTATCTGGCCTCTGTTACATAGTGCTGAGGTTGTCTAGCTCAGTTGATTCTCAGAAATAACAGAACCTTTGAATTATACTAATGAAAATAAACAAGAAAACATCATCAACAACCAGGTATATGATCTGTACTAAATGATATCAGATGCATTTAATCAGTGCACCTTAAATAAACTGTGGATCTTCCTTAATATGGTTCATATTATGGAATTACCCACCAGAGTGCACGCCACAAACCTTCCTAATGTAAAACAACTGGTCTGAAGCCCAAGTGCTTAATCCAAAAGACTCAGAATGATAGCTACACTTTAATAAAGTTACTACCAAGCAGTAATAAATACAATTGAATACTTTAGTGCTCAAGTTATACAAACAAAGCTAGATTCAGCAGGCCTGGATCTAGTCTATGCTACAGCAAACAAGGTGTACCAATTTCAGTAAGAAGCAGTTCAAATATGCAGGCACTATAAGCCTTTAACCAGAAATTCCCAGCTCAGAAGGGCAGAGTCCAGCCTCTCCTCCCACAAGAGTGCAGACCATGAACCTTCTTAATGTAAAATAACTGGCCTGAAGCCCAAGTGCTTAAACCAGAATTAATACACTTTTAGAATAACAGACAATGAGCCCTCAATCAGCAGTTCCCAACTTAGAAGGATGTAAGCTACCTGTTCTGCCACTACAGTGCAGACCACAAACCTTCTTAATGTAAAACAACTGGTTTGAAGCCCAAGTGCTTAAACTAAAAGGCTTAGAATGAGTTACACCAAGCAGTAATAAATACAATTGAGTACTATTAAGATGACGCAAAGGCAAAATAAAGTAGGAAGAACCACAAATACAGTAAAAGCAGATACATTTTTTTTTGAGTGAGCAAATGAGATGGGCCCAGGAGTTACAGGACAGAAACAAGTGCAAATGCAGGCCTTCAAATCTGAAAGTTGAGAGAGATGGAAGACCGCCCAAATGGCTAATAACTACAAATTCTGGGCCAGAACCACTCCTTATGTGGTAGACAGGTTACCTAATGCTTACCACTCCCACTGATAAGCTAGAAGGCTTCCCTCCAACACAGAAAGGCTTGGGGGGCTCAGAAGCTTACAAACAGTCCCGGATACAGCAAATCTGTATCTGGAACACTAATTACAGGAAAGGTAGGAAAGAGGCTTACAATTTTTTTTTTCAGAAAAGTAGCAAAAACAGTAGTAAAAACAATTCACATGCAGTGCGAGCTGGCACACTTGAGTATGTAGCAATATTAGTCCACACACAGTTTGAAAAAATGTAATTAAATTAAAAAGGACTAAAAGCAAATGCAGAAAGGGTTTATTAGGTAGAATGTGGTAAAGAGATGGGACTGGGGGAGTGTCCTTGATTAAATCTACAGTGGGGTAGGCACTGCAAAAGCCACCAAATTTAAACTACAACAAGAACAGGGAGGGGGGGTGGGGAAGACAGTTTCAACAGAGATGTGAGGAATCACAGTGCAAATTATAAAACCAGAAAAATATATACTGATCTCTGTATATTTGCAGAACAGTAAGACAACATATATCTAAGCAACAATTTAGCTCTATAATACAGAATAATACAGAAAAATATACTCAGCTCTATATATTTGCAGATAGTCTTGTAAGGCTCTCTCTCAGTGCACAGGTTCCAATTTAAATGCAGACTGTTTTTAACAGGTCAAATTAAGGGAACCTGCAGTTAAGCAACAGACAAGCTATAAAAACTGGTTATATCAGCTGAAGACAAGGCAGAAAAAGGGGGGGGGTGGGGAAGACAGTTTCAACAGAGATATGAGGAATCACAGTGCAAATTATAAAACCAGAAAAATATATACTGATCTCTGTATATTTGCAGAACAGTAAGACAACAGATATCTAAGCAACAATTTAGCTCTATAATACAGAATAATACAGAAAAATATACTCAGCTCTATATATTTGCAGATAGTCTTGTAAGGCTCTCTCTCAGTGCACAGGTTCCAATTTAAAATGTGCTGTAGATCATATGTGTTTTACTGGATTCTAGAAGACTCAGACCATTGGCACACACAACTATGTTATGGAAGGTCCTTGGCTAAATCATTAATGAAGAATGAAAAATGAAGGGGGGCCTAGCATGGAGCCTTGTGGTACATCAGTAAATGTGCCTGATTCAGAAGGAGATTTACTCAAGTATACCATAAAAATTTGGTTCTCAAGGTAGTTTCCAACTATTGCAAAGTATTATTGCTGAATTTAAGTCTACCCAGTTTATTAATTAGCAAGAGGTGACACTCTGTTCCAAATGTCCTAGTCATTGCAGAAAATAACTCCTGTAAGCAGACCATTGGAATATTTTCTATTGTTTATACAAGAGTTTCAAAACCTTACATATTTGAAGAGCTGTTTATAGACAAGTTTTTAGAAAAAATTTGGAAGTGGACCCATTAGCTATTGTCCTATAGTCCCTGCAGTAATAAGGGTTTGAAATCTTGGGCAGTGGGATAATAGTAGCATCATACTTCCCAACTGTCTCATTTTTCAGAAATGTACCTAATTTTGACTCAAATTTTAGCACAGTCTCTCTTACTTCCTTCTAAAACTGGTGGCTTTTGGAGGAAAGGTGAAGAATTTTACCTTCATAAATAATGACAATAATTATAATTCTAGACTTCTTTTTCTTCCATAAATGCATATTAATTCCCATTCTTTTCTCAGTGTGCTAATTTAGTAGTATCAATATTTTAAAAGTGTCCATGATTATTTTTGGATTTGACCCTGGTTCTGTTGAGAGTTGTCCCTGATTGGTTGAGAGCTTGGGGTAATATGTTTGAAAAAGGTAAGAAATAGAATGTACGGACAGATTTTATATATGGGTGAGTTTGCCATGGATTCTGAAGACATTCAGAAATGGTAAATGGAGTTAGGCAAACCTTGTTCCTTATCTGCCATTTATGTTGTAAAGTGCTTTTTTGACTCCCTTCATTTTTACCTGACTTAAACAGAATGTTGAGTATTCAACTAATTCAGTGATGTTAAAGCAACTTTATCATTCTGGGAAATTAGATTTTTTTAAACTTCACCCTTCATGGAGAGCAATATTATACTCAGTAGTTTAAAATACTCTGTTGTTTGAGAACCCTAGGGGAACTGACATTTTTTTTCTATTCACTACCCAAATTAATGCTAAGCTAGAACCATTCTGTCCTATAAATATTTATTACTCCAGTTATGAGAAGGTAGTGATATATTCAAATATGTTGCTACAAATTTTCTTTTGCCTCATTCCATCTAATCCTTACCCTAGTGACAGGATCATTGCATGTGTACATTCTCTGGACCTCTTTCACCACATGCGCAACATGCATTATTCTGTTTTTCTGTCATCATTGAACAGTTTGTCAAGTTAAGTACCAACAGTGTAAAATGCTCATTTGCTGATCCCACAATTATCTCCATTTAATAATGCTTTCTATATTCTGTTACATATCATTCCAGCTAGCTAAAGTTAAGCTAATTTTTCCATGTGAGAGTATCTGTTTTCTAAAGTCTTAATACTTTTTATACCATTCACTTTTCAGAGGTCATCATAGATAGTGCTACCATTAACTTTTTAATATCTATTTTTGCCATGGTGCAACTGTAGGTTCTTATGTTGTCTGCATGTTGACAGAAAAACTTAGTAAGTCTGCCCGAGTAGGCCATTAACTAAACTGCATTCTTGTGTAAGAAGGTCATTTCAGCTCACTTGGGTTTTCTATCCTAACAGGTTTCTTACATTGTTCTTGTTTGACCAGTTTATTCCAGTATGTCTGTCACATTTTAATTTTAATTTCTTTTTCATGCACATTGGCTGAATTGATTGACGTGTTTGTGGCTGCCTTATAAGCCAGGCATAGATCACCCCTCAGCAATCTGTAGGAGACTGAGTAGAATGAAAGGACAAGTTTGTTACGCCTTGTCTTCTTTTTGTAAGGAACCTTCGAGGCTGCTATAATTGCTGCAAATGTATGGTCAGGTATCTACCGAAGGGAGCATTGTACTCTATGATTGGTCTGATAAGGTGGAGTACAATGGGATAATATTCTCTCTGGACCTAGATGTCATGCACTTAATTATAAACTATGTGCATAAAAGGATTTTCTGACCACTATGGCCATGTGGTGGTCAACAGTAAGGCTACTGTCAATGTGCATACCCAGATCCCTGACCTCTGGATCAACTCTTGGGGGCATATTATCAACATGGTAATTAGCCAGGATGGTTGACTTCCCAAAGGGTAGGATTATGTATTTCTTAGCATTGAGTTTAAGACCATGGCTTTGGTACCATTTGTTAGTCAGAGATAGGCCTTCTTGAAGAATGCCAGTGTCTGCAGGAGAGTTGATATTAACCCCCAGCTTGCAATAATCTGTGAACTTTGTCAGCCATAAACCTTCAAGATTTGTTTTTATTTCAGAGAAATAGATGCTAAAAAGGAGTGGGCCCAGTACCGAGTCCTGGGGGACTCTACTAGTGACTGGCCTCTGGATGAAGGTGGCCTCAGCTATTTTGACCTCCTGAGCCCTATCAGTAAGGCAGTCAGCTATCCAGCTGGTGATAAAAGGGTTTATACCCAAATTAGTGAACTTGCCTATAATGTCTTAGTGGGGTATTGTATCAAAAGCCTTGGCTAGGTAAAGGTAAGCTATGTGCACAGTCTTGTCTTCATCCAGTCCTTTGGTGCCCTTCTCAAAAAGTCCACCAGATTTAATAGGCATGACCTTCTTTAACAAAGCTAAATTGTGATGTGTCCAGCATTTGCAAGTTACGTGTGTTCCCATTTATCATGTCCATGATGATTCTTTCCATGGCCTTATATATGAGGCTGGTTAGACTTATGGGCCTGTAGTTATCTGGATCAGTGGTTGGATCTCTATTAAGCAGGAGAATGACGGTAGCCATCTTCTATTCCTTGAGCACATAATTTGACTGTAGGCTCCAGCTGAAAACTGATTCAAGTGGACCAAAAAAGTCATGTTTCATGCTATTTGTTAAGAATCCAGGGATGTTATCAGGGTCCATCGATGCAGTGTTTCTGGTCTTGGAAAATGCATTGATGACCTGTTCCCTAGTAAAGGTTGAGAGATTGTGGCAAGCATTATTTCCTTTTGACTACTGTGGAGGAGTTGGGGGAGAAATTTGAGCTGAAAGTGTAAGCCAAAAGGTAAGAAATGGCCTCCAGGTCAGTGTGGGTGAAGTTGTTGATGCAGCTGTAGAAAACTTTGTGGTTGCCCTTTGCCTAAGAATCTATTTTTTCTTCAAATGTATCCTTGGAAATATTACTTCATGCTCTTAGCTACCTATTTAGATTGGTCAGGATGCTTTAAGTATGTATGACTTTGTTCCTCTTATACCTGGTCAAGATTATTTATTTATTTATTTATTTTAACTGATTGATATTGTGATTCCACCAGGGTGGCTTGACTTTTGAGTTTGTCTTATTCTTAATACAAATTGGCACAGCTCCCTGTATACAGCTATCAGTATGGCTGTATAGACATTTTGAAAAAAGTTCAGCATATGTTGTGGTGTATACTGGGTTTGAAGGTGCTTGGAATTAAGCCAAGGTGTTGTTTAGCAGAGAGAGGTTAGCCTTTGAATAGTTACTAAGGGTTTCTGGTTTCACTAGATCCCTGAATTTAATTTTTATTTCAAGAAATACTGCCTTATGGTCATATTTGATGACTGAAGATATTACATTGGTCGAGGAACATCACCCCACCATATTCATGAGTATAAGGTCAAGGATGTTTGTAGCCCTGGTAGGGCAATGGACCAACAGATCCTGAATGTTGGTATTAACAAAATTTAGGAATCACTGGGCTTGTGCATTAGAAGTGGTGTAGGGTTCCCAGTCTATACAGGGGTAGTTGAGATTCCCCATGAATATCATATTAGGTTGAATGGTGGGGGACTCCAGGATATTGACATAGGTAGTATGGGTTTCCTTTAACATAGAGGGAGACCTATAATTTGCAAAGATATAGTATGAGACCCTGTTTATGGTGAAGTGCACATGTGTGAGTTATACTGGACCATACATTTTAGTTAGTCTGGATATGAGGTTGGTTTTATTATAGACTGAGACTCCTGCACCTTTAGTTCCCTCCTGTGCAGTAGTTGGTCTGAAAGTGTGAAAGGCATTATAACCGTGCATTGCTGGGATACTCAATGTGACTTTAAACCATGTCTACAATTACTACACAGATATCTATACTCTCTAGGGATATGAAGGCTTATAGGGAGTGAAGTCTCTTGTTAAGACTTCTAGCATTGAACAGTAACACCTTCAGATATTCCTTCATAGGTTCAGTTAGTTTGGAGGTTTATCAATTAGACATTTCCTACAAAAAGACAGTATGGGGTGGAAAATATCTTTATCACTATCTGAAAGCCTACAGGGAATAAGTGCAGACCATCCCTGGCAAAGCAACATGGTCTGTCAACTATTTGCTCCCAGGTCATCAAATATTATAGACCCTTGGATTGATACCAGAAGCTAAGCCAATTGTTAAAATCAATCATTTTCTGTTGTTAACATGGCATCACCCTTGGAGAAGTTAGTATGCTGCTCAGTGCTAGGCTTATACCTGCATGAGACACATAATCAGCAAGGTCGATCATGTCTCTCTTCATATAGTCAAGGGAGGTACATCACAAGTCATTAACATCCACATGGACTTTGACAGAGTCATATCTGTACCTGTGATTCCATGACCTGAGTGACTTGACACATCCTAGCTCTGGAAAGGCAGCTAACCGTGACTCTCTCTCATTACTCAGTCTGGTAAGGGGAACATCAGTGTGCCTTACTATAGAATCACCAATGACCAGGAAATTTGGCTGTGAGCTGGTTTGCCTTAAGGATTTAGCAATACAGGCACTGGATATAGCATTAATATGTGTAGCTGTGGGTAGTACTTAAAAGGAGTGCTTACATGATGGCTGAGGACCCTTGTTTTGATTGTATAGTGCAGGAGATCTTAGTCTTTTAAGAAGTATACATGTAAGTGATTCAGCATAGGTAGTATTATGTGCAGGGTCTTCATCCTGTGCAGTAGGAGTGGTAGAGGTGTCACTAACAACCTCTATAGGATTAGTTTGGGTTATATGAGAGAGTTTCACCTCCACTCTTAAAGTATAATTACACCTCTTACAATGTTTTATCTGTTTTATTGAGAATAAATGTGTTGTCAGTGTACAAGTGGCAATTTCTACAATGCATCACAATGCCCATTTCAACATGACTGGTCAAAGAGAGAGAGTTGTGAACTGCATATCCATGGCTTCTGAACTACTAGGGAGTAGTGAGGGAAGAGAAAATATTGAATAGGTCATAAGGCAATGAACTTGATCAGCAATGCTCAATTAAGGGCAAACTAGTTACTCTACTAGTTAAAAAAATATGCCTAGACAGTAAGAATATTTTCAAGGAAATGTACACTGCCAGATAACATCTACGCAGATTAAAGGATAATTATGGTTAGAGATATCAGCAACTATACAGAACACTGCTAGGCACCACAGTGCTGATAGCGGCAGTTCTAACTAAATACTCTGAAAAAGGTCAAGAAGTGCAGATATTAACAGAAACACTCCATTAATTTAACTGTGGCAAAAAAGTTCCAAAAATAAGCATCAAAACAGTGGATATAATAATTTAAGTCATGGGTTGCCTGTGGGTTATGAGCCAAGTGTTGTGCAACTGTGGAGCTTAAATTACAGAGGAGATTCAATAAAAAAAAAAACATACACATCACCATGTGGCCAATCAAAACAGCACGCTTTTCTATCCTTTACACAATCCTAGGCCAGAAAATAACTTAGATCATCTCTAATCTCACTAAAGTAGAACCAAGGCAGTTCTAACTAACAACTGTAAAAAGGTCAAAAAGTGAAGATATTCAAAACAGAAACACTCAGTCAATGCAGTTGTGAAAAAAAACAATGAGAGAAACAAGTACAGAAACAGTGGATATGGAAATGTAAGTCTTAGCTTTTGCAGAGCTTAGCAAAAAACAGCAACACTTTTTCTCAAGTAGTGTGGTGACCAAACACCCCATACAGAGATTCAAATCTGTAAACAAGCTAGCCCTCTAGCCAATCAGATTAAGGGAACAATAAGACTTACAACAGCAATACTCAGCTCAGAAGGACATGATCTATCCTCTACTGCCACAAGAATGTAGTCCACAAACCTCATGTAAAATAACTGGGTTGGAGTCCAATTAATTAAACCAAAATAAAGACACATAGAATAACATGCAAAATAAGCCTTTATCAGCAATTCCCAGCTCAGAAAACTGGATGCTTTTCTATACTCCCACAAGTGTACACCACAAATCATCTTAATGTAAAATAACTGGTTTGTAGCCAAGTGCTTAAACAAGAACTAAGACACGTTTAGAGTAACATACACAATATGCCTTCAACCATCAATTCCCAACTCAGAAAGGCATAACCTATCCTCTCCTGCCACAAGAGTGTAGTCCAAGGACTTCCTTATATAAATTAACTAGTTTGGAGCCTAAGTACTTAAATCAGAACTAAGAGGCTTAGAATAACAGTTACAATGTAATCATGCTATTAACAAGCAACATTACGCAGCAGATTAAATGCAACTTGAATACTTTAAAAACATGCAGCAAAAACCTAAATAAAATAGGAAAAAGCACAAATATAATAAGGGTCTGTATTAGATTAATGAAGTTTCAGAACTTTGAATACCATATGGTCGACACCATATGATCAAAGTTCTAAAACTTTGAAAATCTAACCACCCCAAAAATGTAAGTGCTTTAAAGGGGGGGGGTGTGCCCCCCCGCACCCCCACTACTTAAATATACCAACTCCGAGATCGCCCTATAGCATAGGAAAGGGACTTTTTTCCTTTCCATGCCATTCTCCATTAAAGTGCTATCTAGGAGTTGGTATGTTTCAGTAGTGGGGGTTTAGTTTACTTTCCTTTGTTTTTTTTTTTTTTGTTTTGTTTTTTAGATTTGGTGTCGACCATATGGTATTCGAAGTTCTGAAACTTCATCAATCTAATATTGACCCATATAATAAAAGTAGCCAAATAAAGTACATTTTTTTAAATTTTTTATTACAATTGTGAACAAAATGACTTTCAAAAAATAACAGTTAACTAACATACAAGAATAATACAAACAGGAAACTATGTACATCATCCACAACAAAATTTGACAATTAATTAACCATTAAATATTTTCTTATAATTCTTTAAGCTTTTTCCAAGATAAAAGTTTATGCATATAATTTGAAGTTCTATTATACATTGTCTGAATGTCTTTATTACATACAGTTTTTGCTAAGCAAATAAATTAAGTAAAAGAGAGGGTGTTCTTGCTTTTCCAATTTATTGTAATGATTTTTCTAGACACAGCTAGAATTGACCATAGAACATGCACCTTTATTTTTGGCATGAAATCCAGAACTGGAGCATTAAATAAAATCAATGAATCTGATATAACGCAATTATCTGACCCTAAAGCTTTAATAAAATTTCTAAATTCAGACCAAAATGGTACAATCATCCTACATTCAATAATTATGTGCAACCAATTAGCATCTATAACCTCTTCACATCTCCAACATTTAATTTCTGTTTTTTTTATAAATCAGGGCTGTTTTATGTTGTGTTAGAATGTTTCTATGTAGATATTTCCAAGTAAATATTTTCCAAAAAGGTGAAAAAGTAGTGTCATTTATAGATTTTAATGATAGCTTCTTGTTTATTTCTGAAAAGTTTTCATTATTAATCTTTGTTGAATATTCCCAAAGGATGAGTCAAAGGAATCAATTCCCATCTTAGAATTTTATATAGTGTTGATAAGTAAGATTTACTTTTTGCTTCTTTACTATTAATCTTAAAAAACAAATCCCAAATTCTTGGTATAGGTTTTTAATTCATATTTAATGTTGGCTGTATTTCATTAGTCATATATTATCTGAATATTTGAATATCTAAGTAGTTATTTTCACTTGTTATATTTTATCAATAAATGATCAACTGAAAGTATTTTATTCCCATCTAAAAATTGATACCAAAAGCTAAAGTTGTCCTCTTCAAAATCTAACATTTTATTAAAATCAAATAATTCCATACTGCCATTTGTACATACTATAGAAAACGTCAAAATCAATAAAGCTTTAAGTAAGTGATTAATATCCATTACTTTCTTAAACATATTTAAAATGTAGGCAAAAACAAAACCACTGCAACAGATAAAGTCCAGACCAGGCTCCAAAAATATAATGCAAGAAATCCAAGCAGGCAAAGGACACACACGGTATAAAATCAAATGGCAAAGACACGCATGGCATAAAACCAAACCATATTTAAAATGTGATTAACATATGGAATAGGAGTATGCAAATGCCTATATTTCATACAAAAATATTTTATAATTCAATAAATCTTATTAATCATTGAATTAGAAGTTGTATTTGTTTCAACTGTATTAATTGAAAATAAAAGCTCTTCATGCACTGATTTTTCAATTTGAAGTATATGATGAGTTTAGCCAGTGACTTACTATATTTAGAATTGCAGACTTAGCATATACATTTATATTAGGGAACCCAGTTCTACCTTCTACTTGAGATTTAACATGACAAACAATTCCTTTTCTTGTTTTTTGAGGACACCTCAACATTTTAATGAATATAGAATTTAATTGTTTAATACTTTTATTGTATGGCAATAAAATTAATGATTGTAAATAGTATAATAACTTTGGTAACATAATCAAGTGACTCATGACTGAATTTATGTGAGGAACTTCTGACAGGATAATAACCTCAGAAAATCCCAGGATCTTATTTTCTCAGTTAATTTCAGACCTGAATTGATCTTAATACATCTCGAAAATGTAAAATATAGTTTAAGAATTTAGAACTGAATTTTACTATCAGAAGAACTGAATAGAGACAGAGCTAACTTTTCTTGCTGCTACAAGATTGCCATCTTGGCCATGTTCCACAGGTGCAATTTTTTTCAGTAACTGGGAAGGTAGGAAATAAGATAATTCAAGTTTAAGAGATTAAGGGGGATGGCCTTCCCAGTTGATCCATCAATGCTCAGTAGAATGAATTGATGAGATGAGACTGGGAGGAGTGTCCGCAATCAGATTTATAGTAAGGGTGGGCATCTCAAAAGCCACCAAGTTTAAAAGCACAATAGCAGTAGGGTGGTTGGGTGTGAAAAATCAAATGCAGACAAAGATCAACAATAGGCAGAGATCAGCAAGTCAAACAAGCACTACAGCTAAATAAAGATGCTAGTAAATATGTGTAGTTAAATGAGGAATGCTATTTCTCAGCTCCTCCCAATAAATTAGCTAGATGTTATTCACTGTCTGCCAAAGAATTCTTTTTTTTTTACATACCCTAGCTAGCCAAGACCTCTTAAAACTCCAAAAAGAACAAAAAACTTAAAACAAAATGCAATATAAGAAAAATATAAAAAATAGAAGTAACCAAACCTTAAATGAGTAACTCCAGGCAGACATCAGCAATAGTCAGGCAGAGATCAGCAAGCAGCTGGAAGGCTGAAAAAAGTCTATAAAAGCATTTACTCTTAACCATGTATGTATGAATATCTGTATTGGTTTATTATCACAGTCTTGAAGCCCACCATCTTTGGACCATAATATCAAAGACCAAAACATCAACAACCATGATGTCTAAAAATCTTAAATACTGAATCTCCCTACCAGTGTAAACCTAGGAACAATTGTTAACATGTAACTTGGAGAGGGTCACGTTCAGGTGTTCCACACTGTGGTCTTCATCTATTTGATCTTCTTTATTATGATGCAAGGATTGTGGGCTTCAAGGTTGTGATAGTAAACTGTGTGTATGTATACAATGTTGTTATATTTCACAACATCACTGACCCACCTCTTTGGCGTATATTACATTGGCCATTCTTTCATTGTGGAGCACTTTTATAAACCTCTAGGAGATGCTGTCTCTAATAACTGTCTTAAAATCAGTGACATTGTAGAATGCTAACAAACATTAAATACTTTTAATAGCTCATCACTGTCAACAGGCAGCTGGATTAAACATCAGTATGGTTTTCTGTATGACCACGTGCACACTTTTGAAGTGTATTATGAATGCAGAAAAATATGGCATATTCCCCCAAATTTGTCCTAAAACTAACAATTCAGAAGAATCTCTTACAAAACCTCTCCACTGATCACTAGTTGAAGAAAATGTGTGCCAAGCGAATTTATTATATAAAACCCTGCTTTTATACAAAGATTCCAAGCTGAGTTTATATTACCACAAAAAGGGCTAACTTGGTGATTCCTTAATGAGGTATGTTTAGTGTTTCAGCAAACCTTGCTCTCAGTTTGAAGTTAATAACTGTAATGCTGCAATTGCATGCATTTGTTTAGAATTGTGATTTTTCACATACTGGTTTTAAATCTATACTTCAGAGATACAGTCCTAACATGAGCCTTCTGAAAAGTGTTTCAATATGACTGACAGTAGCCAAAGTAAAGAGTTTGATTGTATTTCACAGATATTCGGTAACTAACAGTTATTAGTGAACATTATTTTTCTGAAATTGACAAATTTGTTGTGCCTTCTGCTGAGTTCACAAATGTTGTCATTTCCCTACTGACCAAAGAATGCCACATCCACACACCCACACTCTTTTGCACTCCTACATACAGATAGGCAGACTTCTTTTATGGTCTTAATCAGTTTGTGATGTCATAATAAGGTGGTTTTGGTCATTATTTTTTCTCTTCCACCTCCTACAAGACATAACACTCTAGACTTCCTCTGATGTCCAGTAATACCCTAACCTTTCATACACCCCGCTCACTACAGCCTAATGATGGGCTCCACCTATTACTGAAGATGTCTCACTTCACATTAACTATATAAGTGCTAGTAGGAGAAAGGAGTAAAGGGCTAAACCATTGTATTACTGATGACAGTGGGTATTTTTTAATGATGCTGTCCTGTTTTATTAGCTGCACAGAGGTTACCAGAGTACACAATGTACTTTCTAGGTATTATGAGCCAGCACATTTTCACACATGCTTGACACTACACAGTGTCCTGCTGTGCTTCACCCCCTGCATACATCCTTGACACTGCATGTATTGCCTGGGGCTAATATCTTTTATTCACCGTTGTGTACTACTATACATTTAAAACTTCTTCTCTTCCATAGAAGATAATTGTGTCCTTGCCTGCTAGTTCCACATTACTTTTAATTGTTCAATAACTGCTATTCTCTAGGATGTCTGCCCCCATATGAATCTTAGTCACTGATATCACTGATGTAAACGTTGCCTTTTCACCAGGACTCTAGATGGCTAGTCAGGATATTTGGACCAAAACTGCTGGCATTTACGAGCTTCCATATTCAGTATTTTTTAAATTTCAGATATTAGCCTTTCACAGTCTAGACACCTCTTTGAACTACTTTATGATTTTATCCATTCTTGTCTATCTTTTGCATGCAACAATGACATTACTGTACCACAAGACTGTTTCAAATTCTCAAAGCTAACACATTTTTTCAGTAACAAATGCACTTTTGCTAAATTTCTCTTAAGCTACTTTAGTAATAAGTGTGTGGTGTGTTTCCTATGACTATTGATAATTCTCCAAATTTCTGAACCAAAACTTGTTTTATCATTGGTCTTTCAATTTATATGCATCTGAATATGGCTTTCCCCTTTAAAGATTTAAAATGAGAATCTTCTATTCTTTCTAAGAAAGATTTCCTGAATACTGACTGTTACTTTAATTACCCATGAAAATAAAATCTTTATAAATGATACTTCCAAGGCAGACGTACTACAGTTATTTTTTTCTTTTCTTTTTTTATATTCATTACTATACTAACATGCCTAAATCATATTTTAAATAAAATCCTTCTAGTGTCTGTTCCTGTATTCCTGATATGGACTGGCAATGTAGCTCACATGCTCTGACTCAGTCTGCATCCCACAGATGTGGGTTTGATTTGGTTTGCTCACTCTCACTTTCTTTGCAGTTTTAAGCATATTATTAATGAGACCAACATTCATGCAGACAGTTGTATGCAGTGGATCTTACCAAGTTAACAAATATTTGAGAAATGAAAAACGTTGCATTCTTTTCAAACTTAAGTGACTGTTACTAAAGTGTGCATTAACTGAAGGCAGGGAAATGGCTGTGGCATAAATTATTGAATATTTCTGATGCATTTTTCCTAATTTATGTTTAAGTTGCAAACATCATCCTGCTATATTTAAGTTGCACAGAAACATTTGTTAATAATTGCTTCTGTTCGTAGAAAAGAATCACATTTCACTTTTCTGTGGAGGCAAGTTCTAGGAGATGAAAAAATGTCTTGTTAGGAATCTGTCTTGTTGCACAGAATATAATATGGCAGGTACCATTGCCAAAGGGCCCCTGCAGAGCAGAATCATCTGACATTTGTGAAAGGAAAACCTTTGTACTTAAATTGGGTCTGGTTCAAGATGCCTGTAATATCTGCCTGCTCCTTTTATCCTTGGTCAGATATCATCAGCTAGAGCTCATAGCAGGTGGGTAACATAGATAGGGCTGCGTGTTATCATCAGCTATCCACAGCTGTGACTCATTTTATGCTGGTCACAATTCATTCCATTTCCACATTACAAAAAGTATACGCGACACAACACAGTGGACATTTATCTTTTTGCCTAAACTGGCTGATGTATGCTGCTTTCATTTTATTATTGATGAAAAACCTTCATTTCACTGACACTATCTTATGTGCTCTGACCTTTTCTTTCATTTTCAATTTTTCTATAGCCAAGTAGTCTTGCCTTTGCACATTTGGGATTCGGCTATAATGGAGGGGTAAACAAACATCTTCTGCATTACATAGTCCAATTGTGGAGATTATTAAGTCTTGAATCTTACATGTGCAAGATAAATATTACTTATTTTTCTCATTATTTAACTTGTTGACTATATTGTGCACTTTCTTTGAATTTATTACGTTATGTATACTTTTGCAACATCTCCATCCTCGGCTGGCTACTTTATGCAGTACTATATCTTGGGTTTCCAGGGGCAAAAGAGAACTGAATGGTCAGTCTTTTTCCTTCAAATTAGTATCCATTCCCTCGGAAACTGCCATTTATGCTGTACTGGCATGGAAACAAAAACAAAAAACAAAAAAAAAAAAAAAAAAAAAAAAAAAAAGCACAGGCATGCTTATCTATGAATTTGGCTTTTTTGCCTAAATGCACCCATAAAGTCTTAAAATGTAGAAAGTCAAGGGCATTCAGCTACCTGTGTAGCTGAAATGCTGGTAAGTCCTTAAGGGTTTATTTGCATATATTCCATGGTAGGAGGCTTAAGGCTTTACACAGTGAAGAATCTAGCTAGGCTGGGTCTTTCTTGCAATTTTTACTAATTGATTTGCCTGTGTGAAACCGCTACTGAGACACTTTTATTTTTTTTTTACTTTGTCCTATGGGTAGCTGTGGGAGAGCTTAATATTCAACTGCTCAGTCTCCTAAAACCTTTAATGATACATGAGGCCATCAAACTAACACTTTTGAAATGAGGGGATTTGATGTCTGTTTCTATAGAGGTGAAATCCATCTTTGAGTCTTCCCTTGAACTCATGTTAAATGTAACCAAAATTCTGCTTTAAACCAAAATGCAGCACTGTCCTTTTGTTAACTTCAGTATCTTGGGTTAAAAAGAGAAAAAAAGGACAAAATGAGAAGTCAGTCAGTCAGATGTACATGCATGTTCATGTGCCATGTGCACACACACAAAAACACACATGCGCGCTCGTGCGCACACACACACACACACACACACACACACACACACACACACACACACACACACACATACACCTCTATAAACCTGAGTAAGACCTCTGTGAAAGAGAATGGGGTGACTGAATATTTTTTTCTCTGTTGATTGACTTTGAGTTTTATTTTACAACTCTCGACTGAGATTAAAATTTCTTGGGTTTTTTACACCCTGCAATGTTCATCCATTCTTAACCACTTTTTCATATTTTTGCACATGGTGTTGAGGTGTCAGTTCAAAATGACAATGATCCAGAGTCAGCATTCACACTGCCAGGTGGCTAGCCCTGCCAAAGTTGTACTTGCACTCAGACTTAAAACTATGGCAAAATTAGACTTTCCATTCCTCCTCCATGCATGTCTTTAAAATGAGGGAGGAAACTGGAGTGGCCAGAGGAAAACCATATGAACACAGGTAGGACACACAGACTGCACACAGAATGCACCCCAGCTGAGAATTGAACCCTGCAATCCAACATTTTAAAAAAGTAGAAAATGTGAAGCAGCAATGACTGAACTGGTGTGAAAGCAAAAGTGTGACCATAGCATATAAATTGCATTGTTTTTGTTTATGTTGAAGCACCCCTGTCATCCTCTTGATGCAAAAAAATCTGAACAAAGCTAAAAATAATAGGGGCACAAAGGCCCAAAATCAAGGACAAAGTTTAATTATTGGTCTTATAAATTCAGAAATTTGCTAGAATTACAAGAATTGCTAAGCATACATTTTCTGAAGGATATGAAATCTTAACTCAAATTCACTAATTGGTGATTCCAGTCCTGTGATTTGCCAGATACCTACAGATTTTATGAGGAGCAGCCCACAAATGTGAGCCAAAAATGAGGATTTTCTGTGAAGATCTAAACAGATGAGATGTATGTCAGCTGTTAATTAGCAGCACTTAGGCATGTAAAAAGGAACTGTTCAGTTTTGCCTACTATTTTCAAGTGTAACATTAGCAAAATCATTACATGAAGCACTTTTTTATTAAAACTAATGTTTTTTTCAAAATTTTCAGAGAATGTCATCTCTCTCTTAACTCAGCAGAATCATGACTAATCCGTACATTGACCTTTATTACGCTGTGAAATCCATAGACTATTCAGAAGACATGTGTTATGTGGGTCACTGTCCCCTAATCAATGCCGTTTTTAGCCATGGCAACTGAAACAGTACAAGAGATGCAAGGAGCATGAAATCGATGGGCCAATCAGGTCTGATTGCAAATAGTTTCATCATCTGCCACTAGGATAATCTAGTTCCAAGGTAATGTAGGTTTTAGCCATGGCTGATCTAATTCGATATCGAGGTTTAGACTTTTAAAAAACAAATCTAGTTGTAGATAAACCTGCATAAACTTCAATGTATTACTTATATAAAATATTGACTTAAAAATTAAATATTTAAATACTGTTGCTTTATAATGGAATTTATTTTTTATGTTTGACTTCTGCTGATATGAGATTCCTCAGATGGCTTGCCAGTCTATTACGTGTGTGTGTGTGTTTGTGTGTGTGTGTGTGTGTGTGTGTGTGTGTGTGTGTGTGTGTGTGTGTGTGTGTGTGTGTGTGTATGCGCCTGAGTACATGATGACACTAAGTAATTCTTAAGAATGTAAACATTCCTATGATGTGTTCATCAGTGTTTTAGTGGGGTCCTGACGTTAAGTGCTAAGTTTGTCTTCTTTTTAGTAGAAGACCCCTTATTTTTCTCATAACTACAGCTCTATTTTTCCTTTTGCAGTTATGGATGGTTGTGGACAATTATATTATTGAAACCATGATCTGACGCAGGTAACTTTTGGTGGATTAACTCAGTGCATAGCTGAGCAAACTCTTCAGTGTATGCAGCTTAACCAGTTCAGTGAAAACATGGGTACTTTAATCTTATTGGTAATTCAGATGCTGCAGGATATTAAAGTTATTAAAAAAAATGCAGTTTTAAACCGTCATTGGAAGTAAAATCTGTATGCATATCCATGCTGGAAGCTTACATTTACAGACACGGTAGTCTGTTCCTGGAATGCAGTTCAACCTGAGGAGGCACCAACCAAAACTACAGGCCTTGCAGACATATCCTGAGAAGTTATTAATAATTAAGCAGCAGTATTAATTCAGGACTTCCAGGGTTACAGGAACTTGCTGAATGCCATGATTGGTTACCTTCCTCTAGAAATCTCTACCTTAGGCTTTAGACTTGAAGTTTCTGGATAATCTAGATATTGAGAGATCACACTTTTGCCTGCACCCAGTAAGACCCACTGATGAAATTGGGCCAAATTCATAAACATACCATGATATACACATGGCTGTGTACATGTTGCAGTACATCTTTTGTATTCAGTAATTTTCCAGTGTGTGGCATAGTCCTCCAACACTACACACACACACCCATGAAAGGGTTGGCCACATTACCTTGTGGAATGTTAATGAGGCATTCTAGGGGGAGAGGCATATGCTAAATAACCATGTGCTCTCTACCTGAAACAGGGACAGTAGTGTGTGTGTACATGTTTGTGTTTGTGTATGTATGTGTGTTTACAGAATGAGTGACTGGAAGGGAATTCCACTGCCTACACAACCATCAGGGTGCAGTTGCAACACACAGATCAGTCATGCTCTGCAATTCACAGTAGTACCTGCAATTCCGGAAACCTGCAAATTAGCCTATAATGATGTCTGACCTCATCATGGCTATCCAAAAATTGCACATTACACTGGAAGGGCCTCTCTGGCAGGAGCCATATGGCACATGCTAGTGCTTTTAATTAATTCTTCTGTTATTATTTATAAAATACATAGATGTCACTGTCTCTAAGGAACTGTAAACAGACAGGTAAAAGGTGTCTCTAGGAGATCAGCAACACAGCACAATTAAATCTGTAAGGGCATTCACAAAGTTAGGTACCCGTGGCATAGATCCCATAGAATATAAGCTGAGGATTGTCACCAATAAGTATCCCACTTACAGAGATGATGAGAAAAGGAAAGTTAATGGTGAATGGCTACATTTTCCAATTGGAGTGCTCCACAGATATAAGGGATTATGAGGTTACTGTGCAGAAAAGGTACAAGACCTGCAAAGGTAGGCTGTCACATACCCCACTATGATTGATAAGAGCTGTTTTAGACTACCACCCAACTCTATACCTTGGACACAACCACCCTTGCTTACATCAACATTGCAGAGAGAGATGATAATGAAGGCTGTGCAATACATATATATATATATATATATATATATATATATATATATATATATATATATATTAAATACAAACTTTGCTTAATGTAATAAAGTATTAGTCTCGCTTAAAATTATGGTACTTTCATTCATGCTTTTAATCAGCTGCAGTTGCATGATCACAGCTGAGTAAGGATACTTGCATATCCTGACATAGATCAGTCTCTTGGTCTTTAAAGCCTCTGATCATGCTGCCTGTTTACACTCAGTGCACCCATTCTGTTCACCATGCCTGGAGGTGGCTCTGAGCTCACTTTTCTTAAATATGTAATTGACTGATGGAAGCCTTGGCTATTCCTGTAGCATGGTAAGAGATGCAATATGCTATAATCAAGACTCTAAAAGCAAATTCCTTGGGTGTGAAGAAATCTATGCAGAGCTATGTCAAGACTTAAAACAGGACCTGCCTCAGTATATCTGGAAGTATTCTGTGAGATGAAACAAAAGAAGGATCCAGTTCATACCTATCAACTGTACAGATTTTCACAGAATGTCCAGATTTTTCCTCATATTTTTGGTTGGTCTGTTTCTCATAAAATTGTGTTTTTCTGGCAAATCACTGGAGCATTGTTGAGGACTGAAGTCAGAAAATAATGACAGTCAATTGAGTTTCAGACTTCACACCCATCAGAAAATGTATTTTAATGCAAAAACTGTTGTTCTATCAACTTTCTAAGTTTGTAAGTGGAGTGTTTAAAATGTTTACCTATTTTTTGGGCCTTTGTCCCCAATTATGTATGGCTTTGTCCAGATTTCTTGCTGTAAGAGTTTGAGATGTATGATCAATAACATTCTTCCAGTGTTGTGGAAAGATATGATGAGGGTTTCAAATTATTATCTTTTTTCTCCTTGAAATATTGATGTAAAAATGTATGCTTGCATGTTAGGCACTGCATTCAAGACCTCTGCCTCCCTTCCTATGGTAATCTCTAATGACTTGGCTGACTTCCTGCCAAGAACAACAGTGTGGATGATGCTCACACATTAACCACAATGATGCAGGCAAAGCAGCTACAAGTAGAGTCAGTAGTGACAATACATGTGACAATACATGTGACTTAAGAAAGCTTATGATTTTTTTTAGCTCGGTTGGTTTCAGGAGAGCTGTGGCCACCATTTGTTTCTAAAATAATACACTGAAGCTGCTTAAATACTCTACACTAGTCCCAGGGCTACAGTTATTGCCCAAAGCTTATCAGAGAAGTAGGCAGAGTTGTTCCATTTTCCTAACCTTATTATTGCTTGAAAATAAGTCTCTGAATCATGTTGTACAGATTGGGGGATTTATTAAAGGTTGGCATTGTCAGCGAATGAAAGACGTGTGTTTATGTTTTCATGATGACTAATTTACTAGTGGCTAGAGAACATATCATTGACTAGGGGAGAATAAATGGACTCCTCTCTGAATGTTTTCTCTCTTTCAGGGTTAGCACTGAGCTCTAAGAAAACAGAGTTAATAAGGAAGCAAAAGGTCTTAAAAGAAGAAGGCCTTTCAAATTATTTACTAGGAGCATAAATACTCCCAAGTACTTGGGAATAGGTCTATATCCATTCCTTTGGAACATGATGTCTCTAAACCTCCATTGCTCACTTCTACGTGTATCTTACCAAACACCTGCAGTAACTAGAGACCACAGATATTTCTCACTAAGAAGATGCAAGGCCTCCAAACCATGACCTAAGTGGATAGATTGAAAGACCTGTCACTGTACTCTATCACACAGGCTACTGAGAGATGACTTGTGGCTGGCCAACAGGGCAGTCTCTGATCCTGGTCTGATGGAAATGCCACACATCCAGAAATCAAATAGCAGTAGAGTCAATTAGTCTAGGGTTCTCAACCTTGCCAGTGACATTAACAGAACATGCTAGAGAGACAGGTATGTCCCTCAGAGATTGCCACTGCTCTGGAATAAACTTCCAATTCATGTGATGAAGTGCTCCTCAATGACCCTATTCAAGCACAACCTGGACAAATAGATTGATGACTGCAAATTCATCCCATGGGTGGCACCCATGTCCGTCATGGATAGTGGAAGGTGGTGTTGATCTGTAAAGTACATCCATCTAAGCAAGGACAATTGGAGCAACCTGGGATTAACATGGCTAGGCTTATAAAGGATCTAGGGCTGCTAGCCTTGTAACCTCCTACAAACCTATTATGGGCAAAGCTAATTGGATTGGTAGGGTAACTGTACTGAAGATGTTCATTGCTTCTGTATATATTGAAACATATCCCCTTACCTGTCCCCTATGACAATTTTTCCACTTTTTTTGATGAAAATAAAAAAGGCTATTGACAAAGTTTCTCAGGCTGTGTGGAAGGAAAAGGTTGATAGGGAGACTCTTATTTGCACCTGACAGTGAAGCAGAACTTCACGGTCCCCAACATATGCAGCAGCCTGACCCCGCAAGGAATTAATCTTTATAGCATGGTTTACAAGGTATGTTATTGTGAGCCCTGTCAATAAAAGCATGCCATTGATATAAGGGATGTCTACCTGAGCCATTAAATATGTGTCATAGTTTAATAAACACTCAAGATATATTGATAAAAGTAAGGCAAGTGTGATCTGAATCAAGATGAGGGCTAAATACCTTATTACAGGGGAACCCTATGTTTAGCATGGTAAATATACTGGAAAGGTTATGATACAATAGGCATAAGAACTTATAAAGATTTGACAGTAAAAGTGGAAGATGAGTTGGTACTGGCCTTTCACTTACTGACAGTGGGTCACTGGTAGCTCCTAAAGTCAAAGCAGACTGATGAAATATTCTTCATGGTAGAAATCCTTGCCTTTCCAGTAGAGTTAAAGATATTTATTTTAAACAAGGGATGGTTTGGGAGGAAACAATTTCTAAACAATATGGGTAGGGTTGTCCTGCAAGATTAGTTGCAGTACTGGTGCAGACATGTTTACTATGCTAATGACCACAAGGGCCTTTTTAAGCCTAGCCATGCATCCCAAATCTCTGACAAGTATTAGTACCCTTGCTAAGTGTAAGCAGGGGCTTGGGAGATGAAACATTTAAAAGCAGTGGCCTGGGAGTTGAAAAATTTACAGGTTGCCTGTGTCCATTAGAGATATAGGCAACAAACAACAAATTAATTTCCTGTTCCCCATCCAATTGTCCAAGTTACACTTGAATTGGGTTAGTGAAGAACTCTGCTTCACATAGTTGTGCTAAAGATCTTAAAGGCAGGGCCATTAGGAGCATGTGGTTGCACTAATTGTTGGACTAATTCTTCTGTGGACCTAGGCCTCAATGATGTAATATCCATTTCTAATATTTTGGGATTAAAAGCAGCTTTCTTCATGTAATTGAATGTATTTATGGATTTAGAACAATTTTGCATGTTTTGTGATAATAAGTGTTTATATTATTGTCTGTATAACAATATTTTGTTATTATGAGTTTTTAAAATCTGTTTATATTTTTTGTGTATAATTTTAAAATTAAGAGTGAACTCTTGAAATTCTGAGATGTTTTCCACTATCAGTGGGGAAATATAGAAGTGAGTAAGAAATTTTGGGTAGAAAACTTTGTACCTTATTTGGTGAACCATTGCCTGGGTAGGTTACTATGTGAATTAATTAATTAATGGATCATGTAATTTGATAGTATAAAATGATTGTTAATTCAGATTGTTTTTAGTTCTGATGACGTCCTCATACCTGGACAAAAACAGTTAACTCTTGCTAATAAAGTGTGGTTACTCAATGCTCCTGCATTCATTTTATTGTTTTGTTCTTTAATTCAGAAACAAAGTAAGGCTATAAAGAGTAACACTTAATTCTCAGTTATTTGCCATGTCTCAGAATATAAAATCATGCTGTCTGACCTTTCTTACCACCTACTAGGTGAGCTAGTTCTTTTACAAAGTTTCCTTAAGACAAAAGACCATCATCATCAAAACATTGTCCGTTAGTAACATGAACTTGTCACATCACTCTGGCTGCAGCAGTCATTTCTTTGAATAGACATAAGGCTGTACTAAGTCGCTGAAACTTAAGGCCATTGAGTTGCGGTAGTGTGTGGTAGTTACCCTTATAGCACTTTCTAAAAATAAAATTCATAGTCATCGCATTGTTACTTTAGCACTAATGTGGTATACAGCTATGCAAAAAAATCTTTTAGTCTTTGTCAGCCTGATGTTTCTGTACTTTGTGCTAAGCAATATTTGAGTAATGTGACTTGTAACAAACTCTTATAGCCACCCCCCTGCAAGTACAAATTTTAATGTTTTTTGTATCCAAAAAAGAGCCATTTGCTACTTTGACATTTTAATAATGCTTTTACATCCAAAGTAAAACAGATTGGCACAATCATAAGTGCTGTATGTTCTATGAAGTCAACATATTTATAAACCAAAACATTACACAGTTTCTGTCAGTTCTATTCCCACACCAGGTATTCAGATTAATTTTCCAATATTGCAGGGCAGTAGAACAGCTATTCTCCTCAGTGTGCCATCCTTTGGATGAGATTAAACTGAGGACCCATCTGCCTGAGTTGGATGTAAATTAGGTAGATGCCAAAAACTCATGACAATTAATGAAAAGAGTAGGGATTATTTACTTAAACAGTATTGACAATACTATTTACAAACTTATATATTTACAATTTACACAATGTATGATTTTTCATTCCTTTCTGTCACTGTCATACAGTCATAAATATCCGATTTTTCATTATGTTAAAACTTTTATCTTCATTATCCTTATTTGACGTCCACTACTTTTTTTCACAACCACCATCTAATTTTAGTTAAAATTACTACTACTACTATCCATTTACCATTAAACATGTATTTTGTGTATCCTTTCATTGCAAATAGTCCACACAACATAAAATAATCTTTTATCTTTTTTACTAAAATATTTCTTATTTTTATGAATATAATATCCATACATAATCATATCCATATTTATTTCATTGCCACCTTTATATTTTCAAAGAACTTTTATTCACACTATTTTTTCCACAATTTTGCAAACCTTATACATTGTAAGAAAACACATTCTATATTTTTTTTTACTACAATATATACACATTTTTTGACTGATTTTTATATCGCTTAGTTCCATTTATTGGTAATTTATTAATCACTAATCACTATAAAAACATGACATTATAGTTGTGTATTGCATTATGCTTTTCATGATTTTATAGCTTTAACTTTTAATTTGTTAAATCAGCCCAAGGATTAACATAATATTGTATCATGATATTTTTTACCACATTTTCATTTTATATTTCATTAATTTTATTATCCATAAAATATTTTTTTTCTTAGCAGTAGCTAATTTCTTCATTCAAACATTCTTTTTCTCTCTTGAGTTTTTAACATATCCCAATGCTGCTTATATTTGTACTTTAGTAAATTTACTACTAACTTTTCATTTTTATCATTTATCCAAAACAAAGCATTATAGAAATTCAAAGCAGCAGCATAAACAATTAGATTCATTAATCCTAAATGTTCATCTTCCTTATCCATATATCAGACTTCTCTCTTTACTAGACTCAATCTTGAACCCCATATTAAAAAAAAAATACTTGTACTATTTCATTTTCATAGATTATTGCCAACATAGTGTCTGCAGCTGGAAAGGCCACAGAAGTACCTTACAAAGAAAATTACTGGCCTCAAATAGATGCCCTACATTGACTGTCTCAAAAAAATCCAGCTTTACTCTGTAGCATATTGCCTACTCTCAGGAGATCTCTGCCTAACATATAATGCTGCATTAAACCCAGAGCTGTTTGGGCATGCTACACCTAAAGAAATCCCAATCCCTCTGAACTACATGGTCTAGGGACCTAAACCTTGTCACCGCAATAAACAGGACATGCTGGAGGGCTAGGTTCCTGTCCCAGAGACTTCCTATGCTCTGGAACAAGCTACTCATCTATGTCAAGCAAAGTTTCTCATTAGCACTCTTCAAGAAAAATCTTGATAAGTAGATGGAAAATAGGAAATACACCCCGGGTATAACTTCTGTGGCTTTGCTCGACAGGGGCACAGGGAAATTAACTTTCTTGGGTGGTGTAAGCCAGGGAATCTTGTTGGCTAGGTTTACTTAGGCCTTTGGGCCAACAGCCTACTACCTACCTATGAACCTATAAACTATATATTCTATCTTCCATAATGACATTCATTTTATTTTCCATTCTCTTTTGAATTATTTAATAAAAAATCTTATGCACTGTTCGCTACTGTAAGTCTCCAATTTTCAGATTTATTTTCATATTTCCTTTTCCATACAAATTTAAGTATATCTAAATCTTTATACATAAAACTTTCATATAACCACTCATTCATAACTTTAAGAAGAGTTTTTTCTGCCAATCCATAAAATTCTTAAAAAACTGGTTTCCTATTCCCTCTCATCCTGAAACTGACTGTATGTTAACTTGTCCAAGTACCTTATCTAATTCATATATGGAAATCTGATTTCCAATTCATTTTTTTTCTTTTTCTATTAATTTTTAACATGCCATTCTTTTTTGTATTTTTTCTACCTTGAAACATTTTCTTTGTATAATATATTACTATATTCATAATGTGTTCCTGTGATGATCCTATCGCTCCTCTATCATCTTTCATTTCCCTGATTACTTTCTTTTACTATGGTACTCCAGCTGATGCCACTTCTCTTCTACCTTGTAAATAATAACTTTGCTTAAATAATAATAATTCTTTAGTTTTCTCTTGATTCTTTTCATAAATTTTCCGTTCTGTCAAATAACATTCTCTCATTCCTTTTCAAATCCTTTAAAGCATCTTTATACACTGTTTAATAATTTGTTTTATCTACTGTTCTTAAATCTGACTGCAATTCTAAAAAATACTTTTATATTTTTCTTTAAAAACTAGCCACCAGTCAGACCAGTTTTTATAACATACTCTAGAAGAAATGTGATGTTTCCATAACTGCATACTTACTTTCTTTACATTTTCATCGTATGATATCTCATTTTATTGATTTTATTCCTGTTTCCAATCTCCCAACCTCTATGGGTGTACATCTTTCAACCCCTGAAAGATCTTTTTCTAGGAATTAAATGGGTAGACCAAAAATGTGGTTCAGGAAGTCCCAGGATCCTTTCAAGGATGCAGATGGAGATAAGTCACCTAGGAAGCAGAGGGGGAACTGAAATGGATGCCACTGCCCATGCAATAGAGGAGACCTGCAGAATCAAGGGTCCAGAGAGTCTTTCTCTGAAAGACTTTATCAACAGTCCTGAAAGCAAGCCTGACTGTCTCCCTCTGGAGGCAATCGGGGTCTATCTATTCCTGCACCAGGGAGCCTGGCTAGATATAAAAAAAGATACTTGGATGCAGAGGATTATTTCCAGAGGGTATATAATTCCATTTTCACTTTCATCTCCATCTGTGAACAAATTTCCTGATGTTCCACCCAGTTAGATGAAAACAGCAGCATTAGAAATACAAAAGCCACTAGAAAAAAAAAGAGTCCTCCAAGGGGTTTCACCAGACCAGATAGAGTCCAGAATTTACTCAAGATTCTTTCTGGTGGCACAGAAAACTGGACTGGAGACTGATTTTGGATCTCAGTTACATAAACAAGTCATTTTGACACACAAAATTTTGGATGATCATGGTACAGTCCAATCTGCCTATTATGGGCAAGGATGATTGGATGTGCTCGATGGACCTTAAGGATGCATATTATCACAGACGCTCCCTTCCCCTGTCCATTACATACTTTTATCTTCCCATAACACATCTACGAGAAGACTTTACAGAAGTAAATGGAAAAGATTAATTTTTTGGGTACAGCAGAAACACAATGGCCCCTTCTAAGCTCCTGTACAAAGCGTTCTTGAATTTTTGGCAAAAAATCTTTAATGAGGGAGCTAGCTGCTCAACAGTTAGAGTTCAGTTAACAGCAATCTCTAATTTTCACACTGGATTTGGGAATTTTTCCTTGGCTTCATCTAAGCTTTGTAAAGCCTTTTGCGAGAGACCATCCTGCTGAGAACGCCATATAAACATCCTACTCCACCATGGGATTTAAATATGATGCTGCAGGTTTTAATTCATTCTTGCTTTGAACCAGCAGCTAAATGTGATCTTAAATTCTTGACATGGAAGACTATCTTTTTAGTGGCCATTACCTCTGCTAAAAGAATTTCAGAACTTAAAGCATTGTCCTCTAAACCTTCATACTTGATTTTTCATAAGGGCAGAGTCATATTACATACCAATACGTCTTTCCTTCCTAAGTTGGTGTCAGAATCCAGTATTAACCAGTCCATTAATCTGCCAGTTTTCTTTCCTAAATTTGCAAAGGTAAACACATGTTACATTTATTGGATGTCCTCAGACAGTTACATTTTTACTTACATAGAATGAAAGAAATTAGAAAGACAGACCAATTATTTGAGTTCTTGGCAGATTCTAAATTGGGAAAATCAGTTGCAAGGGTAACTTTAGCCAGATGACTAATGGCTTGAATATCATTTATCTATAACAAATTGGGTTTATCTTTACCAAAACCTGTTAGAGCTCATTCAACTAGGTGCATGGCAACTTCTTCAGTGTTCCTATCTAGGGCTTCCATGGACAACATATGTGCATCTGCAACTTGGGCCAATCCTCATACTTTTATTACTCATTTTAAACTAGATCTGATCTTGAGGGGAAGATCGGGCTTTGGCTCAATTGTGCTCAGCAATATCCTTCCTTAGAGTCCACCCTGAAATTTAGGTAGTGGGGTAGTGTCAAAATAGTTGAGGATAGAATGAAAATTGACATCAGATAAAGAAGTTACATACACATCATAATGTTCCATCTGTGTTGTCCATTTTCATTCTTCCTCAACTCCCCACCCACCAGCCCCCAACCTTTTTCACAATTGATTTCTGGAAAAATGAGAGTTTATAATGACACAATTGTCCTTCATGTTGAGCTCCGGTTATAGCTTCTTCTCTTAAGAATTTTATAGTAGTACTTTCTACTTTATGTAAAACAGCAAACAAGATCAGAGGTATGTTAGGGATTGGTGCATTATGGGTAAGGGAGGAGCTTGAAAGCTTTTTAGTGGCCATAAACTAAAATACCAGCCGAGTCAGATCCAAGGATCAGATCTGAACCCAACAGTTGAAGAAGAATAAAAAATAGACAACACAGATGGAGCATTCTGGTGGGTACATAACCTCTTTTTAGGTTGTCCTAATATTTTACAGCACCCCTGTTACCTTCTACCTTTATCATGCTAGGGGTAAACAGTTTTTTTTTCTTTCTCCATTTTAAGTTTAATATGACAGTCCCATACACCAGTCAATAATCATTTGCTATCATACATTTTGATAATGTCCATAACTTATTTACAAAGTTTAAGTGTCTCTTTAAAGTGTTTGGCTCAACTTCAGTTTAAAATTGAGCATGTATTTTCATTTTTGTTTCTCTGACAAATGCTTTAACCACATATGAGTCCAAGAATTACAGTTTCTTACCTTTTCATACTCACGAAGAAAACTTTCCACAACAGGATCAGTCTCAAAAGTAATGTCACAAAATGTATCTCTATGAATAAGAATAAAACCTCTTACCTCATGAGGCACCATTAATTTATCCCAAACAATATACCTGTCCATTTCTTTTTCTTCCTTGTTTTGAATGTTTACCATAAATTTCTTTGGTTGTGGACATTTCCATTCCTTTGATCATCATTCATTTTTTTCTGCAAATTCCTTAACAGTCTCAGCATATGATTTATTTTTCTGGCAATCTTCTTTTAAAATGGCTTCCAAATTCTCTGGATTTTGTCCATAATTTCACCCCAAGAAAAATCTAATTTCAGAGCTTTACAGGAAAGGCTTAGTTTGCTTTTTATTTGTTGTATTTTGTATTAGTTTATTGCCTTTTTCTATTTTGTATACTGTGATTTGTTTTCTTTACACTGTGTTTTACTTGTATTCTGCTTTTAACTGCGTATTAAAACTTGAAAAGAGACCACAACTCTGTCTTTTGTGAATCAGACAGAAAAATTTCCCTTCCTCCCACTCAGTTACTGTTGTGTTCTTAATATCACTGTCTTTCTAGTTGCCTGCCCCTTATGTTAATTTGACCATATATCTTATTTCATCTCTGCTTTTACTACCTGGTGTGAGTAAGCACAAAATTATCATTTTGTGAAATCACTCCACTTCAACTATTTAATTTTATTGGCCATCATCCTGTATTCCATAGTACCAGAATACAAAAGTGACCACCCCCTTTTAATCTATCTTGCTGTTTTAAAAATAGTGACTCTCCACTAAAACTTAACATTTTAGACAGGTAAAACTTAAGTTACCTACTTTCACATCTAACTCCTCTAGTGCACACTGCGGTGTTTAAGATAAACCATTTTTTTTCATCTTACCTTGAAGTATCTATTGCAAGACCACCAGTTATTGGAGAGCCCACATTTTGCCTCTCAGTAGTCATCTTGAGATTAGTGTGTCTGTTTTCTCCTGGTGAGAGGAAGGAGTGCAGTTACATTATTTCCTGGAGACTGCTGATCACCAGAAAGTTTAATAACTGCTTTGTAGGTGACAGCTTGGAATCTGTGCTTATATTCTGATCCTGGTGAGAGTAGGAGCAGAGTGCATTGATTCCTGACTATGTCTGGTTGGAGAGTGAGTGTCTGTGCTGAACATACCTGATTGGTCTGGTTGCTATTTGAGGCATCTAAAAAGGCTACAAGCCTGCAGACCCTTGCATCATCTGGGACAAGACTGGATCAGCAAACAGGCTGTGGCCTGCTTCTCTTCTTGGGATTGGTGTTAACGTTTTGCTTCTGGTAAGAGAAGAAGCAAAGGAGTATTGTATCCCAACAGAGTGAACCTGTGCTGAGACCAGCATTAGTAGTAGCCAGGCAGTAGCCATTCACGTGACTCCCCTCTTTCCATCATTCTTGACAAGCTAATTCTTTATTTTCCAGTAAGTACTGCTTGCTTTCTTTCTGTCTTCAGAAAAGCTGCCTAAATACTTCATCCTTAAATTTTCAGAGTCTATGAATTAGTTTCCCCTCAAGTGTCTGGCAGTGCTCTGTACAGACTAAGACACCTTGAGTGACATTTTCCTGTAAAAACAATATAAAAGAAAACATCTCCAGTAGTTAATAATAATGACCATGCCTCCTGGCATGTCTAAAGATCAGTTCCCTGTGCTTTCTCCTATTAACCTGGTGAACTTGTGCATTCTGAGGCAGTATAGCAACTGCTTCATGTACACAGACAACCCTCTCCTCTTACCTCCCAACACTCAGATTTGTGACAGATGCACTTATATATCCAAACTGGAAGCCATGCGCTCTCAAACCAAAACCAGAATAGCTGCTTAAGAGAAGGTCAACACCTGCACCACACCACATGAAACACATAGCCCTCCAGAACACCCACCATCACAGCTCTCACATAAAAACACAAACCACACACCCACCTTCATGGATGCTCTCAATAGAAATCTACCAAGCAGCAGAGATCTCCAAGGCAGAAATACACTTGACCACCACAGCCCAGCACAAACCATAAGACACATAGCTCACCTATACAGTGTGCCCCTCAACCTAAAACACTAAGGCAATACAGCTTGCCCATTACTCTAATCATAGGTGACTTGATAGTGAGGCACACTGATGTCCCACTCACTAGGTTGAATAAGGAAAAGGTAACAGTCAGCTTTCTATCAGGTGCCAGATTCTGACACATAACACATGCACTCAGGTCACTCCACAACAAGTACAAGTGTGACTCTGTCACTGTCCATGTTGGTGTGAATGACCTGAGATGCACCTCCCTGAACTACATGAAAAGAGACATGGAGGAGCTCTCAGATTATGTGGCTCAGGCAAGTATGACCCTAGCCCTGATCAGCATCCTACTATCACCCAGAATGATACCGCAGTACAAGCAGAAAATAATTAACTTCAGCAATTGGCTAAGTTTTTAGTTTCATTCAAAGGGGATCTAGTATCTGTCTGCTTGGGATAACATGATTGACATACCTCTATGCTGTGCCTGAGATGGCCTGCTTTTGTCAACCCTGGCTTTCCATATACTAGCTAAGGCTCTTGCCACCCCTATAGTGCCTTTTCAGGTGATGTTCCAAAGACCAAATTGCCACTGTAACTAAATGCAATCTGAGGGTCATGGTGCTCAAGTGCTAGAAGTCTAAATCTCAAGAAGCACTTCCTCGAAACACTCCTCAAAATGGGGAACATCAGCATTTATGCTGTGAAGGAGACCTAGTTTAAAGCAGCAGAAAGCACCCCATGCACTACCAGGCTATAACTCATACCACACCTTTTGGACCCAGAACATGGACCAAAGCTCCAAAGGTGGTGGTGTCTCCATATACTTTATGTACAACTAACATTAGGTAAGATAATGATTCAGGTCATAGCCTGCTATAGGTCCCCAACCATGTCCCAAGACTCTCACTCCACATTCCTAAACACACTGGAAACTATTAGGGTCCAACCCAACACTTTCATACAAGGTGACTTCAACTACCCTTCCGTCAACTGGGAGAACTACTCATGCACCAATACACTGGCCCAATGCTTCCTGGAATTCATCAATTCCAATGCCCATGACCAGTTCATTCTTACCCCCACTAGAGGAGTCAACATCCTTGACCTGGTTATTACCAACATGGGCAACTGTTGCTGCACATCAATAGTCAATTTCTCCCTGGTTAGATCCGACCACAAACTAATCACCTTGGAAATCCACATCTCACCCACACCCCCCACAAAGATAACCACCATGAAAAACTTCTCCAAAGCTGACATTGGGATCCTAAAAACAGAAGTGGATAACTTCACAGCACCCATGCCAATGGAAAATAGATGCATGACTGCCAAATCATACACCAATGCAATGTACGAACATGTACATAAATGCATGGAACTAGCCATACCCAATAGAATCAAGACTCTCTTCTCCAAAAAAAGGAAGCCAATCTGGTAGTCCCCTGCCATTAATAAACTCTACAACAGAAGGAAGAAATTGTTGCTGGAAAAAGGTGAGGTCCCAAGACTGGAAAATCTTCCTTATTAGCCTCAACAAAAAGTTGAGATCCCTCATCAAAACCTCTAAAGCCAGCTATGAAGTAAGAATTGTGGCAGACACTAAAAGCAACCACAAACCCTTCTATAGTTATATCAAAACTCTCCATGACAATACCCAGGTTTGCTCTGAGTTACTGCACGATGGTACCTCCTATACTGAGTCAACATATATTGCCAACACACTGGCCAACAGATTCAGTGCCAACTTTATCCCTCTCTCTCCCCCTAAAGGAGCAATCACAATACCAGAGGAATGCCAGGCACCCAGTATTACTGCAGCACAGGTTAAAGCTGCATGCATTCTCCAAGGCCAAGCATACAGCTTCCATGCGACCCAACGATATCCCTGGATGTGTTCTACATGAACTACAAAGTGAACTGGCACCACATTTGTGTGCTCTGTTCAATCACAGCATCACCTCAGGCTTTGTCCCTACTGAATGGCACATTGCTACAGTCATCCCTCTCCATAAAGTGGAAGTGACTACAGACCTGGGAATTATCACCCCATTAGCCTGAAAGTCTGATATGTAAGGCACTGGAGGTGCATTATCATGGACATAATTAAGAAAGGATATAGGGAATCTCCAAACTCTAGATCCCATGCAATTTGGTTTTGTGAAAGGTAGATCATGCCTGCTCAAACTGGTTGACTTCTTTGAGTCAGCTACCAGACCTGTGGATGAGGGCAAGGCAGTTCATACAGCCTACCTCAATCTGGCCAAGGCTTTTGATACCATTCCCCACTCTGGAATTATTGATAAACTCACCATACTAGGCATCAACCCCTATATCACTAGGTGAGTTGCAAATTGGCTCACAGATAGAAACCACAGTGTGAAAGTAGTGGACTCAACATCAGACTGCCATCCAGTCATGAGTGGAGTCCCACAGGGATCAGTCATGGGTCCTCTGCTGTTTGACATCTACTTATCAGAAGTCCAGGCCAACATGGAGGGACTCTGGCTATCCAAGTGTGCAGATGACTGCAAGCTGGGAGTCATTATTAACTCCCCAAGTGATGTAGACATCCTATAGAAAGGCCTCACTGAGACCAATGACTGGTGTCAAAACCATGGCCTTAAGCTTAATGCCAAAAAATGCATCATCAACCCCTTTGGGAAAAACTCAGTTCCCACTAATTACCACATTGATAGGAGCCCACTGAACACTGAAGGCATTGTAAGAGATCTGGGGACACAGGTTCACAGCAGCCTCTCCTTCAACCACCACATTGCCACTGTGGTCAGAAAGTCCTTTTGTGTGTCACATCTTGTTACCAAGGGTTTTGCATCCAGGAAGAAAGAGGTCATCATCTCTCTCTATTCTTCCCTCATTAGGCCAATCATCAAGTATAATGCCCCATTTGGCATGCACCTCATTAGACACATGCAACAGATGAAAAGGCCAAAAAAGTACCTCAGAAAGAGGATCCTAGGCCTCAAACACGTCATATATGGACAGACTCAAAATACTCCAGCTATTTTCTGTCTCATATCATCTACTAAGAGGCGATCTCTGCTTGACTTACAAAGCCATGTTTGTCCCAGCTCTGTTAGAAATGCTATATCTAAAGAAATCCCAATTCTTCCACACCACACCACACACTCCAGAGACCTCAACCTCATTACCACAATCAACAGAACATGCTGGCGGATGGGTTCATAACCAAGAAACTTCCCATACATGTCAAGCAGAGCACCTCACTGGCCCTCTTCAAGAGAAATCTGTATGAGTGGATGGGAAATAGAAAGTTCACCCCAGGGATCACTCTAGTGACTCTACTTGGTAGAGGCACTGGGAACTAATGGGCGGCATGAGGTCATGGCACTTCTATGGGCTAGGCTTGCAAAGGCTCCAAGGCCATTAGCTTAGTACACACCTATGAACCTATGAACCTATTCTCTGTCTTTCTCAACAGCAATCACCCAAAAAATATTATCGTGCAACCCTCCCAAATGGAAGGTTGTAATAAAATACCTATTTTTGTTTGGAATGCTTGCTTCAGTTAAAACAAACAAATTTGGCTGAAACAGCTTCTCAGAATCCTTTCGTGCCTGAAACACTGCACTGGCATTCACCTGTGTGCTATTCGCCATCTTGGATTTTTTTGAGTGTTGTTTTCCCAGCTGCAACTGCCCTAGAATTGGAAAATTCTCCTAATGAGTTATTAAACACATATCCTATTCACATTATTTACAATATCTACGTATTATACATTATTTACAATTATAAAATGACTGGCTATTAACATTCAAAAATGAGCAATCTGATTGGTCAGCCCAACTTGTGTCACCACTGTAAACCGAGCATATGCCAACAGAAAAAAGTGCGGTCGCCCAGACTTCCTTCTCTTAATATATGCTACTGAAGCTCTACTTTTCTTTAATTAAAAAATAAACTTAGAAATCTGGATACTTCAATAGAATGAAAGAGATGGGACAGATAAAATACAAGGTTAATCAGAATAAGGTTCATTATGCAAAACTTGATTATCCTTATATTTTCTCTGCCCTTTTTCTCTTGTACATTTGGTCTCTGGATTTCAATGTTTTTTAATTAAAAAAAAGCAATATTGATCTTCCTCTATCAGTTACTTCCTTTCCACAGCACTGATGCAAGGAAATTAAAGTCCCATACTGATGCACAGCACATCAAGAAAGCCTCATGATACCGGAAAAACCACAGAAGAGCACCACAGTGCCATCATACAAGAACATTATCTAAGAAAAGTAAGTAACATTTTTTTAAAATAATATCATTGTCTAAAAGCAATAATCCATGGTTGGGTGTTGGCAATGCCGATTTACCCACTGTTGGGTTTGTTTGCTCATTCACCCTCTTGACCAAACCACAACAACTGTGGGTAAATTCAGCATTACCAAGACCCAGCCATGATTTATTGCTATATTATATACATTTTATATACCTTTTCACTTTGCTATATCCGCCTATCATTATTTTCTAATCTCACCTTTACAATTTCAAGTCCCCCAATGTTTTCCATAAGCAAAAACTTATCTTCTTCAATATTTCTGAGAATATCCATTTTCCATTAAATGTTGTCTCATTGTATGTCTTTCATTCCATATAGTCCATAAAATATAAAACGTTTTAATGAATTTTCTTCACATCCTTCTTTTCTTGATTACCATAATACCTATATTCTAGCATATTCATATTCAAATCTTTTATACCTTTAATACCTTCTAGTATCTTATTTTCACACATTTTCTCCCAGAAATCCTTTATTCTTCTACAATTCAAAAAACATGTTCTATTGTTTCAGTCCCACCACAATAATTATGTATGCTTTCTTGTATCATTTTATAAGGCATATTAGCCTTTACTGTCAATTTTTATTGTTAGTCTCCACAAAAAAACTTTACATTCTTAAAACTTCTTACAGCTCCCAAATCGTTTATTGCTCTTGTTTTCATTTTCTAGCTGTCTCCATGGACAAATACAGTCATCTTTATTCATTTTGTTCAAATACCACTCTTTCTTATTTTTTAAAACATGCTTTAAATTTATTTTCTTTAACAAAATTCTGCCTTGATATTCTTTCATTTCCTCATTTAAATAGCTTTTCCATCTTTCCCTGTGCCTACCCTTTCCCATATTTCCTTGTATTTTTCTTTCATTATTACATGCATTAGGTCTCTATTCTCTTCTTTCAACCCTGTCAATATATTATATAAATTCAGAGAGACTGCACCAACAATCAGATTAATTAGTCCTAACCCTCCTTCTTTTGTTACATAAAACACCCCTCCTCTGACCGGGTTTAACCTTGACACCCCCATATAAATGAAAATATCATTGAAATTAATGCTTTCTCATACTTTGATGGTTTCATAATCTACTTGCTAAATATGCAATTTATCTCAATAAAATGAAATGTATTAAATATACTTTTATTATATCAAATTATGTATTCTCCAGGACATAAATATATTCCTTATTTTTTGTATAATCTTCACATATTGTTGCATTATATGCTCACAAATCACAAACTTTATCCCCAAAATCTCTATTACCTCTTCATTGAACCAAACACCTTCTTTATTAACTGTCATTGCAATAACTTTACTTTTATCCTTATTTATGCACAAACCAATGCGCTTCAATTATTGATTTCGTTGTTTAATCCTTTCTTCCATCAACTCTTTAGTCTTAGTTATTAAAGCTATATCATCTGCATAAGTAAGTATCACCGGCAATTGAATTCCTTCTCTTGATTTTTATCCTGATACTTTTAATGCTCCATTGATCTTACTAACCACTGCGTTCATAGTCAATGCAAATAAAATACTACTTGCTGGACATTCTTGTCTTATCCCACTTCTTATATTTATTTCTTTATTTAACCATCCATTTAATAGAATTCTCACTTTGTTATTTTCATACACTGAAACAAATATTTATATTATTGTATCACTTATATTGTAATCTTTCTAAATACTGCATAAACCTTCATGTTGAATCTTATCAAATGCTTTACTCAAATCACCTACCATAATTTTAACTTCAGCCTTTCTTATTTCATCTACTGTTTTCTCTCACTGTCATCAACAGTTCTTGACTTACTTTTCCCTTTTTACCAAAAATTACATGTTCAAGCAGTTCGTCTACTTTTTTTGAATCTTTTTCCTATTATTTTCATAAATATCTCATAATCTGTATCATTCAATATTATCAGTATACAGTTTCTGATATATCTTCGTTTTCTCCTTTCTTCCATATAAAATCCATTTCTCCCATACATATTTTTTCTGCTACTTGTTTTTATAGCTGTCCATTTAATTCTTCCCCAAAATATTGTTGCCACTGTTCCGTTTGTACATATGATAGTCCCATCCAATCCTGTAGCTTTTTCACATTTATGTCTTTGAGAATCTTTCAGTTTTTTCACACTTATTTTTGTTTTCTTCTAGGTCTTCATTATCTCCTGCAGTTAATCATTTAACTTTCCATTTTTGTTTTTCTTCTATTTAATTCCTTCTAAATGTATTTTCTATATACTTTCTTATTGCCTGCATTATCTTCTGTGTTGTCATTCTTTCCCCTTTCTTATCCTTTAGTTCTGTTATTTTTCTTTTGTTTTCCTTGATTGTCTTATTTAAATATGGTGCAAACTTTTTTTCCATTATAGAAAATCTCTGTTTAAATGGCATTTTTTTATATTTTGTTCTTGATTTATCTCATATATCTTATTTCTTAATGCATCTCTAAATACTTTATGACTCACTTTTTGTATATTTGTTTCCTTTTTATTATATTTATATCTTGCCATTCCAAGACCCATATTTCATATTTTTCTTTAAAACTTATCCATCAACTTTTCTAATCCTTATAAAAAATTATCATACCTACATGATCTCACCATAATTTATTAATGTCTCTTCTGTCTTACTCATTTAAGTCTTTTTCTTTAAATCCTTTAGTACTTTCACCTACCCTTATATATCCTTCCCTTTCTTCAACCTCTATCCAGATTGCTAAGTGGTCTGAAAAACCTGTTGCATTAATTCCTTCTTGTATAACTTTCAAACTTTTATATATAGAATAATCTATCTCCATTCTTATATTATTTATTTTATAAGTCCAATGTTTATTACCCCATATATGTCATTGCATGTTTTATTATTTATGTTATTATCTTAATATCACTTCCCTCTTTCTACTTCTCAAGTCACAATTAAAGTCCCCCATTAATATGATTTCCATATTCACTCCTACATAACTTAACTTTTTTGAACATTGCTTCTCTTTCTTTTCTTGTAACATATGCATACACTGCAAAGATTCCATATGCATTCTTTTTCCATCTTATAACATTCACTGTTGCTCTCTCCAATATTACAATGGTATAATCTAAAGCTCTTATTGATTTATGACATACTATACCTAATCCTGAACATGTTTCTTTTCCCATATTCCAAACAATGTCACCCTCCCACAACGTTTCTCTTTGCAACCTTTCTCCCCTGTTAATATTATTGTGACTTCTAACATAATAATATGCATATAGAGTGTTGAATACCATACTGATACACTTAATCTTCTTTTAATATTTTTATATTATTCACATTTATAGCTAAAATGTTAATTTTTCTTTTTATGATTTATTATGCCATGGTATTTCTACCCTTTGCCTTTTTATTTTCTTTCATTCTTTCACCTTTCCATGTGGAATTGTTTTATACCTTAACCACTCTCCAGTGGATATATTCATCTTCATTTAACTCTTCCATTTCTCTCTCCATTACTTCTCCTTTCCTTTCATGCATTACTTTTCCTTCACCTTTTTCTTACTATTTTTTGCTCTTCCTGTTCTGTTTCTAGATTCCTTTCTGTATTATGTTCATGTTTTTGCTTTTGCACTTCAACTTCTATATTATCTTCATAATCACATATACCCTGTTTATTCACACTTTCTACATTTCATTTCACCTTTTTTATGCCCTAGTTTACCACAAATAAAACACCTGCTTTTGTCACAATTACTAATTAAATAGACATCTTTGCCACAAACGAAACATGTTTTTGGCCATCCAGTATTTCACAGTATACCTAGTTCCCTCAACATTTGTCATGCTTGCAATATGTACAATTTCTTCATTTTCCATTTTCAATATTACACCACATTCACAGTCCCCAGTCCTCAAACCTCCATTATCATAAATGTGTGTAATGTCCACAAAATCTTTACATAAAGCCATTCAAAAGTCTTTTAATACTTCCTTTACACATTCAGTTCAAAACTGCACAAAAATTCTCTTTTTTGTCTCTGTTAAAAGTTTCTACAGCATATAAGTTCCATGCATTGCAATTTTTCTTAGCTTTATAGTGTTCTAAGAATTTCTCCATATATTACCCTAACTCAAACAAAATGTAACAATATTATCTTTGTTAATATTTATAAATTTATAAATGCTCTCACCTCCTTAGGAGAAATGCCCAGAGGTGAAATTATATTATCCCAAATGTCATACCTTTCAAGTTCTTTCTTTCTCTTTACTACTTAATCTTGCTAAAAATGTCTTCCCTGTGCCCCCTTCTCCATTCACCTTTCCCCTTCTTTAAGTGTCTGCACATACGACCTTCCCCTCTCTCTGTTGTAATTTCTTCCACCTTCTGCTGTTGTATTTTTCCATAATCTTTCACCACAATGCTGCTTTCTTAATCTCCAGCTCATTTTGATTTACGAAATCCTTTAGATAAATATCCCACAACCCTCCTGATGGAAAGGTTGTAATAATACATCCATACAGGGATTTTGCCTCAAATAACTTCTCCTGAACAGGGTATTGGAATCTTGTAAAGGTTCATACACCTTTACATGAGAACTCCATTTTGATTCTCCCTTCTTGAACTGCTGCTTACACATGTCAACCTCTGCTACCATCTTGTTTTCTGGTGGATCAATTTCCCTCACCTCAAAACCAACTTCCCTTTCTTCCTGCTCATTTCTTTCACCGCCCTACTCTTTTACATGCTCAAAATTCAACATACATCTTCCTGCTTTTCTGAACTGCCTCTGTGCCTGGAGCAGAAGCCGGAAGTGGTTCTCCAAACATTGGTCTCTATTCAAAATGAGTAAGGGTTTCTTATTATTATATTCACAAATATATACATCTTATATACAACTTTTAGAATATATTATTATATAAATCTTTTCATAACTTAGTTACATTATTTACATTTATAACATGATTCTTAAATATATTTATATTACACTTTCAATTTATTAGTCCTCCAATCCATTCTCCACAGCCAAAGTCTTACTTTTTTCAAAATCTCTGGTAGTGCCCACTTTCCATTATATTTTACTTCATTAATTCTTTCTTTCCATATTATCCATATTATTCATCCAGTTTATTTGTCATTTTGTTTTACATTTTCATAATATCCATATTCAGTCATGTACATGTTAATCTATTCAATATTTCTCAATTCTTTTAAATATCCTTTATCATACACCTCTTTCCACAATTTAAGTGTCTTTTTTCACAGTTGTCTCTACTTCACCACAATCTGTAATTGTTTTATATGGCATTTTTGCCTTAACCAGTAGTTTGCTTATTGATAACCTCCATAAAAAATCTGTACATTTTTACGTATTTCTTGTATTTACTAATTCTCATTTTTAATGCTTTGATTTTCTCGTCACTTATTTGTTTCCAGGGGTAGACATAATACCATTTTTTCATGACATTCTCATACCATATCCTTCAATTTTTTCTATCGTCCCTATATCAATTTTCCATAACAGTATTTTTTCTTGATATAATTTCATCTCCATACAATACATTTGTTTACTTCTTTTCAAGCATTCTCACTTTTCCCAAATTGCTTTGCATTTGTCTTCTATAATTCTTGTTAGTAGCTTTTGCTTATCTTTCATACTTAGTAAAATTTTATACAAGTTTAACAAGTAAACATATACAATTGGGTGTATCAAACTCAACTTGATTTCTTTGCTACTTATATAAAACAGACCTCTTTTCACAGGATTTAGTCTTGACCCTCAAATGAATGTAAAAATTACATTTATTAAGTTCTATTCTGATGTTAATGAAATCATGCATACACTAGCTAAATGTGTAATCTAGTCCAATATCATAGTTACTTAAATATTCCTTTTTCCTGTATGAAAGTTGAAATATTCTTTAAAATATGTAAATACCTCATATTCTATCATATATATCCATTCCTGTTCCCTTAAATTGTTCATTTCTGAACTTCATTCCTAAGATTTCTGTCTCTAGTTCATTGATTTGAATACCTTGTATTTCTCCTGAAAAGTCTAATCCTTTCCTTTTCTGTTTATTACTTGTCAATCCTAGCATCTTCAATTCTTTATGAAGTATTTCTATAGCTATTTTCATCCATTCTTTATTCTTGACTGCTAACAAACATAACTGGAATCATAGTTCCTTCTGGTGTTTGGTATTCAGAGTTATCTTATATTTAATTAGTCTCGGTGACTACTGCATTCATAATTAATGCAAATAAAATGCAACTGGTTGAGCATCCTTGTTTAATACTAGTTTTTAATCTTAAAGTTTTGCTTAACCATCTATTTACTAACAATCTTACTCTGTTTTCCCTGCACACTGATTTCAGAATGTTTATTATTTTATTACTTACATTAAATTATTTTAAATTTTTCCATAATGCTTTATGTTGTATTTTGTCAAAAGTTTTGTTTACATCCCCTGTTAATATTTTCAATTCTGTTTTTCTATTTATTATGTCTACCAACTGTCTTATTAATATTAGCAGTTCTTGACTTCCTTTGTTTTTAATTCTAAAGATTGTTTCAGGTAACAGTTTATTAACTTTCCTTGATATTCTTTTCTTTGTTATTTTTGTAAAAATCTTATAATCTATATTATTTAGCACTATTGATCTCCATTTTTTATATCCATTTTTCTCCCTTTTTCTGTATGAATTTCATTACACCTAAGCATATTCTTTTATGATTTATACCGTTTTCAAACCATTCATTCATTACTTATAGAAAATATTCTTTTTGCCATTCTTGCATGTTTTTGTACATTAAATATTCAAATCTATCTGTACCTGAAGATGATTCTGCATTTGCCATCTTAAATATACTTTCAAAGTCTGCTATTGTAATCTTTTCTTATTGTCTTCTTTAGTTAACTTACATAATTTCCATTTATATTTTACTGCAATGCCACATATTGAGAATGTTTCCATTATATATTCTTAGATTGTTTTCATAATTCCTTCTTGTGTGTTTACTATATTACCCTTTGAGTCTTTTAATTCTCTTATTATTCTTGTGTTTTCTGTTAGACCGTGTTCAACAGTGAATAAAAGATTGAAATTACTTATGTTGTAAAGATGCTGAAAGATAAAGCATAGAATAAAAACTTTGCTTAAATGTAGAAATAGAGTTTAGCAATATTTAATTAGCATTCATACTAAATGACCGTGCCTTGAAAAATAAGGAATCTGCTTAATGGACATGTGTCCTTACAGACTCAGCAAAAATATAAAAAGACAATTCTGTATGCATTTCACACTGTCAGCAAGGAAGTTGAACTGCTTCCTTAAAGAATGGACATGCTTTTAACAGAAAAAATCTGTCTCATATGTTTCTTTAAAAACATGTTTTCTTACACCGTCAAGCAAGGAAGTTTGAATGGACCTGCTTTTATCAAGTCGGCATTTGTACATGCTTACCACAGGATGTTTCCTTAAAGACAATATCAGCATTGTTTCAATACAGGATGGAAAACAATTATATTACATTATTTCCTGCAAACATCAGCAAACAGATGTTTTCATATAAAGGCCAAAATAGAATACCAAGAAGAAAAACAGGATCTAAAAACACTATAAAAAGACTATAGCAGATGAAATTGTTAGAGGTATTGGGTAGGAACACACTTGTTCCATGGCAATGTACAGGAGAATTATCTTCTATGCTGATCAAGAAGTAAAGTGGTACATTGTCATTAAAGCTGCAACAGTAAACCATGTGGTTTGTTATAAGAATAAGTTATTTATTAGTTACTGCTCTTAAAGTATCCGAGTGTTGTGCTGCAAAGTATATTCTTTCACCAGTGTACATTCTGCAAATTTCTGTGTGCAACAGACTGTGAATGCAACTATAACTAGACTTTGATTTCAGCAGAAGACAGACAAGACTTAGTGTCTTAAGAAGACTTTAGTTCCAGCACAGTAAGCAGCACCTTGATAATTAATTTTCAATGGCGAGCCTAGCCTGTATTCGAAAACAGGGGCAGTGATGCCTGCAGAGGGTCACTTCAGTGAAGTTGCAGTAACTAACATTTGTAAGTACGTGTAAATCCTAAACAGAAATACTCTGGTTTATACAGCTTGCAGCAGTAAAGTTCTACAGACATCTGAATCAAGATTGAGCTTGCAGTGCAGGAAAGTCAAAGTGCCATACATTCTCCAAGAAAGGTGAACACCAACTTTTCACAGCATCTTGCTGCCTACTGTGTTTCACCAGCTTCTTGAGTGACTACGAAGAATTTCCAGCCATCTGCAACAACAGCCTGATCACCTGTTTTCTTGCTAAGTGGTAAGACCTTTTTCTGTGTCACATATTTAGTATGGATGCTATTAGACAGAATTCAAGCAAATTTAAGCCAAGCTTTACTCTTAATGTAGCAGAACAACCAAATAAAATATGAAGGAAACCGCAATGTTGGTATACACAGCACATTAGTAAATGTAAAACCTTATTAGGACAAGTTGATAGTAAGGCATTAAGCAAATGAATTACATTATTTGACTGGTATATCAAAGAAAACCATATGTGGTATGACAAATGTTTATTGTGTGACTCAACAGAAACTGCATTTTGTGTGCCATGCCATAAAAAAAGTATTGCAGGCTATTGCTCAAAAAATAGACTGTAAAGATAAACCTTTTCATGATAAAGAAGTAACTAAGGGTAAAGTGTTTCCATTATATTCAGATATTGAACAGTTATGTCCTGTCACCACATGTCAAAGGTTAATTTCAGAGTTACAACAACAGTCAAATAAGTTATTGACAGAAACTCTAGTATATTTTGTTACAAACTAATGTAATAAACTTCTAAAAGACAGACAAAATGACTTCAGAAACTCTACACAAATTATACACACATTTTTTCAAAAGTGCATAGGAGATTCAGCAAAACAGGTTACTGAAAAAAGTCAAAAAGACCTTGCAGCATTACAGGAAACTCTTGAACAGCAGTTACAGAATAAAGAAAATAAATTAGCTGAACTGACAGAGACTGACTTCCTGCATACAAAAGCTGAGCTTAAGAAAACATTGCAAAAGAGCAGGAATCTACAACTGATCTGTACGAAAAGGCATATTTGATAATATGTTTATGTTTTGAAAATGGTTAACCATACATAGCAGGATCTGATGTATGGACAAATCATTCTCAAATATTTTACTTTCATTTAGTTAAAGCAAGCCATTTATCAGTACTACAGTAAAGTAAAGCATATGACTGTCATTAGCACAGTCAAAAGTTAAACAATACAGTGTTAGCGCATAAAAATCAAATGAGAGTAGGTAATAACAGTAAAGAGCTGAAGTCACAAGACTGACATGCATGCATTTTCTTTTCATCTAAAGTACATCTGTTAAAATGCACAAGAATGAAAGGCAGACAACAGCAAATATAAATAATAAAACAAATAAGCATTTAATCGACCAACTAAAGAAAATGTGAGAAAGAAATGGTTAGAATGAATGGAGTCCACCAAGAAGAATCAAGTAGGCAAAAAGTAAATTCCACAATGATTAAGCGCTTTCATCCACTAAAATGTGGACTTCATCGGAATATAAATAATGAAACTATAAACATGCATTAGTTAAGCTAATATCTATTCTGTTTGTTACAATTTTTATAATTGTATAGTAACACCACACCAAACAGTTAAAAGCTCTGATACACAAATTAGAAATAATAATAAAATCACAGATGGTATTAGTCAAGCAGTCTTTGCAAAATGAATGACAGGGCAGCTAAATAAATAAATAAATAAAAATGCTGAAATCCAAGCTAAAAAATATGCAAGCTAATTATAAAATAATCCCCAGGATTCACGAATCCTCAGTGTAAGACTAAATTAGTCTTACTCGGAAACTGCAGTTGAACGGTATGACGTCATCATGCCATGCATATTCATGAGGGCACGTTGACTCCACTCAAAGTCTAACACGGACCATGCAGGAAGGCAGGGGGAATGTCTGACTGCCAAGCAGTCCAAAGGTCCATGCCCCTGCAAGTGTCTGAATTGTAAAATGTCAACACACATGAGCGAATCCGCTCAAATGTCTGCATACCCAACACTACACTCCCTCACATTGTAAACCCCCAGTACAGTTATAAAATGTAAAACTTTAAATTTTTTTTATAATTCCTGATATAGCGGCCCGTATTTACGTGTGTTTGCGCGGGTGTGCCCATTGCTTAGCTGCAGTTAGCAATTTCGACACTGAAAAGCATAATAAGAAATGTTTATGCAAATTAAGCCAAATAGCAATAGTGTAGTGGTAGAGCCTTCTCAGAAAGAGGAGTCATTCACGGTTCGAGTCCCACCACTCCCCTTTCTATTTTATGTTTTAAATTAGTATATGAAATGATTCCTGACATATATGAATAAAATTTTACTAAAAAGCATTGAAATGGCCTATGTATCAGTGAACAAAATGTATATATATAAATATAAGAAGGATCTTGACATATAATTTCCCATAGCTAAGCAACGCTTTACCCAGCGCAATAATGTTGCCCGTAGTTAAGCAACGCTTTACCCAACACAATATAGTTGCCCGTAGTTAAGCAGCACTTTACTCGCAATATAGTTGCCCATAGCTAAGTAGCGCTTTACCCAGAGCAATAGGTTTTCATGGAGGTATGCACAGCGCCAACCAGCGCACCATAGGGCAACGTGGAGCAACGTAGAGCAAAGTTGCCTAAACACAGCCACACCCCCTAGCCTGTCTGGACAGTAGTAAAATAAAAAGCAATGACAAGGTTCAAATCCAGGACACTGTGCACCATAATCAAAGTACTGAACCACTAAGCCATGACAGCTTAGAATAAATAGCCACTGTTAACATACATATACTTATAAATGGTAGATTAACCACTGTTAAGCAGGTCTGCAGTCAGCCGAGAATTTTCAAAAATGGCCAATCACAAAAAAGTGTGGGAAATGCGGCATATTTAAGATCCATAGACGGGAATACTCACCATAACTGATTGTAGCTCCATCTGCAGTCAGAATGGCTGGTGCTGGAGAGGGTACATGCTTTCGAGTGCAACGCTGGGGCATCGAGGAGTCAAAATACATGGTTTGGCTCCTTGTCCACCATCATGAGTCAAGACTTCTGCAGGGCCAGTTCCAAGGGATGGAGTACAAAGCAGAGGCTTGGAACTGGTTAGCTCATGATCTCACCAGTGCCACAGGCATCCCTTGGACTGGTGAGCAGGTCAGTCACCACCATGCAGACCTGAAGAGATGGAAGCAGGACCTACTGAACCGATGGATACAGGAGGCCCTTGGGATGCAAGATGACCCACTACTGAGTAGGTAGCCATGGAATGAAGTATGTAAGACATGTTAATCTAGTCTATATAATGGATAGGTATGTCTCAATATCCCTTCATTTACTTCACAGCTGCAAATGTCCATCCTGCGAATCAGCAAGCCTATGCAGATAGGCTGCTAAGGCTGTGCCACTAGGCAGGTTAGTAATTATTCTGCATGTATTGTTATATAAAATAGGTGAGAGAGCCTGAAAAACAGTGTTGTATCCCAATAATACAGCCATAAAATGCCATGAATAATTCTCCTGCATGTACTGTTATATAAAATAAGTCAGAGAGCCAGAAAAAGAGTGTAGTAACCCATTAATAAAGGTAAAATAAGTCCAGAATAATATATCTGCATGTATTGTCATATAAAATAAGTGAGCGAGCCTGAAAAAGAGTGTTGTAACCTATTAATAAAGGTATAATATGTCTTGAATATGTCTTCCGTATGCACTGTAATATCAAATAAAGGAGAGAGCCTGTAGAAAAGTGTGTAATGTAATTAATAAAGGTATAATACTTGGAGTGTATCTGTGTCACTTACTTTGAAATGCTGTTGTACCCTTGCATTATATAAATAGTACTGTTGTATTAAGTGCTGTCAACTCACAGTTAGGCAGTCCCATATAAAGTGGAGGAAGGAAGTCCCAGTAGCTGTGAAGCATATATACAGCCCTCAACAGTCGGTTAATGGCTGGCATGCATAGGTAAATCTGGCACAAGAGTAGCTTGTTAATGTGTTCCCCAGAAATGTGAGTGTGCTACATGAAATGTAGGGTTCTGTAGAAATTTAACTGAAAATGTCATGTGAACACAACCAGATATGTAGATATATAAATATAAATAAAATATATAACTATGTAGCAGTAACATCTGCTTCTTGGGCAGTTAGTATGTCAGATATAGGTCAGGTATATAATGAACTAGCCAAACCCATTACACAACCTAATGCATGTTGCCTAGTGTAAAAGTACATGTAGGGGATATACACCTGCAGTCAATAGGAATGTAGTGTAGACTAAAAGTACTTACAAGATGTTAATGGAGGTTTCTTTTTACACCCTACTGTATGTGCATAAACAATGCAATTCCACACCTCAATGGGTATGTCTAATCTCAAAACATGTGTTGGGACATATGTCCTATTGTTCTATAAATATCTGCATTTACTTTGATGCATGTGCCCTATTCAAACACCACAATCTTGGTGGCCTGTTGCCACCAATCATCCCTGCATGCTGTTGTAATGTCCACTATCATTCAATATATGCATGTGTTATGCTTGCTGTTCAACTGTTGGAACCCTGGTGTGTTGGGTTAATGGGAATATTATTGCATGCTGTTACAACTAAATTGGAATGTTATTGACTATGTTGTAATTAAACACACCTAATCACACAACGTATGGGAAGGCCGGTCCCAGCGGACCCACCTGTCCATCCTCAGCTGGCGATTGCACCTGTCACCAGCAGGTCTGGTGCCCAGCCTGGGCTCCCCTCCTCCATTGGTCATGTGCCATCTTCGGGTGGAAGCACTGCAGGGGATGGGGCTTATCTCCCCCTTGCAAGCATGGGCGGAGAAGGGCCACCTGTCACCCTCCAAAGGGTCTGGGCTGTGGTGCATAGGGAGATCCAGTGTTCAGTAGCTGATCCCCTATGCCAGCTCGAGGTGAGAGTGGTGTGACTCACGGGTGAGCCTGCCCCTCCTATGCAGCCCCCAGCACAGCCACCCTTGGGGCTGTGAAGGTGCAGTGGTGACTGCCCATGGGTGGGGATCTCAGTTTTACTGTTACCATCTGTGGGCTCATGGGCTTGCGATTTCCAAACACCTGTCCCCATCAATTGTGTTCACCCACTCCATGTGTCATACTCCACCCCTGTATGAGTCTTGTTTGTCTTGTCTGTTTACCTCCCCAACCTACCTCCCCAAATATACCTACTTCCTCTACCTCACATTCCACTCTCACCGGAAAAAAAAAAGGGCAATCTGTTCCCACAAAAAAATTACACTCCATACATAGCTGTCCATTTCGCACACTTGTCTGCTGGACATGTAAACTGATAATTATAATTGGCAGTACAACATACTTTGTTGTCCTCACCCCTCTCTCAGGGGTGTAAGGTTTCAAATTTCACTCCAAATTTATTGCATATGCACAGCTGTTGCTGGTAAAGAAATGGGCAGCTATGGACCTTTCCAACACCAGTCCTGCACATCCTGAGCTGGTTTCCCTACTGTCTTTCCCTCTTTGTGCCCCCTTTTTCACCACTTTCCTATCTCCCCATTTTCTTTTCTTTCAAAGAAATTAGCGCGGGGGTTAGCAGGAGTAAGCACTTTTAAGCAGTAGTTAGCGGGTTTAAGCTAGTGTGCGCATGTGTGCACTTAGCTAACTATTGCTAAGCGTCACGCAAACCCATGCAAACCCGCTTACAACTGCTTAAAAGTGCCTTAGTCACTCTGTATGTCAGGGCCCTTGTTCTGCTCAGCAGCAAAATAAAACACCTCTGTCAGTCTCGAACCCCAGACGTTGGACACACTAGACTGCATGAAGTACCACTAAGCCACAGCAGACATACAATAACATTGTGCTGAAATAAATATATCATGCAATACAATGAGTGAATGTAAAGGAAAAATAGGAAGGCCATAACATAAAGCTTCTTCTGTGGATCTTTACCAGCAATTGTTGTGGAATTGCATTACATGACTGTGATAAGAGAAGCAGCCATTCTAGCAGCAAATAATGTTATAGAGGAACTTTACAACCCCCACACAGTATCATAGCAGGAGAAACTCTGGCATATCTGATTAGGGCAGAGGCCATACTTCCTAACTGTGACTACTTTTCAGGGATGTCCCTGATTGTGAAACATATTTTAGCTGCGTCCTTCTAAATCCCTCTGAAAAGTACTGGCATTAGTCAGAAAGGTGGACAGACCACCTGCCTTGATAAACTAATAGGTACACACCAATCCTTTAAGTCCAGTAAGATAACATTCACACAATAATACATAATGCTGTCTGTATGGCTGCATCCCTCCCCCCAAATTTTAAATATACATGTGTGTTTAGGGTCTACCAAGGCTGTAGGTAGGCATACTCAGTACTGGAATTGTCCAGTTTTTCTGAGAATCATGTGCTAATGTCAACAATAAAAAACACAAACCCTGCAGAAGTGAGTACATTAATATGCACAGTATGACAGTTCACAAACAGTTCATGTGCCAAAAGAATACTTCTCAATAACTACTTTTGTATGACAGTTAATTATATAAGTAGAAAAGAAACTACATACTCACATATATCTTGTGTAAGCATTTGTAGGGGTGAGTTAAACTCTACACTGATAGCACTGTACTGGAAGTGGCAACAGTCAGGTCTGAGAACAACATGTACATCACTGTCTACACCTTTAGCTTCAGATATAAGAAGTATACTAACCTTCTGACTTACACAACAGACTCCACAGCAAACAACCATGGGCCCCACTCTGAAAATCTGCAAGGGCTATGCCTACATAACTTAGCAATTTATAGTACTGGGTTGCTATGACAGTGAGTACTGCAATTACCACACAGCAGGCTGTATGCATTTACCAAATGCTGGGCACCAATTGGTGCAGAGGGCATCACATGCACATGTGCAGATACCTATAAAAGCAGACTGTACTTGCTATCCCCACATGCAATCATTACATGGTACGTGTTATACCGTCTGCAAACCTTGAGATGAGTAAAAAAAAATGATTACTTAATAAAACAAAAATTTAATTAAGTAAAACAAAATTACTGAATTACTAAACAAAAGCATTAATTAAGTAAAAAAAACTTAATTAATAACCATAAAAATTAAGTAAAAGCAAACCTTAATTAATACCAAAAAAGAAATTGTCAAAACATACACAGACGGACCTGAAAGTGACAAACAGGTATGTAACAGATATGTGGTTACCGGCAAGTACTAGATGTTTATGAAGAGTACTGTACATACTTTAAAACATGCATATGTGGCAGCAGTAGGTATGTATGCACTGATGCCATGCATAACTACTGCCATGGACAAATTAGTGTGTAGCTGTGTGCAGTGGGACATAACTGTGACATATGTAGCTCAGCATTAAATGTCAAACATCTGATCATGTTATCTATGTTCTGTACAGTACTGTGTATAATGGCTGTTTGGGGGAGTAGTGCAAACAGCTATATAAACCTGGATGTGACAGAGTAATACATGCATGATAGTCATATAATGTGTAGCTTAGCATTGGCAACTGCTGCACTAGGCTAGTATAGTAATGTAGCATTAGCAGCTATAAATACTCCCTGCAATAGTACTGTTATGCACATATGTGACAACTGTTCATGTTGTAGCAAGACCCAACAGGTCACCAGTGAGGTCTATGGACTTACAACAGTGTGGACCTTGTGTGTGTATGGCACACACATATGGAGAGATATTTATGTGTCAGATATATTAACATCTTAACATGTGCATAGAACAAGGGACATACTGCAACTGTTTGTGAAGGGTGGACATATATATGTTGGTGAAGGTTGTTATGTGCGTATTTTTATGTAGTTTGTAGTGTGTGGCAAACAAGACAGCATACAGTGCTGGTATATGACATGTGGTGTTTAAACGCTGTGGGTATGATATGTTAGGTTTTTAGTCTTCCGGACAGGGAGTCCTGCTAAAGATACATGGGCTGAGAATACCTTCAATGCATTCTGCACAAGACTGTGCAATATTAGTACATAACTGTATCCCTCTCAACCTTTGCATAATTGATATTCCCACCATGAATGGTGGACTGTGTATGTGCCTATATGTAAATCTATATATACACCAATGGATGTTTATATGTACGCTCAAGCTCAATGTTATAAATGTATTGCCATTCCTTTTGTTAGAAAACCCTGTACCCATGTACTACCATATAGGTGGTAGTCTACTCAACACCAAAAGTGTGATAAGAGACCATGGGACACAGGTGCACAGTAGTGTCCCTTTTGATAATCACAGTGCCACACTAGTCATGTAAACTGTGTATGGTCCATATGTCATCAGGAAAGGTGTGTCATCCATGGTAAAAGAGGTCAGTGTTCCATTCTACTCATCAGCCATAAAACCCATCATTGAGTACAATGGCCCTTTTGGTATGTACCTCAGAAGACATCTACAGCAACTGTAGACGCCAGGCACATACCTCACAAAGAGTGTTACCAGACTCAAACAGATGCCCCGTGCGGACTGTCTTACAAAACCACAGCTACACTGTGTCGCATACCGCCTACCCAGAGGCAACCTCTGCCTAACATACAAAGCTATGCCAAACCCACAGGTGTTGGACATGCTCCATGTAAACAGATTAAACTCCCTACAAGCTATACACTGTACTGATCTAAATCTTGTAACGTCAAAAAGCAGAACATGCTGGGGTGGTACATTCTCATCTCAGACACATACCATACTCTGGAACTAACTACCTATCAATAGCAAAGAAAGGTCCTCATTAGCAGTCATCATGAATAATCATGATGAATGGATGTGAGATAGGTAATACAACCCGGGAATCACCTCTGTGGCTCTGCATGACAGGGGCACATGAACTTAAATTACATGGGTGTTGAAGGGCAGGGTACCATATGGCTAGGCTTCTATAGGCCCTACGGCTAATAGCCTATTAGATACCTAGGACCCGATACACACACGCATGTACTTGTTCCATTAATTGCTATGTGAGGTTGACTGAGTGTGATGGTGAATGTGTCAACGTTGTGTATATGTGTGATAGCCTAGTGGGAAACTGTTTATATTATGGTATGTAGTGTTCTAGCTCTGATCCCCGCAAAAGATATGTATGCTATTGCTAGGCAGGAAAAGCAGTATGGCATATGGTGTGACGTAGTCCCATGGTGTTGACTGGAGTGTGCCATTGTAGGCTAAACAGTACATGTATGCTTATTGATTGTTAACATTAGTGACTACAAATCCCATATGAACTGTAGTACTACCTGAAGCTGTAGGCCTACACAGCACAGTATGGTGTATATCCACATTGCTTGGAAACACTGTTTTGTTTGTTACCTGTAGTCCTCACACATTACATACCTCAGGCATAAGGTTTTGTAAGTGGTGACACACTGTACTGCATGGTACACAGGTGAAGCTCATCTGGGTTGCCATACCTTTGTGTCTTGTAGGTATGTCTGACGTGTGTGTGGGTATACCTGTAACATGGCCTCGGTCATATGTGTATTACAGGATATAAGTGAATATCTAGCAACATGTATAGTGTAGTACAGCAGTATGACACATATATTGATGAATGTGCACATATGTAACTTAGGGGTTTGCTGTCAACAAGTAGTGTGGTGTACTGGTAGTACTGTAACTGTACTTTACAATCATTTCAATGGATGACATATTTCTGTATGCGTTAGCTTCATATATACCTCCTGTGGCTAGGTGGTGCATTGTGTCACACACAGTGTGCCATGTACTGTTGTATAGTCTTACATACTGGTTTCACTTTGTTGCTATGCAGAACATGGTTTAATATATAGAATGTGCCAGGCACTGTCAGGCAGTTGTGGGCTGAGCACTGATATGTGGTATTAAAAGTGTGTATCTACTGACAGCCAATAGGTTGATATATATGGCATTTCATTGATATCTGTCCTTTAGAATGTTAAGTGTGCCACATGACTTGCTCACAATTATTGCTTTATTGTCTTCCAGGGACATTTCTCACCATCGCAACCCTGCATATTCCCCTGAAGAGGAGGAAATCATTATATCCACCCTAGTACAACATCACACCCTGCTGTTCTCCAGAACCAGCCAGGACCAGCATGAGCACACTGCACTGAGGCAAGATGCTGTCCATCGGGTTAATGACATAGGCATGCATAGCTGGACGTATGAGCAGGTACGCCATCACTGCAGTGATTTAATTAGACATGTCCAGCAGCATGCCTCTGATGTCCGCAGACAGCAGCTTGCCACAGGTGGTGGTGCAGCATTACATCTGCCCCTCACCAGAGTGGAAGAGCTGCTCCGCAGCTTGGTGGCTCCTGGCCAACCACTACAACAGACATGTGTCATCATGGAGGCCGGAGTCACCTAGCAAGTTGACTCGGACCATGCAGGTAACATGGCATATCTGTAGACTATTGTTAGCTCGATTGTTAGAACATGCATATGTCAGATGTGTTCTGTGTATTTAGAAGATGCGGAGCCTGGTGTTGTGCAATACTGATAACTTGGAACATAATCTGTATGCCTGTGACTGTCAACCGTTGTACTACTGTAAAACTGCAAACTCACAGCAGCAATGCCATAGTTGTTGACACTGATAAACGGTTTCATATCCTTGTAGGTCTCTCTGGTGTGACAACAAGACAGCAGACCCATGCTGGTGAGTGTTTTACATTTAATATAGCAAATAGCATGTCATAGGTGAGTTGTAGGCCATATACACATGTAAAACACCTACACATAATGCATGCTCTGCATGTTCTCTGTGGGACTATTCACATCCCAGTAACATGAGTAGCTGCCTCAAACAGATGCAGTACACAGAGCATCCCAAACAATTGTGGTACACTGTAGAGGACATTGTATAGGCAGAGTCAATACACATGCACACAACATACACCACTTTGTCATATGCAGTACGTGTTAATATGATACACATGGCGTATTGGGACACCTGCTGTAAGGTCAGACTCCACTATCCCAAATGTCATCCACACAGCACACATACTATACCTGAGGGGTAGAGGCCTATCATGGGGCGCTGCAACACTTTTCAACACACAACACATTCATGTTAGGCAATGCTCTCTATTGAACACCTTACATACCCATGTAACAACTGCCTGTGAAATGGTTAATGTAGCCACAGTGCTGCAGTTCAGGTACAGCAAGATAGTTGCCAGTGTGGCACACATTAGTGACCTTGAGTGACCACATGATGCTGCCTGATGATGGCTCATGGTACTACACTACATCCAGTTACAGTAACTACAGTACTACACATAGCATTCATTGCTCTACACCTGACAGTTGTGTGCATCCAGCCATGGTATGTATACCTGTGAGAGATGGTGCACAGGATATTGAAAAGCATGTAATACTTGCACAGCAATGTTGTGTCCATGTACACATTGTGTTCCAGGGTGAGGCCAATCATTGAACAACACACATGCATAAAAAACATGTATAATGTTATTAAGAAGGAATATTTACACTCGCACTGCATGCTGTTGAGCAACACACATACTGCATGCTGACACGTGTTATAGGACTCTTTGGCTTGTGATACTGTACTCCTCCATCGACCACTAATGAGTATGTTCTGGATTGCTGTTGGTGTGTGTGTGTGTGTGTGTGTGTGTGTGTGTGTGTGTGTGCATGTGTGCATGTGTTCATGTGTTCATGTGTGCATGTGTGCATGTGTTCATGTGTGCATGTGTTCATGTGTGCATGTGTGCATGTGTTTATGTGTTCATGTGTGCATGTGTGCATATGTTCATGTGTGCCTGTGTTCATGTGTGCATGTGTGCATGTGTTCATGTGTTCATGTGTGCATGTGTGCATGTGTGCTATCATCATGTGCAGATTGTAAAGTGTGTTTCCTGTCTTCCTCGAACAGGTGCTGAGGTTGTGTTGGTTGAGTGCAGCAGGGAACCTGAAGTCACTGCCACAAATAGTGGAAATGAGGATATATGTGTTGTGGCACAGGCAGGTTTGACAGGGTCTGTTGTTGGGCTGCCATTCGACAGTACACAGCTTTCCAACCCATCTATGCACACATTCATACTGCCAATACATACCTCATCACTAGTGGCCTTAGCTGAGGAACAGCATACAGTAGGCATTGACCAGGATAGTGTGGTATCTATGGCACATGCATCCCCTCACAGCAGCCATACCCAGATTCCTGGAATGGTACCACATAGGCAGATGTCCAGGGGTTCTCGTGAGAGCACTGCTAGTCATAATGCCCCAGGCAGACGTGCCCCCACAGGTCTTACAACCTCACATATGTTCCGGGCTGTAATGCAGGCACAGGCACATATGGAACAGTACACCAGACAGGGACTAAGGGTGCAGAGGGCCCATAACACCGCTATCAATGACAGTATCCATGACCTTACCGGTGCCGTCCATAATTACACCGAGGTCATTGATAGACGTTGGGGGGAGACATTAGATGTCCTCCGCAATGTCATGTCCATGTGCCAGGACAGTGCAGGATGGCTGAGACATCGACGTGGACATATGCCAGCAACATCATTGGCTGGCAGTCATTGCGGACGACACACAAGTCACAGCCGTTCTCGTAATGGCAGTTCCAGCCCCAGCAATGTTGGGGCTGGGCTGTCAATGGACTGTCATAGAAGACCACATGCAAGTGGCTCCGGCCAGTCCCAGCAGGGACATGGGTCCAGTCAACATACCTTTGCCTCGGATGATAGTACCCAGTCTGGGTTAGTACCCGATACTGTCTGTGGCACCCCTGCCAGGCACAGGTACTGTGTCCATGGCCAGAGACTGTGATCTGTACAGCCTGGCAGGTACAGTCTGTGGCTGTCCCACAACCTCCGGTATATGGCAGTCACATGGTGGAACTGTGTGCATGCAGACACACACTCATAAACCAAACACCTAGGGCTAACACATACACACACACATTACATCAACATTGACCCATGCTGTACTGTTGTCCCTCAAACACACACACACACACACACACACACACACACACACACACACACACACACACACGTCGAATGGATGGGTCAATGTCAGGCTCTGGCAAACCAACAACACACCCTGTGCATATGATGAAACTGTGCCACCTCCTGTCATCTGTAACATTGATGCAGGAACAGGCTAACATGGTGCTGATGCACAGAGTGACTTTATAGCAGTGTAGCAATGTTAGCATGTTGTCAACAGTAAAGTGTAATGATATCCCTGTAGGTATATCTGAGCAGGCATGATGCATTAAAGCTATGATTATCAATGTAGTATTGTTTACACCAGTGTTAATTCCAAAAATGTATTGTCCACCCATGTGCCACTTGGCTGATGTGTGTAGTTCTGTCAGCATGTGTTGGTGAGTGGACAGTACATGTGTGATGTGTGCAGTACAGATTTGCAGGTGTACATTTGTGAACATGATGGAGGTGCACCATCTGCATGTACGTGCATAGTGGACACATGGGAAGGGTGACATGCCCTGTATTACACAGTGTTAACACTTCATAGTTTCTATTGGTGGCCAGTATGCATTTTACTACATGTATGTTTTAACTTGGGTACACATGTGTATATGACATGGTTTGACACTATGCTGTGGGTGATACTGTTACTATCTGTCATTGGTTTGCATTCTGGTAGTATACACAACCTCAACAGCCTGACTATAACCAATTGTTAGATGATGTCTTGACAACTGACACACAGATGTAGGAAACTCAGTAGCATTTGGATCCTTCTGTTACTATACTATAACAGTAACCAGTGGTATTGACCGCCACCCATTCCTGGGACCACTCCTGTTTGGCATGTAGCCCTCTTAGGTACAAGCAAACACACTAGGGATATGTCCGTCCACATCTGGAAATGCATACAGTGGCCTACAATGCATTCTTCGGATGAGACACTTATCCTCCACAAGGGTATCATACAGACAGATACCTGTTGTCCAACCTATGTTGTAAAGCTATAAGCCAACTATAGCATAGCCATCCACATTTACTAAACATAGTATCCCGACAGTACCACATAGGTAGTAGCCCCCAACATGTAAAACGGGTACCAATGTGTACATACAGCCAAGTGTTATGTCATCTGTCCTTTGGTATTCACATTTCCAAAGGTACTCTGAAGTCCCTCGGTGTATCACATAAGCAATAAGGGGTCTGTATGCATATCCACAAAGTTGTTGTACACCTATAATGAATGTTCATTATTGACAGACTTTGTTGTGTTTGAACATGTCTGAAATATACCCCAGGCATGAACCCTCACTCACAACACTATTCTATAGAAACTGTCATGGGTGTGTGTGACACAGATGACCTAGACCACAGATCACTGCAGTGGTTGGCCTTTTCACAAACATACATATGTGACATAAGGTCTGAGAAGCAGCAGCACAATCTGTCAAAGGTAACAGATGTATTCATGTGGAAAGCAGGCTTTACAACTATGAACTAATTGAGGTCACATGTACATATATGTATTTGCCACACAGATACCTGAAGTGTGCAATGCACATACTGTTGTTTTACTGATATGTCATACAGTAGTAAAAGGAAAACCCACAACACATTGACCAATAGTATCACACACACACACTTAACAATTGCAGGATTCAAACACCTACCTAACTATGTTATGATACTAGAGAGATACACATTAACATGATGCGCTATATGCTTTACTGGGAGCTTTCATTTCTCCTGCTATATTTGTGGGATGCTGACATCATCAGACTTGCCAAAGAGATATATACCTCTTTTAAGGTGTTTTCCTAGTCTCCAAAAGGGCACTCCTCTCAAAGGAAATTACAAACATACACCCCCCCATACACACGCACACTCAGCAATTGCAGGATTCAACCCCCTACCTAACTATGCTATGATACTAGAGAGATACGCATTAACACGGTGCACTATATGCTTTACTGGGAGTTTTCATTTCCACTGCTATATTTGTGGGATGCTGACATCATCAGCCTTGCCAAAGAGGTATATAATCTCTTTTAAGGTGTTTTCCTAGTCTCCAAAAAGGGCACTCCTCTCAAAGGAAATCACACGCAAACATACACCTCCCCCCACACACTCAGCAATTGCAGGATTCAAACCCCTACCTAACTATGCTATGATACTGGAGAGATACACATTAACACGACGTGCTATATGCTTTACCAGATGTTTTCATTTCTCCTGCTATATTTGTAGGATGCTGACATCATCAGACTAGACATGGTAATGTGTGTGCACTTTGTTTTATGCAATCCCAGGACTGAGCCATGCGGGACAGCAGGTGTTACCAGCTTGAACAGGACTCCACAATTCTTAGCTTGTGCGATCTATGTGTGGCCCAGTTGCCAATCCATCACATGACAAAACACATTTATGCACAGGTTGTTGATTTTGTGGATACTACATGTGTCTGGGATGTTGGAAAAGGGCTATTCAAAGTCTATGTGGGACGTGTGTAGCTCATTTCAGTGACATATGTCCTGGGTGGCTGCCTTGCAAACAGTCTAGCAGGTTTGGGAACCATGATCTGCCCATGACCAAACCAAAGTTGGTAGCACTGTGTGTTTGTAGGCTTCCAATAGCTCTGTTTATGACTTCAATCATGATGGACTCCACGGCCTTGCGGATCAGACTTCATAGGCTTATAAGACTATAGTTACCATGCTCTGTTGTGCACCAACACTTGTGAAGTGTGCCGTTGTAACCCATTCAACAGTTTCATACCCTGTAGAGAGGGTGAGGCTCAACAGACTGTTCAGGTGCAGGGTCTGTTTGTTCTGCAGCTCACTTATGACACATATAGGGAAACAATGTAATCCAATTGATGCCATGTTTTCAGCTTTGGAAGGAGCTGTTTACCCATTCTACATGTGATATCTCCTGGTATGATGATAGTGCCTTTTGTCAGTGGGAGGTAGGTATGCCTGTATGGGCCTGTCTGACAGGATGTTGGCACTGTCAGTCATTTACAGTTGGCACTGACTCACGACATATATGAGTGTACATTGCTATTTATGACATAGCTGAACAAAGTGTCATGGTTCTGTCTGGACTCCTTCACAGATAATCTTTCCATAACCTGGATTGGATAATGTTTGGAGTGCACATTGTTTATTGATGATACTGATTGCAGGTTTTTTATCTTCTTTGCTTTCCCACTTTCTATGAACAACCTAAGTATCTGTAGTATATATTTGATTATGACAGGGCTCCAATATATTATATATGTGTCTGTTGTCATATAACTGTGTGCACAAGGCAGGATTGGTGAATAGTGAGAGGTTCCTGAGTTAACAGATGCAACTGCCAGATATGTGTGGTCCACTGCTGTACTCAGACATGGCCTAAGTGTGTGAGCATGCCCAGTTTGGCCTTTCATTATTTTGTTACCTGACATTTGCCTCATTTATTCAAGTGTGTGAGCATGCCCAGTGTGACCTTTCAGTATGTTGCTGTCTGAAGTCCACTACATCTGTTGACATGTGTGAACATGCCCAATATTAAAATTTATACTATATGTGTGTTGAAAATCAAGTTGTATTTTTACTGCAGGGCTCACCTTTGTGTCATAACTCGACAGGGATTATGCTGTGCCTGCAGGGTTTCCATGAGACACTTTGCATAGACTTATCAACATTTCTTCATATAGTCTGACCAGTGAAATACTGTCATGGTTTAGTGGTTCAGTACTGTGACTATAGTGCACAGTATCTTGGATTTGAGAACTGTCACTGCTTTATATTTTCATACTGGCCAGACCAGACTGCTTAAGGAACAGAAAAGCAAATATGAACATGTTTACCTGCTTTTGCTCAACTATGCCCAACTTTGACCAAACTTGCCCAACATTGCTCAGCATTAACCAACATTGCTGAACGTTGCCCAATATTGCTCAACATTGCCCAAAGTTGTGCTAGTTAGTGTGTGCAATTTTGTTTACATATACTAAATAGTGGTAAAAGCTGTTTAGCAGTGCTTTATATTGCTTAAAACATGGCAATCATGCCTCAGGTGATGCTGCAGGGCTGCCTATGTCAGATGCATATAGCACACTCCCTATACATGTTTGAAAAAAGGTAGTGTCAAGTTAGCCATCCCTTTTACTATATGTGCGAGTCAGAGAGAGGTATCATTTCCAGGGTTCCTACTGAGCCAGTGTATGTGCTATGCATTGCTGCTTTGCCAAGACCAAAGCATACTGGGCATGCCTGATTCTGCCTATTGGGGCAGGCTCAGGTTGTTCCTCCTCTGAGTCACGCTCTGCCTGTGATGGCCTTGGCAATGGTGGGCGGCTGTTTGGCCCAGCCCTATGCTGCTCCTGCTGCAGCTGTTTTCGCAGGATCATATTATGTAGCATAGCACATACCATGACAATTTGGGTACATGTAGTTGGTGAGTACTGCAAGGCTCCACCAGATCTGTCCAGGCACCGAAGCCATGACTTGAGCAGCCCAAACACATACTCAATTACATTTCGTGTTTGTGTGTGTGCCTCATTATGGTGTTCCTGTTCAGGTGTGTGTGAATTTCTGATGGGTGTCATCAGCCACGGCTCCAGTGCATATCCAGCATCCCCCACTAGGTGACAATGAGGGATGTCCCCATTGGTAAATGGCTGGTACAGCTGTGTCAGATGCCAGATATGGGAATCATGGTAGCTTCCAGGGCAGCCAGAACACACATTCAGTATTATGTCCTGGGCATCACACATGACCTGACAGTTGATGGAGGGGAAGCCCTTGCGGTTAAAGTAGGTCCTACCCCGCTCACCGGCTGGTGCTTTGATGCATATGTGCGTGCAGTCTATTGCACCCTCTACATCAGGGTATTCCACTATTTGCTGGAAAAGACGCATATTGCTGGCCAATACCTCATGGGAATTGGGGAAATATAGATGATCACTGACATGTGCTGACATGGCATTCAGGAACTGGTGCAGTACCCTGGATGCTGATGCCTGTGAAATCCCCATCATATCACCAGTTGGTCTCTGGAAGGTACCTGTTGCTAGTATTCTTAGGCCAACACATACCTTGGTTTCCACTGCGATGGGTTCCCCTCTGTTGGTTCTGTGTGTGAGGCGTGGCCTGCACAGCTCAACAATTTGCTGCATGAGGTCTCTGTCCACTCTATAGTGCTCCACTATCTCCAGCTCATGTAGCCCCTGGTAGGTTACCCTGGGCCTGTACACTCTTCTCCATCTCCTCACTGTGGGTTGCTCAGCAGCATTCACATTGTCACCACCTTCAGCATGCTGCATATGCCGCCTTATAACAGCAATGGCAGCCCCTAACATTTCTTTGCCTCAGTAAAGCTTTTTAAGTTTTCACTTCTCTTAGTTTACTGCAGTGTTGCAGTGTCTCTGAGGAAAACATGGTGGAAAGTTGTTTGCAGAGTTTTAAGTGCTGGGCTGGGCTGGGCTAGTGTATTGCCTGTGTAATTGCCTGATTCTGATTGTTTTCACCTGCTAGCATTGCTAGTTCTCCTTGGTTAACTTCCTACTATTTGTTGTGCTTCCTTTTCCCTTTCTGTTTCCACAGGGAGCAGCGCCGCACAAACAAGCACACACCAGCTCACGTGCGCACACATGCTTACACAGCCTAACACTTGCTGACTCCTGCTTGCACGCGTGCACACAGGCACACACGCACGCACACAGTCTTACTCGGATTTACAGGTGTGCACCCGTGCGCAAACATGTTGCAGGCACTTCAACAAGAAACTTTAGTGTTATCCACGGCATACACCTTCAATTTCTTGCCTTTAGCTAGGATACCTGTTGACACACCTCTTCCAGTGATGAGTAACTGACAGCAAACACATGCCAATCTGCTCCAATGAGCTTACATTCTTTCATACATACCCCCCTCATGATGTCACCTATCTTCTACTCTGATACTCCCCTTATCCTACTCTTAAACTCCACATACTTTGCTCATTTGCCATGTAAAATTGGGATTCACTATCCTTACCCTCATTTGCATAGGATTGCCTACTAATGCTTGGTTACATCTCTTAGACTGAGCTTCCCCCCTTAGCAACCTCTACTCAGTAGCCATGTTGTCTTCATCCTGCCATTCACTTGCATGGCAGTTGAATATTTTGAATAAAATCCCTATTTGTGGCTTTTATTTTTTTCATGGTTTTTAGAGTGCAGCACTTTTGCGCGGTGCTGCGCTACGCTTAAACTTCGGAGATCGAGGTAAAAAAAATTTATTATTTATTTTTATTTTGCAACTGGAAAAATTGCCAATGGCCATATATTTGGCCATTGGCATGCTTCCTCAACTGGATGCATCCTTTATTTGGAGCTGTCACGGCTCTGTTTTGCTATTTGCAGAAAGGTACTCAGCTGACAACAGAGTACATTTCTGAAAATAACACTACTCTTACTCAGGTTAGGCTTTCCTGGATTGCAAATTTACCTCATTTGCATAACTTTCAGCAGCAAATGAGGTAATTTGCATAACCTAGCCCTGTTCGTGTAAGAGTCGTTTTAGGAGCTCTCTTGCACGCCTCTGCCGGCTGTTCCTGGATTGCTCGGCAGACATGTTGGCTGCATGGAGTCTTATTCTACACTTAGACTCCATGCAAGCCTTCGTGAATCCAGCCCAATGTCTATTTATGTAGTATAAATGCATAGTTATGCAAATTGAAATTATAATTCTAAGTATTTTATAAATGCATTCTAATATCAAACTGCAAGTGTATTAACAGATGATTAAAGGAAAATGCTAAAAGGGTTAACTATAGTCTACAGAGTCTAAAATGTAAGTGCAGACCTTCCCAGGCTGGATGAATAGTTACAGGAAATGTTGGAAAGATAAGGTAAAAAAAACAAGACTGATTGTCAGATACGTGGCTTGAGTTTTTCTATAATATGTCACAACATCAAGTATAACCAGCAGATGGGCCATAATATACATACAGTTCAAATCAATTATGCAGGAGGGTATAAATACCTACTAGTAGTAGTAAACAGCAAAAGCTTTATTAAAAACTTATCAAATCAGACAAAGGTCCATAATTTGTTAATAAAGAAAATGTATAACCAAAGTGTTGAGCTGGTGTACATTCTATTATTACAGCATAAAGCAAATGAACAATAGTGTAATACTACAGGGGAAGGGTACTTTCTCAGTTTTACACTGACTGTGTGAGCAGTATTGCAAAAGAGTCTAAAATAAAGCTACAGGAAGAAATAATATCTCATTCCTTCTTGACAGTACTCTTTTAGGGGGAGGGGAAAACAGGTATTAGTGCATTAGAAATACAGGTAAACAGATTAAATCTGACAGGATACAATATTTTACAAGTTGCTAATAGCTATTAGCTAGTTATTATTTTATTGTTTAATATTAAATTGTATTTACAACCTGCTAAATTGCAAAGCTATACAAGAGAGAGAGTAAAGATATGTAAAACATGAAAACGAGCAAGACTAGTCACTATTTTTAATATGTTTTAGGTAAGACAATGCTGGTATGCAAAAAGCATCAATGTTTCTAATTGTTGGTTATGCAGTTGCCTCTGGTGGCTATTCCACTAGATATTTCTAAAGAGACATAGGGATTTTCCAAGATTTTGCTTAATGTTACTATTACAAATTTTGTAGATTAGACTAAATGCACTTTACAGTCTTTGTATGTAAAAATACAGAAGAATTCAGGACAAATGAAATTTAAAAAAATGGGTCTGGGGTACCTACTAGATTGAAATGCATGAGTAGCAAACAATATGTGTAGATATACACTGTATAGGACACATTGTAAAGTAATCACTGGTTTTAAGTTGTAGTTTTATCACTGGTTTTTGGACCAACATTTTATCTGTACCAGTTTTGGTTACCCCAGTTAGAGGAAAATATTGTACTCATACAGCTAATGAACTAATATGTAAATAGCATTATTCAGTGTATAAACCATGTTTTTAATCCTCAAGTATTAAAAGCCCAGTTCAGTACTTTAAAATGTTCACTTCACTTCAACTAAAGTGTTAATGGGCAGTTTAGAGATATGACTGCAATGTTATGGTCAAAATGGCATTGAAACTGTTTATCTATAGCACTAAATAATGCTTGCAGTAGTACACAGTTCTTGTCTCTTATAGATATTAGTCCATCTTTAATATTTTGGTATAAAATGATTAATAAAAGTAAACAGTTAATTAAACAGTTGCAAAGAGTTAATAAAAAGAGTTCTAAGTCACAAATTAAATTCTGTGATTGTAAAAGAATAAATTAATCAAGTTAAAAAATAAAAATAATAAAACTAAAGCATTCACAGCCCATAACTGGTGAAATATTTTCACAGAATGCTCTGCAAAAGAAAAGTTAGATGCATTCAGTTTTGGTAGTAATACTTTTATATCATTGTATTAACTATGTAAAATTGCATTTTGACTAGTTGTATTAAAAGAAGAATAAATGTTTTGTTTCCTAAAGTGTTTTCTGTATAATCTGACAAAGGATACATATTAATATAAACTGTTTTTAAAATAAACAGAGGGAATAGTTGGAATGTTTATAACTAGACTTTGAGTTCAGCAGAACCCAGTCAACAAGACTTAGTGTCTTAAGAAGACTTCAGTTCCAGCACAGTAAGCAGCACCTTGATAATTAAATTTTCATTTTCTTTAACCATTTTGTATAAGTATGGTGCTACTACTGCTTTCTTTCCCTGCAAAAAGTATATTTGTTTAAACAATCTTTTCCTGATTTTTTCTTGATTCATTTCATAATTTTATTCCTTGTATAAACTCTTCTATATCATTTATGTTTTTTTAATATTTGGTTACTCATCATCTTCTTTCGGCTGTTCCCGTTAGGGGTCGCCACAGCGGATCATCTGTTTCCATTTCTTCCTGTCCTCTGCATGTTGCTCTGTCACACCAACCACCTGCATGTCCTCTCTCACCACATCCGTAAGCCTTATCTTAGGCCTTCCTCTTTTCCTGTTACCTGGTAGCTTCATCCTTAGCATCTTTTTCCCAATATACTCAGCATCCCTCCTCAACACATATCCAAACCAATGTAATCTTGCCTCTCTGGCTTTGTCTCCAAACCTTCCAACCTGGGCTGACCATCTAATATACTTAATCCTAACCCTGTCTAACCTCGTCACACTCAGTGCAAATCTTAATATCTTTAACTCTGCCACATCCAGCTCTAACTCCTGCTTTTTTGCCAATGCCACGGTCTCCAACCCATATAACATAGCTGGTCCCACTACCATCTTGTAGACCTTCCCTTTCACTCTTACTGGTACTCGTCTGTCACAAATCACTCCTGACACTCTTCTCCACCCACTCCAACCTGCCTGCACTTTCTTCTTCACCTCTCCTCCACACTCACCATTACTCTGAACTATTGATCCCAAGTATTTAAACTCATCCACCTTCGCCACCTCTACTCCTTGCATCCTCACCATTCCTCTATACTCCCTCTCATTCACACACATATATTCTGTCTTAGTCCTGCTGACCTTCATTCCTCTTCTCTCTAGAGCATATCTCCATCTCTCTAGGGTCTCCTCCACCTGTTCCCTACTCTTACTACAGATCACAATGTCATCTGCAAACATCATAGTCCACGGGGAGTCCTGTCTGATCTCGTCTCTCAACCTGCCCATCACCATTGCTAATAAGAAAGGGCTCAGAGCTTATCCTTGATGTAATCCCACCTCCACCTTAAATGCATTTGTCACTCCCACCACAGACCTCACCACTGTCACACTACCCTCGTACATATCCTGTACCACTCTTACATACTTCTCTGACATTTCCGACTTCCTCATACAATACCACAACTCCTCTATAGGCACCCTGTCACATACTTTCTCTAAGTCTACAAAAACACAATTCAACTCCTTCTGACCTTCTCTGTGCTTCTCCATGAACACTCTCAGAGCAAACATTGCATCTGTAGTGCTCTTTCCCGGCATGAAACCATACTGCTGATCACTAATCATCACGTCCCTTCTTAACCTAGCTTCCACTGCTCTTTCCCATAACTTCATGCTGTGACTGATCAATTTAGTCCCTCTGTAATTACTACAGCTCTGCACATCACCCTTATTCTTAAAAATTGGTACCAAAACACTTTTTCTCCATTCCTCAGGCATCCACTCACTTTCCAAAATTTCATTAAACAATCTGGTTAAAAAACTCCACTGCCATTTCACGTAAACACGTCCATGCTTCCACAGGTATGTCATCTGGACCAACGGCCTTTCCATTCTTCATCGTTTTCATAGCTATCCTTACTTCCTCCTTGCTAATCCATTGCACTTCATGATTCACTATCCCCACATCATCCAACCTTCTCTCCTTCTCATTCTCTTCATTCATCAACCCCTCAAAGTACTCTTTCCATCTGCTCAACACACTCTCCACACTTGTAAGTATGTTTCCCTCATTATCCTTTATCACCTTTATCTGCTGCAGATCTTTCCTAGCTCAGTCCCTCTGTCTAGCCAATCAGTACAGGTCCTTTTCTCCCTCCTTAGTCTCCAACCTTTCATACAACTCTTCATATGCCTTAACCTTAGCTTTCTCCACCTCTCTCTTTGCCATGCACCTCATCTCCTTATACTCCTATCTACTTTCTTCATCTCTCTGAAAATCTCACGTCTTCTTTGCCAACCTCTTTCTCTATATACTCTCCTGTACTTCATCATTCCACCACCATGTCTCCTTGTCATCCTTCCTCTGTCCAGATATCATGTCAAGCACCTTTCTAGCCATCTCCCTTACTAGCTCTGCTGTAGTTACCCAGCTATTTGGTAACTTTTCACTGCCACCCAGTGCCTGTCTTAACTCTTCCCTGAACCCCAGTCACTGGGGATGCACAAGCCAGTGCATTTCTATGTGCCGGTCCCAAGCCCGGATAAATGGGGAGGGTTGCATCAGGAAGGGCATCCGGCATAAAACTTGGCCAAATCATTCATGCGGACACCAATGAATAAAATTTGGTACTAGTATCTTTATATACATCAACATTCTGCAGTCTTTTCAGTTTTTGCCATTTCAATACCTCTTTTCTAAATTTTTCTTTTAGATTAATTTATCAACTCATCCAGTCTTCATAACATTCTCTGATGTTTATATGATCTTGCCATAATTTTTGTATTATATCCATTGCATGTTTATTCAATTTTACTCATTAATCCTTTTTATTCCTTTACCTATATTTATGGAATTCCTTTTGTTTTATTGTATCTCTATCCATATGACTAAATGGTCTGAAAATCTTATGATTTTATGCCCTTGATGTAGTATACTCAAGCTGTCTGAAACTATAAAATAATCTATTTCAGTTCTTAAATTACTTTTTTATGTCCATTTGTTATTTTCCCATACATAAATTTTATTATATTTAATCATATCTACGGTTACTTTAACATCTGCTCCTTCTTTTCATCTGTGTCTTAAATTACAACTGAAACCCCCTATAATTATTACTTGCATGTTTAAACTTACATGATACAGTATTTTTCTAAACATGCTTTCTCTTTGCATCTGTATGTTATATGCATAGAGTGTGATTACTCTATATTATTATATTTTATGTCTAGTATTGCTATTCTACCAATGAGTATTATTGCATAATCTATCTATCCATCCTTTGCATAGGATGGCTATAACAGAGCATTTTTCATTACCTAAATTCCAAATTACTGTACCTTCCCATAATCCATTTATATTTTTCTTTCTTCATCTATTTTTATTCTGGTATTTGTAAGTGCTATAATATGCATATCTAATGTTTTACACCATTCTAATGCTCTTATCCTGTGATGAATATTCTTCATACTGTTGACATTAATGGATAAGATGTTCACATTAATGAATGAATTTTATTTTCATCCTTTTCCTTTTTTTTTTTTGATTTCTCTAATAGTTGCCTTTTTGAACTTATGTTTTCAGTCTTTTACTCTTTTACCTATGGAACCTATCTTGCTTTTTACTTTCACATATTTACTTTCTCCTTCATTACGTGCATTACTTATTTCTTCTTCCTCATTTGCTTCCTTATTTTTTACTTCATTCATACTCTCTGTCACATCCATTGTTACTTTGATTTCATTCATTTGTTCATTTTGCATTTCCTCTATAGTGTCTGATGTAATTTTCTCTTTCTTCTGTTCCTGTACTAATGATGTTTCTTGTGTATGTTTCTGTAATTCTGTACAATCCATCCAAGAATGACCTATCTTTTCACACTTTATACAATTTTTTTCTTACATTTCTTTACTTTGTGGCCCCTTTCCACATATAAAACAATTTCTTTTATCACAGTTTTTAATTAAATGGTCATTATTGCCACATAAAAAGACTTAGGTTTTCCACAATATCTTACCTTACCTTTGTTTCCATGAGCATTAATTATATTTGGTAAATGTACAATTTTTTTCATTTTGCATCTTCAGTATTATACCACATTCCTAACCCCCAATCCATAAGCCTGTATTATCATATATTTTTATTACATGCATAACATATGTACCCATAGCCTTTAAATATTCTTTTAAATCATCTCTTTCAGTTTCAGTTCTAAATTGCACAAGCACTTTCTTCTTGGCTTCTCTAGAAAAAGCATGTATTATATACAATTTCCAAGGATTAATGTATTTTCTTTGATTATATTGCTCTTAAAATGTTTCCATGTGTTGAGAGTCATCAAAGAAAATGTCACAAAATGTATCCTTATTATTACAAATAAAGACTGTTACCTGTCTGGGTTCTATCCCCAGTGGTGCTATGATACTGTCCTAGACCTCATACCTGTCTAATTAATTTTCCACCTTGTTGCTTATTCTCACATAACATTTTCTTTTAATGTCTGCCTTTTTTCTTCTCTTCTTTCCCCTTCTTTCACTGTCTGTGAATATGATCTCATTTTTTCTTTCTTCTGTTATACATTTTCATTGTCCTGAATCCTGTCCACTATCACTCCCCATGATGCTGCTTTTTCACTCTCCAGTTTGCTTTAATCTATTAATTCTTTTAGGTAGATATCCCACAACCCTCCCAATTGGAGGGTTGTAGCAACACATTCTGCTACTGAAAATCCATTGAAAATAGATTGCATTGGAAGATGTCCTTGGAATCCAGTATTATAACATTCTCTGCATTTTTTTCTCTCCTAACCCTTTGTTCACATCACCACTGCCATTCTAATCCATCCTTGTCTCTTCCAACTCCTTTTCTGTCATGTTAGCTTCCACAGCTGTTTGCTTAACAGCACTCTCATTCTGCATAGTAACCACCATACTTTCCTTCTCCTCCATGCTTCCTGCTTCTCTGAGCTGCCGTCATACTTGGAAGCATTGCACTGAATTGTGTCCCTGCATGCTATTTCATAGAATGAGTAGGGATTTTTTTTATTTGTAAACATTTATGCATTTCATATTATTTATACATTTGCATATTTACACATTAACATATATACATTGTTTAAATGAAAAACATCACTAAATACATTAAGTTCTTTTTAAGTATACCCCCCACCCTTTTACCCACAATCAAAACCATATTTTCTCCAACATTTTTGTCAATGTACATTTTCCATTGTATTTGATTTCATTGAGTCTCTCATTCCATATTGTCCATGTTACATAAAATAAAACTCTGTCCAGTTTTCTTTGCCTTTTCTTGAGATCTTGTTCCATAATAACTGCATTCTATCATGAAAACGTTGTATGTTGCTGTATATATAGTACTGTCTTATATACTTCTTGGATTTGTAAATGGAACTTTTCTCCCCAGGCCTCCACTGAAAATGGGTTTTTGACCGAGTGGACTTTCCAGGTCAACAAATGTCAATAAATAAATAAATGTCCATATTTAACACTTCACATTTTAAGTAATCTTTAACCCAATCATGTTTACATATTTCTTTCGACAACTTTTGAATTCTTTCACATTTTAAAAATACATGTTCTCTAGTTTCAAATTCTTTACACTTACTACATATCCTAGCTTGTTTACCTTTGTATACCATACTTGCTTTTACTGGTAATTTACCTACAGACAAAAAATAATTATACTCTTTAATTCTTTTATAAGTTGTATATCTCATCATTATTGCTTTTTCCTTACTTATTTCTCTTTCCAAGGATCAATAAAATAAAAAAAAATTTCATAATATTAACATAGTATTCCTTTCTGCTCTATTCTATTACATTCTTTTTTAGTTTCTATAATACAATTTACTATGAAATTCTTTCATTTCTTCATTGATAACACTTTTACATATTTTCTTCTTTCCATTTCTTCTTCATATATTTACCATATATTACTGCCTCTACCAAATTTTTATTGTCTTTCATAACTCCTTTTAATACTTTATACATATTTAAAGAAGCTGCGTATGCAACTGGGTTATCAATCCCAGCCTCCCTGCTCTTCTTTCATATATAAAATTTGTGTCTTTACAGGGTTCAATCTCGACCACCAGATGAATGAAAATATTATCATCATAATTTCTTTTTCATACTTCATTGGGTATCATATAAATGTTTGCAACATAGTTTATTTTACCCAGTATTATAGGGTTTATCAAATGTACTTTCTTTTATATGAAAATATATCTGTTTTCCAGAAAGTGAGCATATCTTTGATTCCTTTAATAACTTTGTCCCATTGCTCATGTTTATATTCACTTATACCAAAAACTATACCTAACATATCTATACACTTTTCATTATATTATACATTTCCAGTTATACCATCATAACAACATCCTTGACTTTTCTCTTTATTTATACTTAAACCAAATTTCTCTAATATTAAACTTGCTTTTTAATTTATTTCTTCCATCCATAATTTATTTTTAGCAATTATTACATGTCATCTGCATAAATATGCATTATTGGTATCTGTACCTCCTATATCATTTTATATCCTACATATCTTGTCAATTTATTTATTTCCCTAACTATTACATTCATGACTGATGAAAATATTGCACTGCTGGGTGGACATCCTTGTTTATTCTGCACTCTATTTTCACATCTTCCCCAGTCCAACCATTTATGTTTAAATTCACATATTTATTTCATATATTGATTTAATAATATGTAATATTTTGTCACTGCAAAATTCTCCATGCTGATTCATATTAAATATTATCATATGCCTTACATCATATATCATAATCTTAACTTCTATTTTTTTATTAATAATATCATCAATTACTTCTCTTATTAACCACAACAAATCCTCACTTCTCTTTCCTTTTCTTCCAAACAAATTTTGGTAATATAACCTTTCCATTTTACATTATTTAATGTGATAGGCCTCCAATTCGTATCTCATCTTTATTTCCTTTCTTAAACATGAATTTTAAAAACCCTTACAAATTGCCATGTACATAATCCCTGTTTCAATCCATTCATTCATAACCTGTATGAATGCCATTTTATGACAATCTGCCATTTCTTTATACATATTATATTCAATCCCATCTAATCCTGTGGCTGAATTTATGTTAATATATTTCATAATTTCATTCAGCTCATTTACATTTACTTTTTCTCTTAATATACATTGTCTACCTTATTAAATCTCTCACCATTAGACATTTGCTCTATGTCCACTTCTCTTTTACCATATAAATCTAGTACATAGCTCTTAATTATTTCATATCTTCCTTCTTGACACTTAACTTGTTTTCCTTCTTAACTTTTTAACTCTCTAATTTCTTTCTTTCTTTTATTATTTTTATAAATATGGTGGTACTGCTTCTTTTTTCCCTGTAAGCAATATTTTTTCTTATATAACAAATTATTATTTTTTCCTGAATTCTTTTTATATATTTTTTCATATAATATTCTATCCTTTTCTACTAAGCCATTAAAAAGTTCTTTACTTAATACTGTGTATTACATTTTTCTATTTTCTTCTTCTCTTCTACACATTCTAAAAATACCTTCCTATAATACTTTTTTAATTGTATCCACCAAATGGTCCAGTTATCATAGAAAGGTCTCATACTAATATGTTGCTTCCACAATTCTATAAGCTCTTTTCTCTCTCCTGTATCTAATTCTTTTCATCAGTTCTTTTTATTCTTTTTCCTATTTTAATATATTCCACATTTTCATGAATTTTCATCCAAATAGCCACATGATCAGAAAATCCAGTATATTTAATTCACTTTTGAGTAATTTTTAAACTTTGTAATATTAAAAAGTAATCCATTTCTGTCTTTATTTCATTCCTTTTATAGGTCTAGTGTTTATTCTCCCATATTTTTAATTGTCTACTCTTCATAATTTCTGTAACTATTTAACCATCACAGTTCTTTTTATTCCTTAGGTTACAATTAAAGTCACCTGCCATTATTATATCCATATTCACACAAACATAATTAAGTATACTTTTAAATATTATCTTTCTCTCGTTTTTATCTCATCTGCATTTTTTCATCTCAAAACAACTAGAGTTGTTTTACCTAGTTCTATTATTGGTATCAGTAATATCTTTATATTCTCTTCATACAATATACATACACTTTGCATGTTCTTTACCTACATTCCAAATAACTGTACCATTCCAAAGCCTTTCTGTTTCCACTGTTTATATTTGAGCCTCTGCAGCCACACACCAATATATAATATTAATTATCTTTTTAATATTGTTAATACTATTCACATTTAAAGCTAAGATTTTCAGCTTTATAGAACAGTTGTATAAAATATGTTTTTAAACCCTTACCTTTCTTATTTGCTCTTACCATTATATTTTTAAACTTTCCTTTTCTCTCCCTCACTCTCTTTCCTATTGAATTTTTCTTGCCTTTTATTATATGCCACTCTTACTCTTCTTCACTTGTCTCATCTATTTCTTTTTCTTTTTCATTATATGTCTCTTTAAATTTAAAAGCAATTCCTACATTTTTATTTGTGATGTATATTCCTGTACAACATAGCTGGAAAAGTTTTAAATATTAAGTCTGAAAATGTTTCTTTGTTAATTAAAATGAAAGCTCTTACCTCTTCAACTTTAACACCCAGTGGTACTATACCATTGTCCCATACCTCATATCTGTCCAAACCTTCTTACTTCTTACTGCTCACCTGAACAACACATCTCTTCTTTGTTTCCTTTACTTCTATCTCCTCTTTGGCCACTTCTCCCACTGTTTAAGCATACGTATTTTTCTCTGGAACCTTCTCTGGCACATTTTCTTTTTCTGTGTTCTCCATAATCTTACTCCAGGATACTGCATCTCCACCTTTTGGCTCACTGTGGTTTCTCATCTTCTCCAGATAAACATCCTGCAACCCTCCTGAATGGAGGGTTGAAATAATGCATTTTTCCACTATTTCTGTTGATTAAAACAGATTTTTCTGGAAATGTTGCTCTGAATCATTTTCTACCTCTACATTCACATTTGTTTCCTTCTCAAACAATGTTTTCTCTGCTCCAAAATCATTTGAGAACATTTCTGGCAGCAATTCTACCATTTCTCTTTAACTTTCAATACTTTTCGCTGGCATTTCACTTTGGCTTATAGCCTCAGTGTTCTCTTCTCTATTTCTCTGGGCCACCTGTGCACCTGGACTGGAAACAATAAGTCAGTTGTGTCAAACACAAACACTTCCCCCTACTACCAAGAATGGGGAATGTTCCCCAGTGCCTTGGCCAAATTATCCATAATCATCAATGAATATTACTTTGGTTGTCCTCTGAAAAGAGGTCATTAGCCTAGAGAGACTAACATGGTCATCAACATCTAAATAAATAAGTGAACTTCAAATTAAACATTTCCTGTGTCTGGGGTAGGAAGGACAAGGGACACTAATAAAAGGCATACTGTTCTGTACCCTTATCCCCAATTTGTCATACTTTATATGCAAGTTTGAGTTTGTATTGGACATTACTAGAACTCTCTTTAGAAAGCTTTCCAACATTATTCATTAGGAAGAATAAGTGGATGATCTTTTGACATATTGAGTGAGTGTTATCTGGAGAATACAGCATAGATTATGGCTTTCACATCTCTCTGTTTCCAAGATTTCCATATGAATTTCTTAGTGTTTTCTATTGGATAGGGTATCAGTAATGTTATTATATAAGAAGTAGAACATTTACAATCATTTCCTCTTTGTCAAGTCTCATTTAGTTGCACATAACTGCTGTATTCAATTGGAGGCTACAGAGCTTTGTAGGTAAGGAAACTCTCCCATTACATTCAATGAAATGATCTCAGAGTTGTATGTATATATGCATAGGAGGACAACATAAATGCAGTTTTATCATTGCCTCCATGAATATTGGCATATATAATGGCTTGATATCAGTGTCAACTAATATGTATTGCTCTTGAGTGGCATTGTTTTTAAAGAAGACTGTCCCATAAGGCATGGACATTTCAAACAGATTCCTTTCTAGCTAGATCTAGATCTATAAAGTTAGAAGCTAGATCTGGTTTAGATCCCTTTGCAGAGCCCATGAGCATAAATGGCAATAATATTCACATTTGGGTATACCTCTCAAACTCTTCAAGCAAGAAATCTGAAAAAGCCATGAATAAAAGTGGGACAAAGGACCAAAATGGGGGCGATTTTTTAAATATTGCTCTTATAAACTTAGAAAGTTGATAGAATAACATGTGTTGCATTAGCATGAATTATCTGAAGCATATGAAGTCTGAAACTCAAATGCCTGTCATTATTTTCAAACTTCAAGTCTTTAATGATGTGTCACTAATTTGTCAGGAAACCACAATTTTATGAAAAATGAACCAAAAATATGAGGCAAAAATCTGGACATTTGAGAGGTATACATCTGGGAACTCTCAATATTCAAAAAATCATGCCAGTAACTTGATCTTTAACAACAGAACAAACCTACATAGATTTTGGATTCCTTTCCCTCAATAAACATTCAAAAAACAACTGTTCATGCAGTGACATTCATACAGTCAACTATGTATGTAGCTGTAAATTTTGAAAATGTCACTGTTTGCAAATAGTTTATAAAAACCTTTATTCTCCACTAGTAACATTTTTGTCATATGCCTCATTTTTCATTACTACTTTTGCCCCAACTGTATCAGCTTTCATAAGTCAAATGGTGTTGTCCTTTTACATTCCCAGTTAAGAATTATATTTCTGTCTCCTCTGGATAGAGTATATAATTTATTTTGAGAGAGGATTATTGAGCAATTAATATATTGAAATTTCACAATTAATATTGAATCCTTGTACTACTGTGTGTAAAATTGGTTTAACAAACTATCTTTGTATAGCTCGCTATACTCCTCTTACCCTTTATTGTCTGCAAACAAAATTGGAAAATTAACATTTTTACTGAATGCTTTTTAATTAACAGTCTCTGATTAAATGGGCCTCCTAGTACCTTAAAAGATAAACTTTTTTGTGGCACTCTGCTTTCATCCAAATTCAAAATGTTTTGAGACTTACTGTGAATTTTAAAAAGATGCATTTATCATTTGCCTTTATGCTGTATTTGAGGGAACAGTGTTTGTTTGGAAGAATCCATGCATTACTGGACTATTTCCATCCAACTCATATTTTGCTGACTTACAAAATTAATTTGAATTGTATCCCTTCTCTGATATACGCCCACAACTTGATAATTTTTTACCCACTGATAATGCTGTCCCTTCTCCCTTTGAAATCTATATTATTGTTGGTACTCACCCTTTTCCTGCATCTGCATCTTCAGATTCTGTTCTTTATCCTGGGTGATAGCCTTGGTCACACTTTTATGCACTTGGTGGGAAGTACTAAAAATGCTTCTCTTCCATTCCCTGACTTCACTCTTCTTGCTAGTACTGCTTTCTGGAGTGATGACTGAAGTGCAATTTTCACATTAAAATTTGTTTAAATCACTCAAGAATTTATTTTACTTTTATATAAACTGTCAGTGTTTATCATATTGATTACTGCTGCACTAGCCGGGATAATATCTGGTAGATGGTAGCTATATTGGTTATGTCCTGCTAAAGATATAATAACTGCCAGATTCCAAAACTTCATGGCAGCTTCCAACCAACCACCTAAATTGTTAGGTTGAGCTGAGCTGACTAAAAAGACAGGTTTGGGTGCCAAGCCCTTCAGAGCTTTCATGCTAAGAGAGAAAGAGTGGCTGAGCACTGAAAGGACAATGTCAGGAAGAACAAAAAATAAATAACCACAGTCTGGAATAAACCTGTTAAAAACAAGGGAATTGAGGGAGGGAGGAAGCGGCTACCACAGCAGTCATCACTGTAACATCTAAACTTATGGCAAGTTTATTTATACTACTTTACTATGTTCATTTTATTGATCACTGTTACTGTAGCCTTAGCTGTATGGATAGATTACCCTAGCTTACTACATTTGAGATGTAGAAGAGGAAGGATACAGGAACTCTTTGGAGAATGGTCCTAGTAAAGCCGGATATAGACAGCGAGAAGGAATCAAGCTTGCAGTACCTTGTATATGTATGTACAGACCAAGTTACTGCTTTTAGAATACTTATAGGCACCAACCCTTTCTAAAAAGCCATAGATGAAGCCAAGGCCTTTGTAGCATGGACCTTGAACCTGTCTGAAATAGTTTTGTTGTGGTAAGTGCAACAAAAAGTAATAGCCTGAAATAACCATTGAGAAACAGACTGTTTTGACAAAGGTTATTCCTTCTTCTCACCTTCAAAAGAAATAAACTACTGATCTAAAAACCTGAAAGATTTAGTTCTGTCAAGATGGTACCTGAGTTATCTGTAGACATAAACCTGAAAGATTTAGTTCTGTCAAGATAGTACCTGAGTTATCTGTGGACATTAAGGTACGGAGCATCCCATCTCCCTCATTTTTAGGTTTGGTTAAAAAAACAGAGAGATGGATAGTTTGACTTAAAGTAAACTCAGATACCACTTTAGGCATAAAAGAAGAATTAGTTCTCAATGAAACTGCATCTCTGTAGAAAATTTTATAGGGCTAACTTACTATAAGCGCTTGTAAATCTGATACTCTTCTTGCAGCCAGTGTAACAGGCTTCCATGCTAAGATCCTCATGTCAGCCAGCTTAGCTGGTTTGAATGGGGCAAGTGTTATCTCTTCTCTAACACAAAATTAAGATTGCAAGGATAGGCTATATTGTTTCTTCTTGGAGAATTGCTATGTAAAATCCCTTTCAAATACTTCTAGTGATGAAAATGCATTGGAAGAAGAGGATCCATGGAGAGACATGCTGAAATAGACAATAAACAAACTTTCATTTGTTTCAAAGTCCTAATATAAAAATCTATATCTATAGATAGATTGAGATATAGATCTATTCTGTGGTATGGTCAAATAATATTAACCTATAAATTATACTAATTTGTTCTAAAGGTATTTGTCTAATGTATTTTTCCACTTTCATTCATGCCAGTACATGTTAAAGTTTCCCTACTTATGCAGAATGTGTGAAGATAAAAAAAGGAAACAATGACATCATATGACATTATTCATTAAGCTATCACTGCCATGTTCATTCTATTAAAGGCTATAAGTTCCTGTGGTAATGCAGGCCCCACACCCTTGAGATATAATGCCTCATAGTGATCGAGATATAATGCCTAAATGAGACAGTGAAAAGCACATAATGTGTACTGTGTAGGTTGTTTTAACTGAGAACAAACTTCTTGTGATAGTACAGTAATTGTATTTTGTAATATTGTAGCCCAAAGTGTTGCTGTGCATTAACATGAAAAATTAAAATGCTTACGTTAATGTTGCTGCTACCTGATGTATAGGGAGTATTCCTTTCTCTCAAGAATGAGTAACCTTGAAGTTAGTATATTTACTGTTATACATGTGTGGATGGAACAGAGTACTGTCCACCCCAGAAGTGTTTTTTTTTTTCTTTCTCTATCTTTCTGTTTTTTTTTTCTTTAATAATTAGTGTTACCATGGTATAATTTAGAATGATTTTTTCTTAGTGCGCATAATGCTTGTAAGTTTAATAAAATGACAAATCTAATTTATCCTGAAATGATTGTCTGGCAGATTTTTGAAAGCTGCTTGCTTTGTATGCATTTCAGATATGTATACTGAGTAGAAATGTATGCATAGGGCAGGATCTTTTGAAAAAAATCCTGTTATCTATCCCTTACTTTTATTTTTCTGGTTACAAAAATTGACCACAAGAGTTACTAGTACATAAAGTAAGTAAGGTGTCTGCTTCAGAGGCTGAAAGACAGTTCTGCAATGGAATCCCGGTTTAAAAATAATAAATAAATAAATAAATAAGAATCCTGTTGCTTGCCATTAAATTTATCTATTTGTTTTTTTTATTGCTGGTATGAGGGAGGAATATATGTGAAAATGTATTTCAAAGGTAAGCAAGTGGCTGGCATGATCTTTTAGAAGATTACATTACAATTTTCAGATTTTCACGAAGGAGGCATACACTTGAAGGAAATAATGTACATATCTTCTTACATTACTTCGATTAATAAATATGAAAAAGAGAGGCATAAATACACATACTAATTTAGGAAATCTGTGAGATAAGCATGATCTAGTTAACAGAAAGAGGATGACAAACACATAACAAGTGGAAAAGTCCTGCCTTTTATTGCCTGAATGTAAGTTATGTTTCTAAAACACAGCTTTTACAATTTAAAGTTATGTATTCAAACAATTCAGCTTGCTTCTTTGTTGCATTCAGATCTGCAACCTGACTAGTAACTTCCTAATTACTGAATTTGTGTAGCAGACAAACCAGATTCATTGAAAGCAGTTTCTGACAGAGTTAGTCTACTGTTCTCTAATTTAAACTTGTAATATGTTGACAGAAAAGAGAGACAAATCTCACAAGGCATGTGAAACTCATGCTGGGCAACAGGCCAGCATGTATTGTGACTCACGAATAGAAGTGTTTTGATTCTTCAGAAGAAAACATTTATCATAACTGAGCATAAATACGCTTACTTTCTTCCATCCCACCAGGTGATTTCAGTACACCTGGCAGATATCTGTTACTAGTATGCTGTCTTGTAGGCAATGTTAAAACCATTCAAATAAAAATCACGAGACAGTGATCACATATGGGAAAAATATTTAAATTACACTGCAGTTATTGAGAGTTAAACACAACATGACTGAGTTTTGCATATTGAATTTTAAGTAGCATTATGCCTGAATTCCTAAGTCCCAAAGGAACTGCATTTGAAATCATTTCTATGTGGTTAAAAAATGAACATAATCTTGTGCACTGCTCATAGTAATTATTTAGAAAGTAGTACATTTGAAATTTGTGTGCCTATTCCATGCACATTTTGACCATTTGAAGATTTGCATTTTTGACAAGCCAACACTAGTCCCATATATAGTACTTAAAAGAAGTAAGTAAAGAATATCAGTTATTAAATAGGCAACATTACTTTTAGATTAGCAAACAGGTCAGAGGCAGGGATAGAAAAGCCAAGCTGCCCTATGCAGATGATGTGGCACTACAGGTCAACTCAAAAAGGAACTTCAACAAATGAATGAGGAAGGGAATGCACACCTGAAGATACATGGGATGAAAATGAGTAGAGACATAACATTTGTCATGGTAGCAAATGGGGAAATTAGAAGAAGCTAATAATTGAGATAGAAGGGAAAATAGTAGAACAGGTTAACAGCTTCAAGTATCTCATAGGGGTGATTGATGAGGAAGGAAGTCTGAAGGAAGAGGTCAGTGCTAGTATCTGAGGGGATGCTGGTAACCGGCACTGAGTTTCATGGGTAATGCATGAGAGGAGACAGACAAAGAAACTGAGAAGTAAGGTTTATAAAACAGCAGTGAAACCAGTACTTCTGCATGATACAGAAACCTGGTAAGTGAAGGTGCGGAGATTGTGAAAGCTAGAAGTGTTTGAGATGAAATGCCTGACATGGTGGGTAAGATGCACACTGTGGGGAAATATGAAGAAATTATGATATAATAACAGATGCTAAAATAGCTCTAATTGCACAGAACATCAAAAAGAACAGACTACAGTGGATTGGACATACTTGTTAGAAAGCAGAATGCAATCTGGTAACAAAGTCTTGGAAGAGACAAGAAGAAAATAAAAAAAGGACACAGAGGAAGGGATGGCAAGAAATAAGGCCTAAGGCTTGTATAAATCAGGGATGACTCTTTAAGAAAGAAAGAAGTCAAGAGAGTGGCACTAAATTAAGACATATGGCAACAGCTCAAGTGACAGCCTGACTCCATAAAAAAAAGAAAAAGGGAGTTGATAATGTTGATTACGATGATGATGATGATGATGAAGATGATGATAATGCAGCACTGATTTGCTGGAATAAGATTCCACACACACACACACCCACACACACACACACACACACACATATATATATATATATATATATATATATATATTATATGTGTGTGTGTGGGTGTGTGTGTGCGTGTGCATGTTTTCATGAGAACCTCTGTGGAAAATGAATTTAATGGCCAGTAGGGATCTAATTTGTTTGTTTAACCTTTTTACATTAAATTGAACCACTCAGGATATTAAAATGGTCTTAACTTGTGTTTTTAAATAATTCTCTGCTATATATTTTGAAAATGGATTGATTAAAATAACTAGGCTATTAACTCTGTATCATAAGTGGCTGCTGTTTAAATAGCAGAAAAGGTACATGAAAACTATTACTATTACTTGTGAATTAAGAATCTGCCATGTCATCTTGAAACACTTATGCAAGAGATGTACTGGAGGACTCAAATTTCTTAAACATTTCACTTTGGCAATTAATATTAATGTGTTATAACTAAATTTCAAACAAGAAGAAGCTGACACAATACCATAAGCATTTTTGTGCCCCTCTTCCATATCCATTTATATATTCTTATTTAGAGATTGCTCTAACCCATCAAAATAATTATTTCTTTTTAATGATCATTCTTTCTCTGAGTAGCTAATATATGTCTACAGGAAATATATACATTCCAAGATGACACAGAGTGTAGCAATATGCTGAAAAAAACAGCTATGGAGTATCACTCTTGAACAATTATTTTTGTGCAAACTGAAATCTAGCATTTAAGTACTGAGTAGTTGAAAGTGATATGTCTTTTCACAGCATTAATCATAGATAAATATGTGCTACCTTGGCACAGTAAATAAAGTATTATGCTGGATATGAGAAATAAAATTCCTATACATAAAAAAATGTTGAGGAAACAAAAGTGTTTCTTGTTTATCACCCTGAAAACAAACCAGTGCAAAATAGGAATGCAGAAACTATATATAAAAACAGTCAGCTTTATTTGAGTTAAAAGCTCTCATCTCTCCCTTTTTTAAACTCATCAGAACTAAACTTTAAGGGCAAAATTCCAAAAAGATTTGCTCTTAGTGTAACTGACTTATTCTAGTGTAACACCTATCTATAAAGCAGGCTTACAGCAGAATAAGTCTCTTACACCAAGACCAAGTCTTTTGGAATCAGGTCGTCTAGAATCCACTTGCACTTTGTATGCTTTATACATCACATGTTTACACTGTTGCTTCAAGAGAGACCAAAGACATTATCACTTTCTTTTTTGTGCATTCTAACAGGAAATAATTTTGACAGACATTGTATCATCTGAGCATTTTGCAATTGAAGCACCAAGCTTCAGGTTGCACATTATTCAATATTTCTCTAAGTGATTTATAATCATCTGTTCTTGATGTTAAACTAACTTAATCATGCACAAAAAATTGGAATTCCTTAAAGTTGCTGCAACAAATGCCTTTTTATTTTTTTCTTTATCTGAACACCATTATACAATATACTTGGACATAATTTTGTTCCTGTTTCACCTATAAAACAAGCCTTCAAAAAGATTGTGATACAAATTACAACTTAAAAGAGAAATTATGCCACTAGATGACAATTGAAATGCTTATTACAGCATGTTTTTGGTGTCTTACCAAGGAACTGTAACATAAGGTCCTGTATTAATAAACACCATGTCAGAAGCAGCAAGCATCTGTCCCTTTTTTCATTTTGGTAAATATTGTGGAGAGTTGGTGATTGTACTCAAACATGCTCTTCAAAGTCCAGTGATGACATTAACAAAAATTAACACAAGACTTTTAACCTTATGCTATACCAAATTCATAGACATGGTTTGAATACATATTTGTATCCACATTGAACAGAACTCCTATACCCTTATTTTATATAAATTGATCTGCAGTGTAAACCCACTTGAACTCTCAGGCAATAACCGCTGCCATTGTTATATCTATCAAAAGTTTTGATACAGTTTGTCTTGGATTTCTGTTAGACTGCCCCATCTGTACTCTAGTAAAACCATGCTCAAATGGTTCAAGGGGCTACCTGTCAGATATCATTACAGTCAAAAGTTTCTTACTTCATCTTTTCCCCACAGTTATCCTGGTCCCTAGACATCTGTTCTTGGGCCTTTATTATTTAACATATTTACTTAAGACATATATAAAATACTTGACACTGGAACTGTCATACAATATGTTGATGATTTCACTCTGTTAAATTCTGGTAAATCTATCTCCCAACCTCAAACACTAACTTGCTCTACCTTTAAAAAACGTGAGACTTGTTCCATTTGAGTCAATACTAATATTAACCCCCAATAAAAACTAAACTATGCTGCTGCTACTACCCCTTCCACAAAATGCATCCTCAAATTACTAATATTGCTGCCAGTATCACTTACCTTGTGCCAGTAAACCAAAGTTATTAGTACTAGTTATTGAGCAACAACTCAAACATGATTAGCACTATCATTCATGTTGAGGATGAAACTAATCAAAAAGTGGCACACTTTATAAAATCAGTCCTTACTTATCACCAAAGGTCCATATACAAACCACCCAAATCTCCTACTTTCAGGATTACTTTATGCCACTACTATGATGCTAAGTAAATTAACAAAAGTTATCAGTGAACAAACTTCGGATTTTCTACAACAAAATAGCCATGTTTGCCAAAAACATGCCTCATGAGCCTCATCATTATCTGACACTGAAATATGTACAATAACTTCAACTACATAACACTTTAAATTATACCCAACTGAAAACAGCAATAAATATATTATTCCATCCTAACACATGCCCGACAATTATATAATTACTAAATACAGACCAAGTGGAGAACTCTGATCTCCTGACCTTCATTTTATTTCAGCCACTAAATCCATTAAGCACCAATGCATTTATTCTATGCACTATGCATTTCTTAACTGTGGAAGTTTATTTCCTTATGACTAGAGTTGAAAGCAAATCTGAGAATCTCCTTAATCCATAATTGATATGATACATGTGCCAAAGGGTGAGTAAATGTAAATATACTCACTGTGTAATATGAACATGGCAATATGCTCACTCATTCAATCTTCTAAAATAGCACTTACACTGAGCAACTTCCCACTAATTTTTCTTCACCATTTTTGCTCACTGACTAATTTCTGTACCTTTCCAACTTGTCTGCGTATCCTCTCCCAGTACAAGACTACTTATTTGACTCCCCCTTTCCCCCATATCTTTACATTAGATATTAACCTTCTTGAACCAAATACTGACTTATTATTTACTACCAAACATATTTTCTCCACTATTTAATGCCACTATACTATTACATTGCATTGCATTTAAAGTATACTACCGGTGCCAGAAACTCTGCTCTTCGATTTTTACTATAGACCTTGCTAGATCTCTTCTCTCTTGCACTTTAATTAACTTATTTACCTAGCACTTCATCAGGCTTTTTGTAGCAATTATTGTAGCACACATAAGTGCTATCAGCACTAGATGTCCTATAAAGAAACAGCTCCAGTACTTAGTAATGATGACCATGCCTCCTGGCATGTCTAAAGGTCAGTTTCCTGTGCTTTCTTCTATTAACCTGGTGAACTTGGACATTCTGAGGCAGTATAGCAACTACCTCATGTACACAGACAACCCTCTCCTCTTACCTTCCAAAACTTGTGAGAGATGCGCTTATATCTCCAAATTGGAAGTTATGCACTCTCCAGCCAAGACCAGAATAGCTGGTCAAGAGGAGAAGGTCAACACCTACACCACACCGCATGGAACACATAGCCCTCCAGAACACCCACCATCACAGCCCTCACACAAAAACACAAACTACACACCCACCTTCGCAGAGGCTCTCAATAGAAATCTACCCAAACAGCAGAGACCTCCAAGGCAGAAATGTACTCAACCACCACAACACACCACAAACCACAAGAAACATAGCTCACCTACACAGTGTGCCCCTCAACCTAAGCCCCTAAGGCAAAACAGCTTGCCCAATACAATAATCATAGGTGACTCAATAGTGAGGCACACTGATGTCCCATTCACTAGGTTGAATAAGGAAAAGGTAACAGTCAGCTATCTAGCAGGCACCAGAATCTATCACAACACACAAACTCAGGTCACTCCACAACAAGTACAGGTATGACTCTGTTATTGTCCATGTGGGTGTGAATGACCAGAGATGCATCTACCTGGACTACATGAAAAGTGACATGGTGAAGATCTTGAATTATGTAGCACAGGCAGGTATGATCCTAGCCCTGAGCAGCATTCTGCCATCACCCAGAATGATACTGCCATCAAACAGAAAAGGACTGACTTCAACAATTGGTTAAGTTTCTGGTGTCATTATAAGGGGCTCCAGTATCCATCTGCTTGGGATGACATGATTGACAGACCTCAGTGCTTTGCCAGACATGGCCTGCACCTGTCACCTCTGGTTTCCAGGTACTGGCTAAGGCTCTTGCCACCCCATAGTGCCTTTTGTAGGTGGTGTTTCAAAGAGCAAATTACTACCATAACAGCTCAATGCTAGAAGTCTTAATCTCAAGATGCACTTGCTCGAAGCACTCCTCAAAACAGAGAACATCGACATTTGTGCTATAACGGAGACCTGGTTTAAAGCAGCAGAAAGCACCCCTGTGCTACCAGGCTATAACTTATTCCATACCTTTCAGACCTAGAACATGGACCAAAGCTCCAAAAGCAGTGGTGTCTCCATATTCATAAAGGTTATGCACAACTCCAGACTAGTAGCCCAGCATAACGCATCTGAGATACTCCAGTTACAACTAACATTGGATAAGTCAGTGATTCAGGTCATAGCCTGCTATAGGTCCCCAACCATATCCCAAGACTGTCACTCCACATTCCTAAGCACTCTGGAAACTATTAAGATACAACTCAACACTCTCATATGAGATGACTTCAACTACCCCTCCATTAACTGGGAAAACTACTCATGCACCAATGCACTGGCCAATGCTTCCTGGATTTCATCAATTCCAATTCCCTGGACCAGCTCATTCTTACCCCCACTAGAGGAAGCAACATCCTTGACCTGGTTATTACTAATATGGGCAACTATTGCTCTATACCAACAGTCAGTTCCTCTCAGGTTAGATCTGACCACAAACTAATTACCATGGAAATCCACATCTCAAATACACCACCAGCAAAGGTATCCACCATGAAAAAACTTCTCCAAAGCTGACTTTGGACTCCTAAAAACACAGGTGGCTAACTTCACGGCACCCATGCCAATGGAAAATCATGACTGTGACTCATGCACTAATGCACTGCTTGAACACGTACATAAATGCATGAAACTAGCCATACCCAACAGAACCAAGACACTCTCCTCCAAAAAAAGGAAGCCAATCTGGTGGTCCCCTGCCAATAATAAACTCTAAAACAGAAGGAAGAAACTGTTGCAGAAAAAGGTGAAGTCTCAAGACTGGAAAAATTCTCTTATTAGCCTCAACAAAAAGTTCATATCCCTCATCAAAACCTCCAAAGCCAGCTATGAAGGCAGAACTGTAGCAGACACTAAAAACAACCAGAAAGCCTTCTATAGTTATATCAAGAATCTCCACGGCAATACCCAGATTTACTCTGAGTTACTGCACGATGGTACCTCCTATACTGAGACAACAGATATTGCCAAGATATTGTCTGACAGATTCAGTGCCAACTTTACCCCTCTGTCTCCCCCTAAAGGACCAATCTCAATACTGGAAGAATGTCAAGCACCCAGCATTACTGCAGCATAGGTTAAAGCTGCATTGTGCAAGGCCAAGAATATAGCTTCCATGGGACCCAGCAATATCCCTGGCTGTATTCTACATGAACTACAAAGTGAACTGGAACCACATCTGTGTGCCCTGTTCAATCACAGCCTCACCTCAGATTTGTTCCTACTGAATGGCACACTGCTGCAGCCATCCCTCTCTATAAAGGGGGAGTGACTGCAGACCCTGGAAATTATTGCCCCATTAGTCTGATGAGTCTGATATATAAGGCTATGGAGGGCATCATCATGGACCTAATTAACAAAGATATAGGGAATCTCCAAACTCTAGATCCCATGGAATTTGGTTTTATGAAAGGAAAATCATGCCTGCTCAACCTCGTTGACTTCTTTGAGGTAGTCACCAGAGCTGTGGGTGAAGGTAAGGCAGTTCATACAGCCTATCTTGATCTGGCCAAGGTCTTTGATACCAATCCTCACTCAGGAATTACTGATAAACTCAACAAACTAGGAATCAACCCCTATATCATTAGGTGGGCTGCAAATTGACTCACAGATAGAACCCACAGTGTGAAAGTAGCAGATTCCAAGTCAGACTGCTGACCAGTCATGAGTGGAATCCCACGCAGACTGGTTCTGTGTCCTCTCCTGTTTGGCATCTACTTCTTAGAAGTCCAGACCAACATGGAGGGACTTTGACTAAAAAAGTTCACTGACAACTGCAAGCTGGGAGCCATTATTAACTCCCCAAGTGATGCAGACATCCTACAGAAAGGCCTCACTGAGCCCAGTGACTGTTGTTGAAACTATGATCTTAAGCTTAATGCCAAAAGATGCATGGTCATCCCCTTTGGGAAAAACTCAGTTACAACTAATTACCACATCGATGGGAGCCCACTGAACACTGAAGGCATTATAAGTAATTTGGGGACACAGGTTGACAGCAACCTCTCTTTCGACCATCATTTTACCACTGTGGTCAGAATGTCCTTCTATGTGGAACATCTCAATACCAAGAATTTTGCATACAGGAAGAAATAGGTAATCATTTCTCTCTACTCTTCCCTCATTATACCAATCATAGAGTATAATGCCCCATTTGGCGTGTACCTCATTAGACACCTACAACAGCTGGAGAGGTCACAAAAGTACCTCACGGAGAGAATTCTAGGCTTTAAGCACATGTCCTACATGGACAGACTAAAAAAACTCCAGGTATTCCCTGTCCCATATTGTCTACTAAAAGGCAATCTCTGCTTGACTTACAAAGCCATGTCTGACCCAGCTCTGTTAGAAATACTACATCTAAAGAAATCCCAATCCTTCCGCAACACACGGTATAGAGACTTCAACCTCATTACCACAATCAACAGAACATGCTGGAGGGACAGGTTCATAACCCAGAGACTGCCCATGCTTTGGAATAGACTTCCCATACATGTCAAGTACAGCACCTCACTGGCGCTCTTCAAGCGAAATCTTGATGAGTGGATGGGAAATAGAAAGTTCACCCTGGGGATCACTCCAGTGGCTCTACTTGATAGAGGCACTGGAAACTAACATCAGGCAGCACAATGCTAGGGAACTTCTATGGGCTAGGCTTTTAAAGGCTCCAGGTTCATTAGCCTAGTATACACCTATGTACATACGAACCTATGAACATATTTTAGACCCTCTGTTTATTTTCCTTCTGTAAACTATTGTCTTCTTGCAGTTGTGCTGTACATTTTTTTTTTAGTTTTTTTCCCTGGGACTGTGCTGAAAAGAGTCAAATGGCTCAGTCAGATAGTCTTAGTTAATAAACACAAACAGGCAAACAAATAAACACATGCTATTGTGCTTCATTGGCTGACACACTGTAGTAGAAGTAAAGCTACAGCAGGATAACTTAAGATATAAATTTGTATTTATATGTTCTATGTTTATTTTTGTTTTTGTTTACTAAGATAGCCCCATGGACCATGCAAGCTACTTTTTCATGGCAGGCCCAGGGAGGAAAACAACACATTTTACCCATTACTTGATGGAAAACTGTACATAATTACCTTAAAATGGCACCATACTTAACTTCTATCATAAATCATCAAACAAGAAAAATTAAAGCTTTTTTTGAGAAGGGGAAACTTAATATTTTCATGTGGAATGGCAGCAGTTGTTAGAATCATGTTAGGCAATACACATTTGGAAAATCTTTACAATACAAAGACATAGCTAGATCAGTTGTTGCCTTGGTTGGCAATGCCAAGAATACCGTCTTCCTCATTTTGAAGCTGAGGAATGGAGGATAGGGTGAGATTATTCCTTTAAAATGACAAGTAAACAAAAAATACACTTAAATCAAACCTTAAGCTATTCTACAGTGTTGATTGTGCCCTCTGAATGCTCATTCCGAGTGCAGCAACCCCAGGTATAGCATTGTTTATATGCATGCATATATACATGTATATCATTTCCTTACTTTTAACTTCTATAACAAGATAGAATAAAATACATATATTGTACAAAATGTAAACATTAAAAAATATGCAATTGGTGCATAATTTCAAAAAAGTAACACAGAAATTTGACAAGCTGACTTGAACTGTGGTGCAGTTGCAATCCCATACATAAATGAAAAAAGCAAAATAATACATGCCACAGAATTTCTGAATAAAATACACTCTATCCCCGGGATTCATGAAGCTCACCGCAAGGACTGAGTTAGCCTTGCACTGACCATGAGGAGTAGAGATGGTGCAGCTGCACCACATGCATATTAATGAAGGCATGCTGCCATAATGGCCATGTGCATAGGAAACGTTACGAGTGCAGGGGGCGTGTCCAAGCACTGCAGGGAGGAGTGATCATGTCACCTGCATATGCGCAACCTAAAATGCTGACTAGTACAGCCTGCCTCTAATAGTAATCACTCCTGTCAGTGTCCGTGGATACTGAAATGTATGCAAAGCATACAAGACATCATTGTGAACACCACAATAGGAAGTAAACACAAAAGGCACGTAGCTGAATATTGAGTCCCCATCCCTCGAACAAAGATATTTAAAATCCCATACCCGTATTCCATTGTAGTGTCACTAATTATACCAAGTGGAAGCAAAACGCATAGTGTTAGCACGCCGCCAATTGCCAAGCCTAGCCCAATGGTTTGGGTTACCATCTGTCCCACATTGTGAGGGACATCCCCCTTCTAGGCAGGTGTGTCCATACCAAATTCATAATAAATTTGAAATGTCCAACGATAGTAGGACATAATTATGTCCCATATGTTATGAAATAGTCCCATATGTAGTACGTATGTCCATATATAAAATACCTATATGTTACAAGAAACAGAATAAGCAACTACACCGCTACAACAATAATAGCTTATATGTAGGCATGAAACTAAAGTACTATCCCTTGTAATGACTGTGGGTATGTGTTGGCCTGTAAACTCAGATGAGTGCCATGAAAATG